>NW_027478161.1:13636363-13939393 GCF_051020975.1 Osmia lignaria lignaria
GCTGGAAGTGGCATTTACAGCTCGCAATAGTGCAGAGTTATCTCAAAGAAAGGGGCCACGGTGTTTCTGTATCTCTATTATGTTGGTGCGGCTTCGGAACTTTTAAATAACTTGATATATCTCGAGAACTACGCATCTGATCAAAAAATATCATAGAACATAAAAAGTAGGAAACTTAATTCTCTACAAAAAAGGTCTCTTAACATTTTGCCATAGCTCGCTTCGTTTCCGAGATATGTGCATATATATCGCAAGGGAAGGGGCCTGACGGACATATTTCGAGATATTTCTTCTTCTTGTTGTTCGTCTTCTGCACAGCTAAACTGGAAGTGGCATTTCCAGCTCGCAATAGTGCAGAGTTATCTCAAAGAGAGGGGCCACGGTGTTTCTGTATCTCTATTATGTTGGTGCGGCTTCGGAACTTTTAAATATCTTGATATATCTCGAGAACTACGCATCTGATCAAAAAATATCATAGAAGATAAAAAGTAGGAAACTTAATTCTCTACAAAAAAGGTCTCCTAACATTTTGCCATAGCTCGCTTCGTTTCCGAGATATTTGCAGATTTATCTCAAGGGAAGGGGCCTGACGGACATATTTCGAGATATTTCTTCTTCTTGTTGTTCTTCCTCTGCACAGCTAAGCTGGAAGTGGCATTTGCGGCTCGCACTAGTGCAGAGTTATCTCAAAGAAAGCGGCCACGGTGTTTCTGTATCCCTATTATGTTGGTGCGGCTTCGGAACTTTTAAATATCTCGATATATCTCGAAAACTACGCTTCTGATCAAAAAATATCATAGAACATAAATTGTAGGAAACATAATTCTCTACAAAAAACGTCTCTTAACATTTTGCCATAGCTCGCTTCGTTTCCGAGATATTTGCCGATTCAGCTCAAAGGAACTGGCCTGACGGACATATTTCGAGATATTTCTTCTTCTTGTTGTTCTTCCTCTGCACAGCTAAGCTGGAAGTGGCATTTGCAGCTCGCAATAGTGCAGAGTTATCTCAAAGAAAGGGGTCACGGTGTTTCTGTATCCCTATTATGTTGGTGCGGCTTCTGAACTTTTAAATATCTCGATATATCTCGAAAACTACGCTTCTGACCAAAAAATATCATAGAACATAAATTGTAGGAAACATAATTCTCTACAAAAAACGTCTCTTAACATTTTGCCATAGCTCGCTTCGTTTCCGAGATATTTGCAGATTCAGCTCAAAGGAACTGGCCTGACGGACATATTTCGAGATATTTCTTCTTCTTGTTGTTCTTCCTCTGCACAGCTAAGCTGGAAGTGGCATTTGCGGCTCGCACTAGTGCAGAGTGATCTCAAAGAAAGGGGCCACGGTGTTTCTGTATCCCTATTATGTTGGTGCGGCTTCGGAACTTTTAAATATCTCGATATATCTCGAAAACTACGCTTCTGATCAAAAAATATCATAGAACATAAATTGGAGGAAACATAATTCTCTACAAAAAACGTCTCTTAACATTTTGCCATAGCTCGCTTCGTTTCCGAGATATTTGCAGATTCAGCTCAAAGGAACTGGCCTGACGGACATATTTCGAGATATTTCTTCTTCTTGTTGTTCTTCCTCTGCACAGCTAAGCTGGAAGTGGCATTTGCAGCTCGCAATAGTGCAGAGTTATCTCAAAGAAAGGGGCCACGGTGTTTCTGTATCCCTATTATGTTGGTGCGGCTTCGGAACTTTTAAATATCTCGATATATCTCGAAAACTACGCTTGTGATCAAAAAATATCATAGAACATAAATTGTAGGAAACATAATTCTCTACAAAAAACGTCTCTCAACATTTTGCCATAGCTCGCTTCGTTTCCGAGATATTTGCAGATTCAGCTCAAAGGAACTGGCCTGACGGACATATTTCGAGATATTTCTTCTTCTTGTTGTTCTTCCTCTGCACAGCTAAGCTGGAAGTGGCATTTGCAGCTCGCAATAGTGCAGAGTTATCTCAAAGAAAGGGGCCACGGTGTTTCTGTATCTCTATTATGTTGGTGCGGCTTCGGAACTTTTAAATAACTTGATATATCTCGAGAACTACGCATCTGATCAAAAAATATCATAGAACATAAAAAGTAGGAAACTTAATTCTCTACAAAAAAGGTCTCTTAACATTTTGCCATAGCTCGCTTCGTTTCCGAGATATGTGCAGATTTATCTCAAGGGAAGGGGCCTGACGGACATATTTCGAGATATTTCTTCTTCTTGTTGTTCTTCTTCTGCACAGCTAAGCTGGAAGTGGCATTTGCGGCTCGCACTAGTGCAGAGTTATCTCAACGAAAGGGGCCACGGTGTTTCTGTATCTCTATTATGTTGGTGCGGCTTCGGAACTTTTAAATATCTTGATATATCTCGAGAACTACGCATCTGATCAAAAAATATCATAGAAGATAAAAAGTAGGAAACTTAATTCTCTACAAAAAAGGTCTCTTAACATTTTGCCATAGCTCGCTTCGTTTCCGAGATATTTGCAGATTTATCTCAAGGGAAGGGGCCTGACGGACATATTTCGAGATATTTCTTCTTCTTGTTGTTCTTCTTCTGCACAGCTAAGCTGGAAGTGGCATTTGCGGCTCGCACTAGTGCAGAGTTATCTCAAAGAAAGGGGCCACGGTGTTTCTGTATCCCTATTATGTTGGTGCGGCTTCGGAACTTTTAAATATCTCGATATATCTCGAAAACTACGCTTCTGATCAAAAAATATCATAGAACATAAATTGTAGGAAACATAATATTCTACAAAAAAGGTCTCTTAACATTTTGTCATAGCTCGCTTCGTTTCCGAGATATTTGCCGATTCAGCTCAAAGGAACTGGCCTGACGGACATATTTCGAGATATTTCTTCTTCTTATTGTTCTTCCTCTGCACAGCTAAGCTGGAAGTGGCATTTGCAGCTCGCAATAGTGCAGAGTTATCTCAAAGAAAGGGGCCACGGTGTTTCTGTATCCCTATTATGTTGGTGCGGCTTCTGAACTTTTAAATATCTCGATATATCTCGAAAACTACGCTTCTGACCAAAAAATATCATAGAACATAAATTGTAGGAAACATAATTCTCTACAAAAAACGTCTCTTAACATTTTGCCATAGCTCGCTTCGTTTCCGAGATATTTGCAGATTCAGCTCAAAGGAACTGGCCTGACGGACATATTTCGAGATATTTCTTCTTCTTGTTGTTCTTCCTCTGCACAGCTAAGCTGAAAGTGGCATTTGCGGCTCGCACTAGTGCAGAGTTATCTCAAAGAAAGGGGCCACGGTGTTTCTGTATCCCTATTATGTTGGTGCGGCTTCGGAACTTTTAAATATCTCGATATATCTCGAAAAATACGCTTCTGATCAAAAAATATCATAGAACATAAATTGTAGGAAACATAATTCTCTACAAAAAACGTCTCTTAACATTTTGCCATAGCTCGCTTCGTTTCCGAGATATTTGCCGATTCAGCTCAAAGGAACTGGCCTGACGGACATATTTCGAGATATTTCTTCTTCTTGTTGTTCTTCCTCTGCACAGCTAAGCTGGAAGTGGCATTTGCAGCTCGCAATAGTGCAGAGTTATCTCAAAGAAAGGGGCCACGGTGTTTCTGTATCTCTATTATGTTGGTGCGGCTTCGAAACTTTTAAATATCTCGATATATCTCGAAAACTACGCTTCTGACCAAAAAATATCATAGAACATAAATTGTAGGAAACATAATTCTCTACAAAAAACGTCTCTTAACATTTTGCCATAGCTCGCTTCGTTTCCGAGATATTTGCAGATTCAGCTCAAAGGAACTGGCCTGACGGACATATTTCGAGATATTTCTTCTTCTTGTTGTTCTTCCTCTGCACAGCTAAGCTGAAAGTGGCATTTGCGGCTCGCACTAGTGCAGAGTTATCTCAAAGAAAGGGGCCACGGTGTTTCTGTATCCCTATTATGTTGGTGCGGCTTCGGAACTTTTAAATATCTCGATATATCTCGAAAAATACGCTTCTGATCAAAAAATATCATAGAACATAAATTGTAGGAAACATAATTCTCTACAAAAAACGTCTCTTAACATTTTGCCATAGCTCGCTTCGTTTCCGAGATATTTGCCGATTCAGCTCAAAGGAACTGGCCTGACGGACATATTTCGAGATATTTCTTCTTCTTGTTGTTCTTCCTCTGCACAGCTAAGCTGGAAGTGGCATTTGCAGCTCGCAATAGTGCAGAGTTATCTCAAAGAAAGGGGCCACGGTGTTTCTGTATCTCTATTATGTTGGTGCGGCTTCGAAACTTTTAAATATCTTGATATATCTCGAGAACTACGCATCTGATCAAAAAATATCATAGAATATAAAAAGTAGGAAACTTAATTCTCTACAAAAAAGGTCTCTTAACATTTTGCCATAGCTCGCTTCGTTTCCGAGATATTTGCAGATTTATCTCAAGGGAAGGGACCTGACGGACATATTTCGAGATATTTCTTCTTCTTGTTGTTCTTCTTCTGCACAGCTAAGCTGGAAGTGGCATTTACAGCTCGCAATAGTGCAGAGTTATCTCAAAGAAAGGGGCCACGGTGTTTCTGTATCTCTATTATGTTGGTGCGGCTTCGGAACTTTTAAATATCTTGATATATCTCGAGAACTACGCATCAGATAAAAAAATATCATAGAACATGAAAAGTAGGAAACTTAATTCTCTACAAAAAAGGTCTCTTAACATTTTGCCATAGCCCTCTTCGTTTCCGAGATATTTGCAGATTTATCTCAAGGGAAGGGGCCTGACGGACATTAATCGAGATATTTCTTCTTCTTGATGTTCTTCTTCTGCACAGCTAAGCTGGAAGTGGCATTTGCAGCTCGCAATAGTGCAGAGTTATCTCAAAGAAAGGGGCCACCGTGTTTCTGTATCTCTATTATGCTGGTGCGGCTTCGGAACTTTTGAATATCTTGATATATCTCGAGAACTACGCATCTGATCAAAGAATATCATAGAACATAAATTGTAGGAAACATAATTCTCTACAAAAAAGGTCTCTTAACATTTTGCCATAGCTCGCTTCGTTTCCGAGATATTTGCAGATATATCTCAAGGGAAGGGGCCTGACGGACATATTTCGAGATATTTCTTCTTCTTGTTGTTCTTCTTCTGCACAGCTAAGCTGGAAGTGGCATTTGCGGCTCGCACTAGTGCAGAGTTATCTCAAAGAAAGGGGCCACGGTATTTCTGTATCCCTATTATGTTGGTGCGGCTTCGGAACTTTTAAATATCTCGATATATCTCGAAAACTACGCTTCTGATCAAAAAATATCATAGAACATAAATTGTAGGAAACATAATTCTCTACAAAAAAGGTCTCTTAACATTTTGCCATACCTCGCTTCGTTTCCGAGATATTTGCAGATATATCTCAAGGGAAGGGACCTGACGGACATATTTCGAGATATTTCTTCTTCTTGTTGTTCTTCTTCTGCACAGCTAAGCTGGAAGTGGCATTTGCGGCTCGCACTAGTGCAGAGTTATCTCAAAGAAAGGGGCCACGGTGTTTCTGTATCTCTATTATGTTGGTGCGGCTTTGGAACTTTTAAATATCTCGATATATCTCGAAAACTACGCTTCTGATCAAAAAATATCATAGAACATAAATTGTAGGAAACATAATTCTCTACAAAAAAGGTCTCTTAACATTTTGCCATAGCTCGCTTCGTTTCCGAGATATTTGCAGATATATCTCAAGGGAAGGGGCCTGACGGACATATTTCGAGATATTTCTTCTTCTTGTTGTTCTTCTTCTGCACAGCTAAGCTGGAAGTGGCATTTACAGCTCGCAATAGTGCAGAGTTATCTCAAAGAAAGGGGCCACGGTGTTTCTGTATCTCTATTATGTTGGTGCGGTTTCGGAACTTTTAAATATCTTGATATATCTCGAGAACTACGCATCTGATCAAAAAATATCATAGAACATAAAAAGTAGGAAACTTAATTCTCTACAAATAAGGTCTCTTAACATTTTGCCATAGCTCGCTTCGTTTCCGAGATATTTGCAGATTTATCTCAAGGGAAGGGGCCTGACGGACATATTTCGAGATATTTCTTCTTCTTGTTGTTCTTCTTCTGCACAGCTAAGCTGGAAGTGGCATTTGCGGCTCGCACTAGTGCAGGGTTATCTCAAAGAAAGGGGCCACGGTGTTTCTGTATCTCTATTATGTTGGTGCGGCTTCGGAACTTTTAAATATCTCGATATATCTCGAAAACTACGCTTCTGATCAAAAAATATCATAGAACATAAATTGTAGGAAACATAATTCTCTACAAAAAAGGTCTCTTAACATTTTGTCATAGCTCGCTTCGTTTCCGAGATATTTGCAGATATATCTCAAGGGAAGGGGCCTGACGGACATATTTCGAGATATTTCTTCTTCTTGTTGTTCTTCTTCTGCACAGCTAAGCTGGAAGTGGCATTTGCGGCTCGCACTAGTGCAGAGTTATCTCAAAGAAAGGGGCCACGGTGTTTCTGTATCTGTATTATGTTGGTGCGGCTTCGGAACTTTTAAATATCTTGATATATATCGAGAGCTACGCGTCTGATCAAAAAATATCATAAAACATAAAAAGTGGGAAACATAATTCTCCACAAAAAAGGTCTCTTAACATTTTGCCATAGCTCGCTTCATTTCCGAGATATTTGCAGATATATCTCAAGGGAAGGGGCCTGACGGACATATTTCGAGATATTTCTTCTTCTTGTTGTTCTTCTTCTGCACAGCTAAGCTGGAAGTGGCATTTGCAGCTCGCAATAATGCAGAGTTATCTCAAAGAAAGGGGCCACGGTGTTTCTGTATCTCTATTATGTTGGTGCGGCTTCGGAACTTTTAAATATCTTGATATATCTCGAGAACTACGCATCTGATCAAAAAATATCATAGAACATAAAAAGTAGGAAACTTAATTCTCTACAAAAAAGGTCTCTTAACATTTTGCCATAGCTTGCTTCGTTTCCGAGATATTTGCAGATTTATCTCAAGGGAAGGGGCCTGACGGACATATTTCGAGATATTTCTTCTTCTTGTTGTTCTTCTTCTGCACAGCTAAGCTGGAAGTGGCATTTGCGGCTCGTACTAGTGCAGAGTTATCTCAAAGAAAGGGGCCACGGTGTTTCTGTATCTCTATTATGTTGGTGCGGCTTCGGAACTTTTAAATATCTCGATATATCTCGAAAACTACGCTCCTGATCAAAAAATATCATAGAACATAAATTGTAGGAAACATAATTCTCTACAAAAAAGGTCTCTTAACATTTTGTCATAGCTCGCTTCGTTTCCGAGATATTTGCAGATATATCTCAAGGGAAGGGGCCTGACGGACATATTTCGAGATATTTCTTCTTCTTGTTGTTCTTCTTCTGCACAGCTAAGCTGGAAGTGGCATTTGCGGCTCGCACTAGTGCAGAGTTATCTCAAAGAAAGGGGCCACGGTGTTTCTGTATCTCTATTATGTTGGTGCGGCTTCGGAACTTTTAAATATCTTGATATATCTCGAGAACTACGCATCTGATCAAAAAATATCATAGAACATAAAAAGTAGGAAACTTAATTCTCTACAAAAAAAGTCTCTTAACATTTTGCCATAGCCCTCTTCGTTTCCGAGATATTTGCAGATTTATCTCAAGGGAAGGGGCCTGACGGACATTAATCGAGATATTTCTTCTTCTTGATGTTCTTCTTCTGCACAGCTAAGCTGGAAGTGGCATTTGCAGCTCGCAATAGTGCAGAGTTATCTCAAAGACAGGGGCCACGGTGTTTCTGTATCTCTATTATGTTGGTGCGGCTTCGGGACTTTTAAATATCTTGATATATCTCGAGAACTACGCATCTGATCAAAGAATATCATAGAACATAAATTGTAGGAAACATAATTCTCTACAAAAAAGGTCTCTTAACATTTTGCCATAGCTCGCTTCGTTTCCGAGATATTTGCAGATATATCTCAAGGGAAGGGGCCTGACGGACATATTTCGAGATATTTCTTCTTCTTGTTGTTCTTCTTCTGCACAGCTAAGCTGGAAGTGGCATTTGCGGCTCGCACTAGTGCAGAGTTATCTCAAAGAAAGGGGCCACGGTATTTCTGTATCCCTATTATGTTGGTGCGGCTTCGGAACTTTTAAATATCTCGATATATCTCGAAAACTACGCTTCTGATCAAAAAATATCATAGAACATAAATTGTAGGAAACATAATTCTCTACAAAAAAGGTCTCTTAACATTTTGCCATAGCTCGCTTCGTTTCCGAGATATTTGCAGATATATCTCAAGGGAAGGGGCCTGACGGACATATTTCGAGATATTTCTTCTTCTTGTTGTTCTTCTTCTCCACAGCTAAGCTGGAAGTGGCATTTACAGCTCGCAATAGTGCAGAGTTATCTCAAAGAAAGGGGCCACCGTGTTTCTGTATCTCTATTATGTTGGTGCGGCTTCGGAACTTTTAAATATCTTGATATATATCGAGAGCTACGCGTCTGATCAAAAAATATCATAGAACATAAAAAGTGGGAAACATAATTCTCCACAAAAAAGGTCTCTTAACATTTTGCCATAGCTCGCTTCGTTTCCGAGATATTTGCAGATTTATCTCAAGGGAAGGGGCCTGACGGACATATTTCGAGATATTTCTTCTTCTTGTTGATCTTCTTCTGCGCAGCTAAGCTGGAAGTGGCATTTGCAGCTCGCAATAGTGCAGAGATATCTCAAAGAAAGGGGCCACGCTGTTTCTGTATCTCTGTTATGTTGGTGCGGCTTCGGAACTTTTAAATATCTTGATATATATCGAGAGCTACGCGTCTGATCAAAAAATATCATAGAACATAAAAAGTGGGAAACATAATTCTCCACAAAGAAGGTCTCTTAACATTTTGCCATAGCTCGCTTCGTTTCCGAGATATTTGCAGATATATCTCAAGGGAAGGGGCCTGACGGACATATTTCGAGATATTTCTTCTTCTTGTTGTTCTTCTTCTGCACAGCTAAGCTGGAAGTGGCATTTGCAGCTCGCAATGATGCAGAGTTATCTCAAAGAAAGGGGCCACGGTGTTTCTGTATCTCTATTATGTTGGTGCGGCTTCGGAACTTTTAAATATCTTGATATATCTCGAGAACTACGCATCTGATCAAAAAATATCATAGAACATAAAAAGTAGGAAACTTAATTCTCTACAAAATAGGTCTCTTAACATTTTGCCATAGCTCGCTTCGTTTCCGAGATATTTGCAGATTTATCTCAAGGGAAGGGGCCTGACGGACATATTTCGAGATATTTCTTCTTCTTGTTGTTCTTCTTCTGCACAGCTAAGCTGGAAGTGGCATTTGCAGCTCGCAATAGTGCAGAGTTATCTCAAAGAGAGGGGCCACGGTTTTACTGTATCTCTATTATGTTGGTGCGGCTTCGGAACTTTTAAATATCTTGATATATCTCGAGAACTACGCATCTGATCAAAAAATATCATAGAACATAAAAAGTAGGAAACTTAATTCTCTACAAAAAAGGTCTCTCAACATTTTGCCATAGCTCGCTTCGTTTCCGAGATATTTGCAGATTTATCTCAAGGGAAGGGGCCTAACGGACATATTTCGAGATATTTCTTCTTCTTGTTGTTCTTCTTCTGCACAGCTAAGCTGGAAGTGGCATTTGCGGCTCGCACTATTGCAGAGTTATCTCAAAGAAAGGGGCCACGGTGTTTCTGTATCTCTATTATGTTGGTGCGGCTTCGGAACTTTTAAATATCTTGATATATCTCGAGAACTACGCATCTGATCAAAAAATATCGTAGAACATAAAAAGTAGGAAACTTAATTCTCTACAAAAAAGGTCTCTTAACATTTTGCCATAGCTCGCTTCGTTTCCGAGATATTTGCAGATTTATCTCAAGGGAAGGGGCCTAACGGACATATTTCGAGATATTTCTTCTTCTTGTTGTTCTTCTTCTGCACAGCTAAACTGGAAGTGGCATTTCCAGCTCGCAATAGTGCAGAGTTATCTCAAAGAAAGGAGCCACGGTGTTTCTGTATCTCTATTATGTTGGTGCGGCTTCGGAACTTTTAAATATCTTGATATATCTCGAGAACTACGCATCTGATCAAAAAATATCATAGAACATAAAAAGTAGGAAACTTAATTCTCTACAAAAAAGGTCTCTAAACATTTTGCCATAGCTCGCTTCGTTTCCGAGATATTTGCAGATTTATCTCAAGGGAAGGGGCCTGACGGACATATTTCGAGATATTTCTTCTTCTTGTTGTTCTTCTTCTGCACAGCAAAGCTGGAAGTGGCATTTGCGGCTCGCACTAGTGCAGAGTTATCTCAAAGAAAGGGGCCACGGTGTTTCTGTATCTGTATTATGTTGGTGCGGCTTCGGAACTTTTAAATATCTTGATATATCTCGAGAACTACGCATCTGATCAAAAAATATCATAGAACATAAAAAGTAGGAAACTTAATTCTCTACAAAAAAGGTCTCTAAACATTTTGCCATAGCTCGCTTCGTTTCCGAGATATTTGCAGATTTATCTCAAGGGAAGGGGCCTGACGGACATATTTCGAGATATTTCTTCTTCTTGTTGTTCTTCTTCTGCACAGCTAAGCTGGAAGTGGCATTTGCGGCTCGCACTAGTGCAGAGTTATCTCAAAGAAAGGGGCCACGGTGTTTCTGTATCTGTATTATGTTGGTGCGGCTTCGGCACTTTTAAATATCTTGATATATCTCGAGAACTACGCATCTGATCAAAAAATATCATAGAAGATAAAAAGTAGGAAACTTAATTCTCTACAAAAAAGGTCTCTTAACATTTCGCCATAGCTCGCTTCGTTTCCGAGATATTTGCAGATTTATCTCAAGGGAAGGGGCCTGTCGTACATATTTCGAGATATTTCTTCTTCTTGTTGTTCTTCTTCTGCACAGCTAAGCTGGAAGTGGCATTTGCGGCTCGCACTAGTGCAGAGTTATCTCAAAGAAAGGGGCCACGGTGTTTCTGTATCTCTATTATGTTGGTGCGGCTTCGGAACTTTTAAATATCTCGATATATCTCGAAAACTACGCTTCTGATCAAAAAATATCATAGAACATAAATTGTAGGAAACATAATATTCTACAAAAAAGGTCTCTTAACATTTTGTCATAGCTCGCTTCGTTTCCGAGATATTTGCCGATTCAGCTCAAAGGAACTGGCCTGACGGACATATTTCGAGATATTTCTTCTTCTTATTGTTCTTCCTCTGCACAGCTAAGCTGGAAGTGGCATTTGCAGCTCGCAATAGTGCAGAGTTATCTCAAAGAAAGGGGCCACGGTGTTTCTGTATCCCTATTATGTTGGTGCGGCTTCTGAACTTTTAAATATCTCGATATATCTCGAAAACTACGCTTCTGACCAAAAAATATCATAGAACATAAATTGTAGGAAACATAATTCTCTACAAAAAACGTCTCTTAACATTTTGCCATAGCTCGCTTCGTTTCCGAGATATTTGCAGATTCAGCTCAAAGGAACTGGCCTGACGGACATATTTCGAGATATTTCTTCTTCTTGTTGTTCTTCCTCTGCACAGCTAAGCTGAAAGTGGCATTTGCGGCTCGCACTAGTGCAGAGTTATCTCAAAGAAAGGGGCCACGGTGTTTCTGTATCCCTATTATGTTGGTGCGGCTTCGGAACTTTTAAATATCTCGATATATCTCGAAAAATACGCTTCTGATCAAAAAATATCATAGAACATAAATTGTAGGAAACATAATTCTCTACAAAAAACGTCTCTTAACATTTTGCCATAGCTCGCTTCGTTTCCGAGATATTTGCCGATTCAGCTCAAAGGAACTGGCCTGACGGACATATTTCGAGATATTTCTTCTTCTTGTTGTTCTTCCTCTGCACAGCTAAGCTGGAAGTGGCATTTGCAGCTCGCAATAGTGCAGAGTTATCTCAAAGAAAGGGGCCACGGTGTTTCTGTATCTCTATTATGTTGGTGCGGCTTCGAAACTTTTAAATATCTTGATATATCTCGAGAACTACGCATCTGATCAAAAAATATCATAGAACATAAAAAGTAGGAAACTTAATTCTCTACAAAAAAGGTCTCTTAACATTTTGCCATAGCTCGCTTCGTTTCCGAGATATTTGCAGATTTATCTCAAGGGAAGGGACCTGACGGACATATTTCGAGATATTTCTTCTTCTTGTTGTTCTTCTTCTGCACAGCTAAGCTGGAAGTGGCATTTACAGCTCGCAATAGTGCAGAGTTATCTCAAAGAAAGGGGCCACGGTGTTTCTGTATCTCTATTATGTTGGTGCGGCTTCGGAACTTTTAAATATCTTGATATATCTCGAGAACTACGCATCAGATAAAAAAATATCATAGAATATGAAAAGTAGGAAACTTAATTCTCTACAAAAAAGGTCTCTTAACATTTTGCCATAGCCCTCTTCGTTTCCGAGATATTTGCAGATTTATCTCAAGGGAAGGGGCCTGACGGACATTAATCGAGATATTTCTTCTTCTTGATGTTCTTCTTCTGCACAGCTAAGCTGGAAGTGGCATTTGCAGCTCGCAATAGTGCAGAGTTATCTCAAAGAAAGGGGCCACCGTGTTTCTGTATCTCTATTATGCTGGTGCGGCTTCGGAACTTTTGAATATCTTGATATATCTCGAGAACTACGCATCTGATCAAAGAATATCATAGAACATAAATTGTAGGAAACATAATTCTCTACAAAAAAGGTCTCTTAACATTTTGCCATAGCTCGCTTCGTTTCCGAGATATTTGCAGATATATCTCAAGGGAAGGGGCCTGACGGACATATTTCGAGATATTTCTTCTTCTTGTTGTTCTTCTTCTGCACAGCTAAGCTGGAAGTGGCATTTGCGGCTCGCACTAGTGCAGAGTTATCTCAAAGAAAGGGGCCACGGTATTTCTGTATCCCTATTATGTTGGTGCGGCTTCGGAACTTTTAAATATCTCGATATATCTCGAAAACTACGCTTCTGATCAAAAAATATCATAGAAGATAAATTGTAGGAAACATAATTCTCTACAAAAAAGGTCTCTTAACATTTTGCCATACCTCGCTTCGTTTCCGAGATATTTGCAGATATATCTCAAGGGAAGGGGCCTCACGGACATATTTCGAGATATTTCTTCTTCTTGTTGTTCTTCTTCTGCACAGCTAAGCTGGAAGTGGCATTTGCGGCTCGCACTAGTGCAGAGTTATCTCAAAGAAAGGGGCCACGGTGTTTCTGTATCTCTATTATGTTGGTGCGGCTTTGGAACTTTTAAATATCTCGATATATCTCGAAAACTACGCTTCTGATCAAAAAATATCATAGAACATAAATTGTAGGAAACATAATTCTCTACAAAAAAGGTCTCTTAACATTTTGCCATAGCTCGCTTCGTTTCCGAGATATTTGCAGATATATCTCAAGGGAAGGGGCCTGACGGACATATTTCGAGATATTTCTTCTTCTTGTTGTTCTTCTTCTGCACAGCTAAGCTGGAAGTGGCATTTACAGCTCGCAATAGTGCAGAGTTATCTCAAAGAAAGGGGCCACGGTGTTTCTGTATCTCTATTATGTTGGTGCGGTTTCGGAACTTTTAAATATCTTGATATATCTCGAGAACTACGCATCTGATCAAAAAATATCATAGAACATAAAAAGTAGGAAACTTAATTCTCTACAAATAAGGTCTCTTAACATTTTGCCATAGCTCGCTTCGTTTCCGAGATATTTGCAGATTTATCTCAAGGGAAGGGGCCTGACGGACATATTTCGAGATATTTCTTCTTCTTGTTGTTCTTCTTCTGCACAGCTAAGCTGGAAGTGGCATTTGCGGCTCGCACTAGTGCAGGGTTATCTCAAAGAAAGGGGCCACGGTGTTTCTGTATCTCTATTATGTTGGTGCGGCTTCGGAACTTTTAAATATCGCGATATATCTCGAAAACTACGCTTCTGATCAAAAAATATCATAGAACATAAATTGTAGGAAACATAATTCTCTACAAAAAAGGTCTCTTAACATTTTGTCATAGCTCGCTTCGTTTCCGAGATATTTGCAGATATATCTCAAGGGAAGGGGCCTGACGGACATATTTCGAGATATTTCTTCTTCTTGTTGTTCTTCTTCTGCACAGCTAAGCTGGAAGTGGCATTTGCGGCTCGCACTAGTGCAGAGTTATCTCAAAGAAAGGGGCCACGGTGTTTCTGTATCTGTATTATGTTGGTGCGGCTTCGGAACTTTTAAATATCTTGATATATATCGAGAGCTACGCGTCTGATCAAAAAATATCATAAAACATAAAAAGTGGGAAACATAATTCTCCACAAAAAAGGTCTCTTAACATTTTGCCATAGCTCGCTTCATTTCCGAGATATTTGCAGATATATCTCAAGGGAAGGGGCCTGACGGACATATTTCGAGATATTTCTTCTTCTTGTTGTTCTTCTTCTGCACAGCTAAGCTGGAAGTGGCATTTGCAGCTCGCAATAATGCAGAGTTATCTCAAAGAAAGGGGCCACGGTGTTTCTGTATCTCTATTATGTTGGTGCGGCTTCGGAACTTTTAAATATCTTGATATATCTCGAGAACTACGCATCTGATCAAAAAATATCATAGAACATAAAAAGTAGGAAACTTAATTCTCTACAAAAAAGGTCTCTTAACATTTTGCCATAGCTCGCTTCGTTTCCGAGATATTTGCAGATTTATCTCAAGGGAAGGGGCCTGACGGACATATTTCGAGATATTTCTTCTTCTTGTTGTTCTTCTTCTGCACAGCTAAGCTGGAAGTGGCATTTGCGGCTCGCACTAGTGCAGAGTTATCTCAAAGAAAGGGGCCACGGTGTTTCTGTATCTCTATTATGTTGGTGCGGCTTCGGAACTTTTAAATATCTCGATATATCTCGAAAACTACGCTCCTGATCAAAAAATATCATAGAACATAAATTGTAGGAAACATAATTCTCTACAAAAAAGGTCTCTTAACATTTTGTCATAGCTCGCTTCGTTTCCGAGATATTTGCAGATATATCTCAAGGGAAGGGGCCTGACGGACATATTTCGAGATATTTCTTCTTCTTGTTGTTCTTCTTCTGCACAGCTAAACTGGAAGTGGCATTTCCAGCTCGCAATAGTGCAGAGTTATCTCAAAGAAAGGAGCCACGGTGTTTCTGTATCTCTATTATGTTGGTGCGGCTTCGGAACTTTTAAATATCTTGATATATCTCGAGAACTACGCATCTGATCAAAAAATATCATAGAACATAAAAAGTAGGAAACTTAATTCTCTACAAAAAAGGTCTCTAAACATTTTGCCATAGCTCGCTTCGTTTCCGAGATATTTGCAGATTTATCTCAAGGGAAGGGGCCTGACGGACATATTTCGAGATATTTCTTCTTCTTGTTGTTCTTCTTCTGCACAGCTAAGCTGGAAGTGGCATTTGCGGCTCGCACTAGTGCAGAGTTATCTCAAAGAAAGGGGCCACGGTGTTTCTGTATCTGTATTATGTTGGTGCGGCTTCGGCACTTTTAAATATCTTGATATATCTCGAGAACTACGCATCTGATCAAAAAATATCATAGAAGATAAAAAGTAGGAAACTTAATTCTCTACAAAAAAGGTCTCTTAACATTTCGCCATAGCTCGCTTCGTTTCCGAGATATTTGCAGATTTATCTCAAGGGAAGGGGCCTGTCGTACATATTTCGAGATATTTCTTCTTCTTGTTGTTCTTCTTCTGCACAGCTAAGCTGGAAGTGGCATTTGCGGCTCGCACTAGTGCAGAGTTATCTCAAAGAAAGGGGCCACGGTGTTTCTGTATCTCTATTATGTTGGTGCGGCTTCGGAACTTTTAAATATCTCGATATATCTCGAAAACTACGCTTCTGATCAAAAAATATCATAGAACATAAATTGTAGGAAACATAATATTCTACAAAAAAGGTCTCTTAACATTTTGTCATAGCTCGCTTCGTTTCCGAGATATTTGCCGATTCAGCTCAAAGGAACTGGCCTGACGGACATATTTCGAGATATTTCTTCTTCTTATTGTTCTTCCTCTGCACAGCTAAGCTGGAAGTGGCATTTGCAGCTCGCAATAGTGCAGAGTTATCTCAAAGAAAGGGGCCACGGTGTTTCTGTATCCCTATTATGTTGGTGCGGCTTCTGAACTTTTAAATATCTCGATATATCTCGAAAACTACGCTTCTGACCAAAAAATATCATAGAACATAAATTGTAGGAAACATAATTCTCTACAAAAAACGTCTCTTAACATTTTGCCATAGCTCGCTTCGTTTCCGAGATATTTGCAGATTCAGCTCAAAGGAACTGGCCTGACGGACATATTTCGAGATATTTCTTCTTCTTGTTGTTCTTCCTCTGCACAGCTAAGCTGAAAGTGGCATTTGCGGCTCGCACTAGTGCAGAGTTATCTCAAAGAAAGGGGCCACGGTGTTTCTGTATCCCTATTATGTTGGTGCGGCTTCGGAACTTTTAAATATCTCGATATATCTCGAAAAATACGCTTCTGATCAAAAAATATCATAGAACATAAATTGTAGGAAACATAATTCTCTACAAAAAACGTCTCTTAACATTTTGCCATAGCTCGCTTCGTTTCCGAGATATTTGCCGATTCAGCTCAAAGGAACTGGCCTGACGGACATATTTCGAGATATTTCTTCTTCTTGTTGTTCTTCCTCTGCACAGCTAAGCTGGAAGTGGCATTTGCAGCTCGCAATAGTGCAGAGTTATCTCAAAGAAAGGGGCCACGGTGTTTCTGTATCTCTATTATGTTGGTGCGGCTTCGAAACTTTTAAATATCTTGATATATCTCGAGAACTACGCATCTGATCAAAAAATATCATAGAACATAAAAAGTAGGAAACTTAATTCTCTACAAAAAAGGTCTCTTAACATTTTGCCATAGCTCGCTTCGTTTCCGAGATATTTGCAGATTTATCTCAAGGGAAGGGACCTGACGGACATATTTCGAGATATTTCTTCTTCTTGTTGTTCTTCTTCTGCACAGCTAAGCTGGAAGTGGCATTTACAGCTCGCAATAGTGCAGAGTTATCTCAAAGAAAGGGGCCACGGTGTTTCTGTATCTCTATTATGTTGGTGCGGCTTCGGAACTTTTAAATATCTTGATATATCTCGAGAACTACGCATCAGATAAAAAAATATCATAGAATATGAAAAGTAGGAAACTTAATTCTCTACAAAAAAGGTCTCTTAACATTTTGCCATAGCCCTCTTCGTTTCCGAGATATTTGCAGATTTATCTCAAGGGAAGGGGCCTGACGGACATTAATCGAGATATTTCTTCTTCTTGATGTTCTTCTTCTGCACAGCTAAGCTGGAAGTGGCATTTGCAGCTCGCAATAGTGCAGAGTTATCTCAAAGAAAGGGGCCACCGTGTTTCTGTATCTCTATTATGCTGGTGCGGCTTCGGAACTTTTGAATATCTTGATATATCTCGAGAACTACGCATCTGATCAAAGAATATCATAGAACATAAATTGTAGGAAACATAATTCTCTACAAAAAAGGTCTCTTAACATTTTGCCATAGCTCGCTTCGTTTCCGAGATATTTGCAGATATATCTCAAGGGAAGGGGCCTGACGGACATATTTCGAGATATTTCTTCTTCTTGTTGTTCTTCTTCTGCACAGCTAAGCTGGAAGTGGCATTTGCGGCTCGCACTAGTGCAGAGTTATCTCAAAGAAAGGGGCCACGGTATTTCTGTATCCCTATTATGTTGGTGCGGCTTCGGAACTTTTAAATATCTCGATATATCTCGAAAACTACGCTTCTGATCAAAAAATATCATAGAAGATAAATTGTAGGAAACATAATTCTCTACAAAAAAGGTCTCTTAACATTTTGCCATACCTCGCTTCGTTTCCGAGATATTTGCAGATATATCTCAAGGGAAGGGGCCTCACGGACATATTTCGAGATATTTCTTCTTCTTGTTGTTCTTCTTCTGCACAGCTAAGCTGGAAGTGGCATTTGCGGCTCGCACTAGTGCAGAGTTATCTCAAAGAAAGGGGCCACGGTGTTTCTGTATCTCTATTATGTTGGTGCGGCTTTGGAACTTTTAAATATCTCGATATATCTCGAAAACTACGCTTCTGATCAAAAAATATCATAGAACATAAATTGTAGGAAACATAATTCTCTACAAAAAAGGTCTCTTAACATTTTGCCATAGCTCGCTTCGTTTCCGAGATATTTGCAGATATATCTCAAGGGAAGGGGCCTGACGGACATATTTCGAGATATTTCTTCTTCTTGTTGTTCTTCTTCTGCACAGCTAAGCTGGAAGTGGCATTTACAGCTCGCAATAGTGCAGAGTTATCTCAAAGAAAGGGGCCACGGTGTTTCTGTATCTCTATTATGTTGGTGCGGTTTCGGAACTTTTAAATATCTTGATATATCTCGAGAACTACGCATCTGATCAAAAAATATCATAGAACATAAAAAGTAGGAAACTTAATTCTCTACAAATAAGGTCTCTTAACATTTTGCCATAGCTCGCTTCGTTTCCGAGATATTTGCAGATTTATCTCAAGGGAAGGGGCCTGACGGACATATTTCGAGATATTTCTTCTTCTTGTTGTTCTTCTTCTGCACAGCTAAGCTGGAAGTGGCATTTGCGGCTCGCACTAGTGCAGGGTTATCTCAAAGAAAGGGGCCACGGTGTTTCTGTATCTCTATTATGTTGGTGCGGCTTCGGAACTTTTAAATATCGCGATATATCTCGAAAACTACGCTTCTGATCAAAAAATATCATAGAACATAAATTGTAGGAAACATAATTCTCTACAAAAAAGGTCTCTTAACATTTTGTCATAGCTCGCTTCGTTTCCGAGATATTTGCAGATATATCTCAAGGGAAGGGGCCTGACGGACATATTTCGAGATATTTCTTCTTCTTGTTGTTCTTCTTCTGCACAGCTAAGCTGGAAGTGGCATTTGCGGCTCGCACTAGTGCAGAGTTATCTCAAAGAAAGGGGCCACGGTGTTTCTGTATCTGTATTATGTTGGTGCGGCTTCGGAACTTTTAAATATCTTGATATATATCGAGAGCTACGCGTCTGATCAAAAAATATCATAAAACATAAAAAGTGGGAAACATAATTCTCCACAAAAAAGGTCTCTTAACATTTTGCCATAGCTCGCTTCATTTCCGAGATATTTGCAGATATATCTCAAGGGAAGGGGCCTGACGGACATATTTCGAGATATTTCTTCTTCTTGTTGTTCTTCTTCTGCACAGCTAAGCTGGAAGTGGCATTTGCAGCTCGCAATAATGCAGAGTTATCTCAAAGAAAGGGGCCACGGTGTTTCTGTATCTCTATTATGTTGGTGCGGCTTCGGAACTTTTAAATATCTTGATATATCTCGAGAACTACGCATCTGATCAAAAAATATCATAGAACATAAAAAGTAGGAAACTTAATTCTCTACAAAAAAGGTCTCTTAACATTTTGCCATAGCTCGCTTCGTTTCCGAGATATTTGCAGATTTATCTCAAGGGAAGGGGCCTGACGGACATATTTCGAGATATTTCTTCTTCTTGTTGTTCTTCTTCTGCACAGCTAAGCTGGAAGTGGCATTTGCGGCTCGCACTAGTGCAGAGTTATCTCAAAGAAAGGGGCCACGGTGTTTCTGTATCTCTATTATGTTGGTGCGGCTTCGGAACTTTTAAATATCTCGATATATCTCGAAAACTACGCTCCTGATCAAAAAATATCATAGAACATAAATTGTAGGAAACATAATTCTCTACAAAAAAGGTCTCTTAACATTTTGTCATAGCTCGCTTCGTTTCCGAGATATTTGCAGATATATCTCAAGGGAAGGGGCCTGACGGACATATTTCGAGATATTTCTTCTTCTTGTTGTTCTTCTTCTGCACAGCTAAGCTGGAAGTGGCATTTGCGGCTCGCACTAGTGCAGAGTTATCTCAAAGAAAGGGGCCACGGTGTTTCTGTATCTCTATTATGTTGGTGCGGCTTCGGAACTTTTAAATATCTTGATATATCTCGAGAACTACGCATCTGATCAAAAAATATCATAGAACATAAAAAGTAGGAAACTTAATTCTCTACAAAAAAGGTCTCTTAACATTTTGCCATAGCTCGCTTCGTTTCCGAGATATTTGCAGATTTATCTCAAGGGAAGGGGCCTGACGGACATATTTCGAGATATTTCTTCTTCTTGTTGTTCTTCTTCTGCACAGCTAAGCTGGAAGTGGCATTTGCAGCTCGCAATAGTGCAGAGTTATCTCAAAGAGAGGGGCCACGGTTTTACTGTATCTCTATTATGTTGGTGCGGCTTCGGAACTTTTAAATATCTTGATATATCTCGAGAACTACGCATCAGATAAAAAAATATCATAGAACATAAAAAGTAGGAAACTTAATTCTCTACAAAAAAAGTCTCTTAACATTTTGCCATAGCCCTCTTCGTTTCCGAGATATTTGCAGATTTATCTCAAGGGAAGGGGCCTGACGGACATTAATCGAGATATTTCTTCTTCTTGATGTTCTTCTTCTGCACAGCTAAGCTGGAAGTGGCATTTGCAGCTCGCAATAGTGCAGAGTTATCTCAAAGACAGGGGCCACGGTGTTTCTGTATCTCTATTATGTTGGTGCGGCTTCGGGACTTTTAAATATCTTGATATATCTCGAGAACTACGCATCTGATCAAAGAATATCATAGAACATAAATTGTAGGAAACATAATTCTCTACAAAAAAGGTCTCTTAACATTTTGCCATAGCTCGCTTCGTTTCCGAGATATTTGCAGATATATCTCAAGGGAAGGGGCCTGACGGACATATTTCGAGATATTTCTTCTTCTTGTTGTTCTTCTTCTGCACAGCTAAGCTGGAAGTGGCATTTGCGGCTCGCACTAGTGCAGAGTTATCTCAAAGAAAGGGGCCACGGTATTTCTGTATCCCTATTATGTTGGTGCGGCTTCGGAACTTTTAAATATCTCGATATATCTCGAAAACTACGCTTCTGATCAAAAAATATCATAGAACATAAATTGTAGGAAACATAATTCTCTACAAAAAAGGTCTCTTAACATTTTGCCATACCTCGCTTCGTTTCCGAGATATTTGCAGATATATCTCAAGGGAAGGGGCCTGACGGACATATTTCGAGATATTTCTTCTTCTTGTTGTTCTTCTTCTCCACAGCTAAGCTGGAAGTGGCATTTACAGCTCGCAATAGTGCAGAGTTATCTCAAAGAAAGGGGCCACCGTGTTTCTGTATCTCTATTATGTTGGTGCGGCTTCGGAACTTTTAAATATCTTGATATATATCGAGAGCTACGCGTCTGATCAAAAAATATCATAGAACATAAAAAGTGGGAAACATAATTCTCCACAAAAAAGGTCTCTTAACATTTTGCCATAGCTCGCTTCGTTTCCGAGATATTTGCAGATTTATCTCAAGGGAAGGGGCCTGACGGACATATTTCGAGATATTTCTTCTTCTTGTTGTTCTTCTTCTGCGCAGCTAAGCTGGAAGTGGCATTTGCAGCTCGCAATAGTGCAGAGATATCTCAAAGAAAGGGGCCACGCTGTTTCTGTATCTCTATTATGTTGGTGCGGCTTCGGAACTTTTAAATATCTTGATATATATCGAGAGCTACGCGTCTGATCAAAAAATATCATAGAACATAAAAAGTGGGAAACATAATTCTCCACAAAGAAGGTCTCTTAACATTTTGCCATAGCTCGCTTCGTTTCCGAGATATTTGCAGATATATCTCAAGGGAAGGGGCCTGACGGACATATTTCGAGATATTTCTTCTTCTTGTTGTTCTTCTTCTGCACAGCTAAGCTGGAAGTGGCATTTGCAGCTCGCAATGATGCAGAGTTATCTCAAAGAAAGGGGCCACGGTGTTTCTGTATCTCTATTATGTTGGTGCGGCTTCGGAACTTTTAAATATCTTGATATATCTCGAGAACTACGCATCTGATCAAAAAATATCATAGAACATAAAAAGTAGGAAACTTAATTCTCTACAAAATAGGTCTCTTAACATTTTGCCATAGCTCGCTTCGTTTCCGAGATATTTGCAGATTTATCTCAAGGGAAGGGGCCTGACGGACATATTTCGAGATATTTCTTCTTCTTGTTGTTCTTCTTCTGCACAGCTAAGCTGGAAGTGGCATTTGCAGCTCGCAATAGTGCAGAGTTATCTCAAAGAGAGGGGCCACGGTTTTACTGTATCTCTATTATGTTGGTGCGGCTTCGGAACTTTTAAATATCTTGATATATCTCGAGAACTACGCATCTGATCAAAAAATATCATAGAACATAAAAAGTAGGAAACTTAATTCTCTACAAAAAAGGTCTCTCAACATTTTGCCATAGCTCGCTTCGTTTCCGAGATATTTGCAGATTTATCTCAAGGGAAGGGGCCTAACGGACATATTTCGAGATATTTCTTCTTCTTGTTGTTCTTCTTCTGCACAGCTAAGCTGGAAGTGGCATTTGCGGCTCGCACTATTGCAGAGTTATCTCAAAGAAAGGGGCCACGGTGTTTCTGTATCTCTATTATGTTGGTGCGGCTTCGGAACTTTTAAATATCTTGATATATCTCGAGAACTACGCATCTGATCAAAAAATATCGTAGAACATAAAAAGTAGGAAACTTAATTCTCTACAAAAAAGGTCTCTTAACATTTTGCCATAGCTCGCTTCGTTTCCGAGATATTTGCAGATTTATCTCAAGGGAAGGGGCCTAACGGACATATTTCGAGATATTTCTTCTTCTTGTTGTTCTTCTTCTGCACAGCTAAACTGGAAGTGGCATTTCCAGCTCGCAATAGTGCAGAGTTATCTCAAAGAAAGGAGCCACGGTGTTTCTGTATCTCTATTATGTTGGTGCGGCTTCGGAACTTTTAAATATCTTGATATATCTCGAGAACTACGCATCTGATCAAAAAATATCATAGAACATAAAAAGTAGGAAACTTAATTCTCTACAAAAAAGGTCTCTAAACATTTTGCCATAGCTCGCTTCGTTTCCGAGATATTTGCAGATTTATCTCAAGGGAAGGGGCCTGACGGACATATTTCGAGATATTTCTTCTTCTTGTTGTTCTTCTTCTGCACAGCTAAGCTGGAAGTGGCATTTGCGGCTCGCACTAGTGCAGAGTTATCTCAAAGAAAGGGGCCACGGTGTTTCTGTATCTGTATTATGTTGGTGCGGCTTCGGAACTTTTAAATATCTTGATATATCTCGAGAACTACGCATCTGATCAAAAAATATCATAGAACATAAAAAGTAGGAAACTTAATTCTCTACAAAAAAGGTCTCTAAACATTTTGCCATAGCTCGCTTCGTTTCCGAGATATTTGCAGATTTATCTCAAGGGAAGGGGCCTGACGGACATATTTCGAGATATTTCTTCTTCTTGTTGTTCTTCTTCTGCACAGCTAAGCTGGAAGTGGCATTTGCGGCTCGCACTAGTGCAGAGTTATCTCAAAGAAAGGGGCCACGGTGTTTCTGTATCTGTATTATGTTGGTGCGGCTTCGGCACTTTTAAATATCTTGATATATCTCGAGAACTACGCATCTGATCAAAAAATATCATAGAAGATAAAAAGTAGGAAACTTAATTCTCTACAAAAAAGGTCTCTTAACATTTCGCCATAGCTCGCTTCGTTTCCGAGATATTTGCAGATTTATCTCAAGGGAAGGGGCCTGTCGTACATATTTCGAGATATTTCTTCTTCTTGTTGTTCTTCTTCTGCACAGCTAAGCTGGAAGTGGCATTTGCGGCTCGCACTAGTGCAGAGTTATCTCAAAGAAAGGGGCCACGGTGTTTCTGTATCTCTATTATGTTGGTGCGGCTTCGGAACTTTTAAATATCTCGATATATCTCGAAAACTACGCTTCTGATCGAAAAATATCATAGAACATAAATTGTAGGAAACATAATTCTCTACAAAAAACGTCTCTTAACATTTTGCCATAGCTCGCTTCGTTTCCGAGATATTTGCAGATTCAGCTCAAAGGAACGGGCCTGACGGACATATTTCGAGATACTTCTTTTTCTTGTTGTTCTTCCTCTGCACAGCTAAGCTGGAAGTGGCATTTGCAGCTCGCAATAGTGCAGAGTTATCTCAAAGAAAGGGGCCACGGTGTTTCTGTATCTCTATTATGTTGGTGCGGCTTTGGAACTTTTAAATATCTCGATATATCTCGAAAACTACGCTTCTGATCAAAAAATATCATAGAACATAAATTGTAGGAAACATAATTCTCTACAAAAAAGGTCTCTTAACATTTTGCCATAGCTCGCTTCGTTTCCGAGATATTTGCAGATATATCTCAAGGGAAGGGGCCTGACGGACATATTTCGAGATATTTCTTCTTCTTGTTGTTCTTCTTCTGCACAGCTAAGCTGGAAGTGGCATTTACAGCTCGCAATAGTGCAGAGTTATCTCAAAGAAAGGGGCCACCGTGTTTCTGTATCTCTATTATGTTGGTGCGGCTTCGGAACTTTTAAATATCTTGATATATATCGAGAGCTACGCGTCTGATCAAAAAATATCATAGAACATAAAAAGTGGGAAACATAATTCTCCACAAAAAAGGTCTCTTAACATTTTGCCATAGCTCGCTTCGTTTCCGAGATATTTGCAGATTTATCTCAAGGGAAGGGGCCTGACGGACATATTTCGAGATATATCTTCTTCTTGTTGTTCTTCTTCTGCGCAGCTAAGCTGGAAGTGGCATTTGCAGCTCGCAATAGTGCAGAGATATCTCAAAGAAAGGGGCCACGCTGTTTCTGTATCTCTATTATGTTGGTGCGGCTTCGGAACTTTTAAATATCTTGATATATCTCGAGAACTACGCATCTGATCAAAAAATATCATAGAACATAAAAAGTAGGAAACTTAATTCTCTACAAAATAGGTCTCTTAACATTTTGCCATAGCTCGCTTCGTTTCCGAGATATTTGCAGATTTATCTCAAGGGAAGGGGCCTGACGGACATATTTCGAGATATTTCTTCTTCTTGTTGTTCTTCTTCTGCACAGCTAAGCTGGAAGTGGCATTTGCAGCTCGCAATAGTGCAGAGTTATCTCAAAGAGAGGGGCCACGGTTTTACTGTATCTCTATTATGTTGGTGCGGCTTCGGAACTTTTAAATATCTTGATATATCTCGAGAACTACGCATCTGATCAAAAAATATCATAGAACATAAAAAGTAGGAAACTTAATTCTCTACAAAAAAGGTCTCTCAACATTTTGCCATAGCTCGCTTCGTTTCCGAGATATTTGCAGATTTATCTCAAGGGAAGGGGCCTAACGGACATATTTCGAGATATTTCTTCTTCTTGTTGTTCTTCTTCTGCACAGCTAAGCTGGAAGTGGCATTTGCGGCTCGCACTATTGCAGAGTTATCTCAAAGAAAGGGGCCACGGTGTTTCTGTATCTCTATTATGTTGGTGCGGCTTCGGAACTTTTAAATATCTTGATATATCTCGAGAACTACGCATCTGATCAAAAAATATCGTAGAACATAAAAAGTAGGAAACTTAATTCTCTACAAAAAAGGTCTCTTAACATTTTGCCATAGCTCGCTTCGTTTCCGAGATATTTGCAGATTTATCTCAAGGGAAGGGGCCTGACGGACATATTTCGAGATATTTCTTCTTCTTGTTGTTCTTCTTCTGCACAGCTAAGCTCGAAGTGGCATTTGCAGCTCGCAATAGTGCAGAGTTATCTCAAAGAAAGAGGCCACGGTGTTTCTGTACCTCTATTATGTTGGTGCAGCTTCGGAACTTTTAAATATCTTGATATATCTCGAGAACTACGCATCTGATCAAAAAATATCATCGAACATAAAAAGTAGGAAACTTAATTCTCTACAAAAAAGGTCTCTTAACATTTTGCCATAGCTCTCTTCGTTTCCGAGATATTTGCAGATTCAGCTCAAAGGAACTGGCCTGACGGACATATTTCGAGATATGTCTTCTTCTTGTTGTTCTTCCTCTGCACAGCTAAGCTGGAAGTGGCATTTGCAGCTCGCAATAGTGCAGAGTTATCTTAAAGAAAGGGGCCACGGTGTTTCTGTATCTCTATTATGTAGGTGCGGCTTCGGAACTTTTAAATATCTTGATATATCTCGAGAACTACGCATCTGATCAAAAAATGTCATAGAACATAAATTGTAGGAAACATAATTCTCTACAAAAAAGGTCTCTCAACATTTTGCCATAGCTCGCTTCGTTTCCGAGATATTTGCAGATTTATCTCAAGGGAAGGGGCCTGACGGACATATTTCGAGATATTTCTTCTTCTTGTTGTTCTTCTTCTGCACAGCTGAGCTGGAAGTGGCATTTGCAGGTCGCAATAGTGCAGAGTTATCTCAAAGAAAGGGGCCACGGTGTTTCTGTATCTCTATTATGTTGGTGCGGCTTCGGAACTTTTAAATATCTCGATATATCTCGAATACTACGCTTCTGATCAAAAAATATCATAGAACGTAAATTGTAGGAAACATTATTCTCTACAAAAAAGGTCTCTTAACATTTTGCCATAGCTCGCTTCGTTTCCGAGATATTTGCAGATTCAGCTCAAAGGAACTGGCCTGACGGACATATTTCGAGATATTTCTTCTTCTTGTTGTTCTTCCTCTGCACAGCTAAGCTGGAAGTGGCATTTGCAGCTCGCAATAGTGCAGAGTTATCTTAAAGAAAGGGGCCACGGTGTTTCTGTATCTCTATTATGTAGGTGCGGCTTCGGAACTTTTAAATATCTTGATATATCTCGAGAACTACGCATCTGATCAAAAAATGTCATAGAACATAAAAAGTAGGAAACTTAATTCTCTACAAAAAAGGTCTCTTAACATTTTGCCATAGCTCGCTTCGTTTCCGAGATATTTGCATATTTATCTCAAGGGAAGGGGCCTGACGGACATATTTCGAGATATTTCTTCTTCTTGTTGTTCTTCTTCTGCACAGCTAAGCTGGAAGTGGCATTTGCGGCTCGCACTAGTGCAGAGTTATCTCAAAGAAAGGGGCCACCGTGTTTCTGTATCTCTATTATGTTGGTGCGGCTTCGGAACTTTTAAATATCTCGATATATCTCGAAAACTACGCTTCTGATCAAAAAATATCATAGAACATAAATTGTAGGAAACATAATTCTCTACAAAAAAGGTCTCTTAACATTTTGCCATAGCTCGCTTCGTTTCCGAGATATTTGCAGATTTATCTCAAGGGAAGGGGCCTAACGGACATATTTCGAGATATTTCTTCTTCTTGTTGTTCTTCTTCTGCACAGCTAAACTGGAAGTGGCATTTCCAGCTCGCAATAGTGCAGAGTTATCTCAAAGAAAGGGGCCACGGTGTTTCTGTATCTCTATTATGTTGGTGCGGCTTCGGAACTTTTAAATATCTTGATATATCTCGAGAACTACGCATCTGATCAAAAAATATCATAGAACACAAAAAGTAGGAAACTTAATTCTCTACAAAAAAGGTCTCTTAACATTTTGCCATAGCTCGCTTCGTTTCCGAAATATTTGCAGATTTATCTCAAGGGAAGGGGCCTGACGGACATATTTCGAGATATTTCTTCTTCTTGTTGTTCTTCTTCTGCACAGCTGAGCTGGAAGTGGCATTTGCAGGTCGCAATAGTGCAGAGTTATCTTAAAGAAAGGGGCCACGGTGTTTCTGTATCTCTATTATGTAGGTGCGGCTTCGGAACTTTTAAATATCTTGATATATCTCGAGAACTACGCATCTGATCAAAAAATGTCATAGAACATAAAAAGTAGGAAACTTAATTCTCTACAAAAAAGGTCTCTTAACATTTTGCCATAGCTCGCTTCGTTTCCGAGATATTTGCATATTTATCTCAAGGGAAGGGGCCTGACGGACATATTTCGAGATATTTCTTCTTCTTGTTGTTCTTCTTCTGCACAGCTAAGCTGGAAGTGGCATTTGCGGCTCGCACTAGTGCAGAGTTATCTCAAAGAAAGGGGCCACCGTGTTTCTGTATCTCTATTATGTTGGTGCGGCTTCGGAACTTTTAAATATCTCGATATATCTCGAAAACTACGCTTCTGATCAAAAAATATCATAGAACATAAATTGTAGGAAACATAATTCTCTACAAAAAAGGTCTCTTAACATTTTGCCATAGCTCGCTTCGTTTCCGAGATATTTGCAGATTTATCTCAAGGGAAGGGGCCTAACGGACATATTTCGAGATATTTCTTCTTCTTGTTGTTCTTCTTCTGCACAGCTAAACTGGAAGTGGCATTTCCAGCTCGCAATAGTGCAGAGTTATCTCAAAGAAAGGGGCCACGGTGTTTCTGTATCTCTATTATGTTGGTGCGGCTTCGGAACTTTTAAATATCTTGATATATCTCGAGAACTACGCATCTGATCAAAAAATATCATAGAACACAAAAAGTAGGAAACTTAATTCTCTACAAAAAAGGTCTCTTAACATTTTGCCATAGCTCGCTTCGTTTCCGAAATATTTGCAGATTTATCTCAAGGGAAGGGGCCTGACGGACATATTTCGAGATATTTCTTCTTCTTGTTGTTCTTCTTCTGCACAGCTGAGCTGGAAGTGGCATTTGCAGGTCG
Source organism: Osmia lignaria lignaria (assembly GCF_051020975.1). NCBI lineage: Eukaryota > Metazoa > Arthropoda > Insecta > Hymenoptera > Megachilidae > Osmia > Osmia lignaria. The sequence continues at coordinate 13,665,046 of NW_027478161.1, forward strand.
CAATAGTGCAGAGTTATCTCAAAGAAAGGGGCCACGGTGTTTCTGTATCTCTATTATGTTGGTGCGGCTTCGGAACTTTTAAATATCTCGATATATCTCGAATACTACGCTTCTGATCAAAAAATATCATAGAGCGTAAATTGTAGGAAACATTATTCTCTACAAAAAAGGTCTCTTAACATTTTGCCATAGTTCGCTTCGTTTCCGAGATATTTGCAGATTCATCTCAAGGGAAGGGGTCTGACGGACATATTTCGAGATATTTCTTCTTCTTGTTGTTCTTCTTCTGCACAGCTAAGCTCGAAGCGGCATTTGCAGCTCGCAATAGTGCAGAGTTATCTCAAAGAAAGAGGCCACGGTGTTTCTGTACCTCTATTATGTTGGTGCAGCTTCGGAACTTTTAAATATCTTGATATATCTCGAGAACTACGCATCTGATCAAAAAATATCATCGAACATAAAAAGTAGGAAACTTAATTCTCTACAAAAAAGGTCTCTTAACATTTTGCCATAGCTCGCTTCGTTTCCGAGATATTTGCAGATTCATCTCAAGGGAAGGGGTCTGACGGACATATTTCGAGATATTTCTTCTTCTTGTTGTTCTTGTTCTGCACAGCTAAGCTGGAAGTGGCATTTGCGGCTCGCACTAGTGCAGAGTTATCTCAAAGAAAGGGGCCACGGTGTTTCTGTATCTCTATTATGTTGGTGCGGCTTCGGAACTTTTAAATATCTCGATATATCTCGAAAACTACGCTTCTGATCAAAAAATATCATAGAACATAAATTGTAGGAAACATAATTCTCTACAAAAAACGTCTCTTAACATTTTGCCATAGCTCGCTTCGTTTCCGAGATATTTGCAGATTCAGCTCAAAGGAACTGGCCTGACGGACATATTTCGAGATATTCCTTCTTCTTGTTGTTCTTCTTCTGCGCAGCTAAGCTGGCAGTGGCATTTGCAGCTCGCAATAGTGCAGGGATATCTCAAAGAAAGGGGCCACGGTGTTTCTGTATCTCTATTATGTTGGTGCGGCTTCGGAACTTTTAAATATCTTGATATATCTCGAGAACTACGCGTCTGATCAAAAAATATCATAGAACATACAAAGTAGGAAACTTAATTCTCTACAAAAAAGGTCTCTTAACATTTTGCCATAGCTCGCTTCGTTTCCGAGATATTTGCAGATTTATCTCAAGGGAAGGGGCCTGACGGACATATTTCGAGATATTTCTTCTTCTTGTTGTTCTTCTTCTGCACAGCTAAGCTGGAAGTGGCATTTGCGGCTCGCACTAGTGCAGAGTTATCTCAACGAAAGGGGCCACGGTGTTTCTGTATCTGTATTATGTTGGTGCGGCTTCGGCACTTTTAAATATCTTGATATATCTCGAGAACTACGCATCTGATCAAAAAATATCATAGAAGATAAAAAGTAGGAAACTTAATTCTCTACAAAAAAGGTCTCTTAACATTTCGCCATAGCTCGCTTCGTTTCCGAGATATTTGCAGATTTATCTCAAGGGAAGGGGCCTGTCGGACATATTTCGAGATATTTCTTCTTCTTGTTGTTCTTCTTCTGCACAGCTAAGCTGGAAGTGGCATTTGCGGCTCGCACTAGTGCAGAGTTATCTCAAAGAAAGGGGCCACGGTGTTTCTGTATCTCTATTATGTTGGTGCGGCTTCGGAACTTTTAAATATCTTGATATATCTCGAGAACTACGCATCTGATCAAAAAATATTGTAGAACATAAAAAGTAGGAAACTTAATTCTCTACAAAAAAGGTCTCTTAACATTTTGCCATAGCTCGCTTCGTTTCCGAGATATTTGCAGATTTATCTCAAGGGAAGGGGCCTAACGGACATATTTCGAGATATTTCTTCTTCTTGTTGTTCTTCTTCTGCACAGCTAAGCTGGAAGTGGCATTTGCGGCTCGCACTATTGCAGAGTTATCTCAAAGAAAGGGGCCACGGTGTTTCTGTATCTCTATTATGTTGGTGCGGCTTCGTAACTTTTAAATATCTCGATATATCTCGAAAACTACGCTTCTGATCAAAAAATATCATAGAACATAAATTGTAGGAAACTTAATTCTCTACAAAAAAGCTCTCTCAACATTTTGCCATAGCTCGCTTCGTTTCCGAGATATTTGCACATTTATCTCAAGGGAAGGGGCCTAACGGACATATTTCGAGATATTTCTTCTTCTTGTTGTTCTTCTTCTGCACAGCTAAGCTGGAAGTGGCATTTGCGGCTCGCACTAGTGCAGAGTTATCTCAAAGAAAGGGGCCACGGTGTTTCTGTATCTCTATTATGTTGGTGCGGCTTCGTAACTTTTAAATATCTCGATATATCTCGAAAACTACGCTTCTGATCAAAAAATATCATAGAACATAAATTGTAGGAAACTTAATTCTCTACAAAAAAGGTCTCTTAACATTTTGCCATAGCTCGCTTGGTTTCCGAGATATTTGCAGATATATCTCAAGGGCAGGGGCCTGACGGACATATTTCGAGATATTTCTTCTTCTTGTTGTTCTTCCTCTGCACAGCTAAGCTGGAAGTGGCATTTGCAGCTCGCAATAGTGCAGAGTTATCTCAAAGAAAGGGGCCACGGTGTTTCTGTATCTCTATTATGTTGGTGCGGCTTCGGAACTTTTAAATATCTTGATATATCTCGAGAACTACGCGTCTGATCAAAAAATATCATAGAACATACAAAGTAGGAAACTTAATTCTCTACAAAAAAGGTCTCTTAACATTTTGCCATAGCTCGCTTCGTTTCCGAGATATTTGCAGATTTATCTCAAGGGAAGGGGCCTGACGGACATATTTCGAGATATTTCTTCTTCTTGTTGTTCTTCTTCTGCACAGCTAAGCTGGAAGTGGCATTTGCGGCTCGCACTAGTGCAGAGTTATCTCAACGAAAGGGGCCACGGTGTTTCTGTATCTGTATTATGTTGGTGCGGCTTCGGCACTTTTAAATATCTTGATATATCTCGAGAACTACGCATCTGATCAAAAAATATCATAGAAGATAAAAAGTAGGAAACTTAATTCTCTACAAAAAAGGTCTCTTAACATTTCGCCATAGCTCGCTTCGTTTCCGAGATATTTGCAGATTTATCTCAAGGGAAGGGGCCTGACGGACATATTTCGAGATATTTCTTCTTCTTGTTGTTCTTCTTCTGCACAGCTAAGCTGGAAGTGGCATTTGCGGCTCGCACTAGTGCAGAGTTATCTCAACGAAAGGGGCCACGGTGTTTCTGTATCTGTATTATGTTGGTGCGGCTTCGGCACTTTTAAATATCTTGATATATCTCGAGAACTACGCATCTGATCAAAAAATATCATAGAAGATAAAAAGTAGGAAACTTAATTCTCTACAAAAAAGGTCTCTTAACATTTCGCCATAGCTCGCTTCGTTTCCGAGATATTTGCAGATTTATCTCAAGGGAAGGGGCCTGTCGGACATATTTCGAGATATTTCTTCTTCTTGTTGTTCTTCTTCTGCACAGCTAAGCTGGAAGTGGCATTTGCGGCTCGCACTAGTGCAGAGTTATCTCAAAGAAAGGGGCCACGGTGTTTCTGTATCTCTATTATGTTGGTGCGGCTTCGGAACTTTTAAATATCTTGATATATCTCGAGAACTACGCATCTGATCAAAAAATATTGTAGAACATAAAAAGTAGGAAACTTAATTCTCTACAAAAAAGGTCTCTTAACATTTTGCCATAGCTCGCTTCGTTTCCGAGATATTTGCAGATTTATCTCAAGGGAAGGGGCCTAACGGACATATTTCGAGATATTTCTTCTTCTTGTTGTTCTTCTTCTGCACAGCTAAGCTGGAAGTGGCATCTGCGGCTCGCACTATTGCAGAGTTATCTCAAAGAAAGGGGCCACGGTGTTTCTGTATCTCTATTATGTTGGTGCGGCTTCGTAACTTTTAAATATCTCGATATATCTCGAAAACTACGCTTCTGATCAAAAAATATCATAGAACATAAATTGTAGGAAACTTAATTCTCTACAAAAAAGGTCTCTCAACATTTTGCCATAGCTCGCTTCGTTTCCGAGATATTTGCACATTTATCTCAAGGGAAGGGGCCTAACGGACATATTTCGAGATATTTCTTCTTCTTGTTGTTCTTCTTCTGCACAGCTAAGCTGGAAGTGGCATTTGCGGCTCGCACTAGTGCAGAGTTATCTCAAAGAAAGGGGCCACGGTGTTTCTGTATCTCTATTATGTTGGTGCGGCTTCGTAACTTTTAAATATCTCGATATATCTCGAAAACTACGCTTCTGATCAAAAAATATCATAGAACATAAATTGTAGGAAACTTAATTCTCTACAAAAAAGGTCTCTTAACATTTTGCCATAGCTCGCTTGGTTTCCGAGATATTTGCAGATATATCTCAAGGGCAGGGGCCTGACGGACATATTTCGAGATATTTCTTCTTCTTGTTGTTCTTCTTCTGCACAGCTAAGCTGGAAGTGGCATTTACAGCTCGCAATAGTGCAGAGTTATCTCAAAGAAAGGGGCCACGGTGTTTCTGTATCTCTATTATGTTGGTGCGGCTTCGTAACTTTTAAATATCTCGATATATCTCGAAAACTACGCTTCTGATCAAAAAATATCATAGAACATAAATTGTAGGAAACTTAATTCTCTACAAAAAAGGTCTCTTAACATTTTGCCATAGCTCGCTTCGTTTCCGAGATATTTGCAGATTCAGCTCAAAGGAACTGGCCTGACGGACATATTTCGAGATATTTCTTCTTCTTGTTGTTCTTCCACTGCACAGCTAAGCTGGAAGTGGCATTTGCGGCTCGCACTAGTGCAGAGTTACCTCAAAGAAAGGGGCCACGGTGTTTCTGTATCTCTATTATGTTGATGCGGCTTCGGAACTTTTAAATATCTCGATATATCTCGAAAACCACGCTTCTGATCAAAAAATATCATAGAGCGTAAATTGTAGGAAACATTATTCTCTACAAAAAAGGTCTCTTAACATTTTGCCATAGCTCGCTTCGTTTCCGAGATATTTGCAGATTCATCTCAAGGGAAGTGGCCTGACGGACATATTTCGAGATATTTCTTCTTCTTGTTGTTCTTCTTCTGCACAGCTAAGCTGGAAGTGGCATTTGCAGCTCGCAATAGTGCACAGTTATCCCAAAGAAAGGGGCCACGGTGTTTCTGTATCTCTATTATGTTGGTGCGGCTTCGGAACTTTTAAATATCTTGATATATCTCGAGAACTACGCATCTGATCAAAAAATATCATACTACATAAAAAGTAGGAAACTTAATTCTCTACAAGAAAGGTCTCTAAACATTTTGCCATAGCTCGCTTCGTTTCCGAGATATTTGCTGATTTATCTCAAGGGAAGGGGCCTGACGGACATATTTCGAGATATTTCTTCTTCTTGTTGTTCTTCTTCTGCACAGCTAAGCTGGAAGTGGCATTTGCGGCTCGCACTAGTGCAGAGTTATCTCAAAGAAAGGGGCCACGGTGTTTCTGTATCTCTATTATGTTGGTGCGGCTTCGGAACTTTTAAATATCTTGATATATCTCGAGAACTACGCATCTGATCAAAAAATATCATAGAACATGAAAAGTAGGAAACTTAATTCTCTACAAAAAAGGTCTCTTAACATTTTGCCATAGCTCTCTTCGTTTCCGAGATATTTGCAGATTTATCTCAAGGGAAGGGGCCTGACGGACATATTTCGAGATATTTCTTCTTCTTGTTGTTCTTCTTCTGCACAGCTAAGCTCGAAGTGGCATTTGCAGCTCGCAATAGTGCAGAGTTATCTCAAAGAAAGAGGCCACGGTGTTTCTGTACCTCTATTATGTTGGTGCAGCTTCGGAACTTTTAAATATCTTGATATATCTCGAGAACTACGCATCTGATCAAAAAATATCATCGAACATAAAAAGTAGGAAACTTAATTCTCTACAAAAAAGGTCTCTTAACATTTTGCCATAGCTCGCTTCGTTTCCGAGATATTTGCACATTTATCTCAAGGGAAGGGGCCTAACGGACATATTTCGAGATATTTCTTGTTCTTGTTGTTCTTCTTCTGCACAGCTAAGCTGGAAGTGGCATTTGCGGCTCGCACTAGTGCAGAGTTATCTCAAAGAAAGGGGCAACGGTGTTTCTGTATCTCTATTATGTTGGTGCAGCTTCGGAACTTTTAAATATCTGGATATATCTCGAGAACTACGCATCTGATCAAAAAATATCGTGGAACATAAAAAGTAGGAAACTTAATTCTCTACAAAAAAGGTCTCTCAACATTTTGCCATAGCTCACTTCGTTTCCGAGATATTTGCAGATTTATCTCAAGGGAAGGGGCCTGACGGACATATTTCGAGATATTTCTTCTTCTTGTTGTTCTTCTTCTGCACAGCTAAGCTCGAAGTGGCATTTGCAGCTCGCAATAGTGCAGAGTTATCTCAAAGAAAGAGGCCACGGTGTTTCTGTACCTCTATTATGTTGGTGCAGCTTCGGAACTTTTAAATATCTCGATATATCTCGAATACTACGCTTCTGATCAAAAAATATCATAGAGCGTAAATTGTAGGAAACATTATTCTCTACAAAAAAGGTCTCTTAACATTTTGCCATAGCTCGCTTCGTTTCCGAGATATTTGCAGATTCATCTCAAGGGAAGGGGTCTGACGGACATATTTCGAGATATTTCTTCTTCTTGTTGTTCTTCTTCTGCACAGCTAAGCTCGAAGCGGCATTTGCAGCTCGCAATAGTGCAGAGTTATCTCAAAGAAAGAGGCCACGGTGTTTCTGTACCTCTATTATGTTGGTGCAGCTTCGGAACTTTTAAATATCTTGATATATCTCGAGAACTACGCATCTGATCAAAAAATATCATCGAACTTAAAAAGTAGGAAACTTAATTCTCTACAAAAAAGGTCTCTTAACATTTTGCCATAGCTCTCTTCGTTTCCGAGATATTTGCAGATTCAGCTCAAAGGAACTGGCCTGACGGACATATTGCGAGATATTTCTTCTTCTTGTTGTTCTTCCTCTGCACAGCTAAGCTGGAAGTGGCATTTGCAGCTCGCAATAGTGCAGAGTTATCTTAAAGAAAGGGGCCACGGTGTTTCTGTATCTCTATTATGTAGGTGCGGCTTCGGAACTTTTAAATATCTTGATATATCTCGAGAACTACGCATCTGATCAAAAAATGTCATAGAACATAAAAAGTAGGAAACTTAATTCTCTACAAAAAAGGTCTCTTAACATTTTGCCATAGCTCGCTTCGTTTCCGAGATATTTGCATATTTATCTCAAGGGAAGGGGCCTGACGGACATATTTCGAGATATTTCTTCTTCTTGTTGTTCTTCTTCTGCACAGCTAAGCTGGTAGTGGCATTTGCGGCTCGCACTAGTGCAGAGTTATCTCAAAGAAAGGGGCCACCGTGTTTCTGTATCTCTATTATGTTGGTGCGGCTTCGGAACTTTTAAATATCTCGATATATCTCGAAAACTACGCTTCTGATCAAAAAATATCATACAACATAAATTGTAGGAAATATAATTCTCTACAAAAAAGGTCTCTTAACATTTTGCCATAGCTCGCTTCGTTTCTGAGATATTTGCAGATTTATCTCAAGGGAAGGGGCCTAACGGACATATTTCGAGATATTTCTTCTTCTTGTTGTTCTTCTTCTGCACAGCTAAACTGGAAGTGGCATTTCCAGCTCGCAATAGTGCAGAGTTATCTCAAAGAAAGGGGCCACGGTGTTTCTGTATCTCTATTATGTTGGTGCGGCTTCGGAACTTTTAAATATCTTGATATATCTCGAGAACTACGCATCTGATCAAAAAATATCATAGAACACAAAAAGTAGGAAACTTAATTCTCTACAAAAAAGGTCTCTTAACATTTTGCCATAGCTCGCTTCGTTTCCGAAATATTTGCAGATTTATCTCAAGGGAAGGGGCCTGACGGACATATTTCGAGATATTTCTTCTTCTTGTTGTTCTTCTTCTGCACAGCTGAGCTGGAAGTGGCATTTGCAGGTCGCAATAGTGCAGAGTTATCTCAAAGAAAGGGGCCACGGTGTTTCTGTATCTCTATTATGTTGGTGCGGCTTCGGAACTTTTAAATATCTCGATATATCTCGAATACTACGCTTCTGATCAAAAAATGTCATAGAACATAAATTGTAGGAAACATAAATCTCTACAAAAAAGGTCTCTTAACATTTTGCCATAGCTCGCTTCGTTTCCGAGATATTTGCAGATTTATCTCAAGGGAAGGGGCCTGACGGACATATTTCGAGATATTTCTTCTTCTTGTTGTTCTTCTTCTGCACAGCTAAGCTGGAAGTGGCATTTACAGCTCGCAATAGTGCAGAGTTATCTCAAAGAAAGGGGCCACGGTGTTTCTGTATCTCTATTATGTTGGTGCGGTTTCGGAACTTTTAAATATCTTGATATATCTCGAGAACTACGCATCTGATCAAAAAATATCATAGAACATAAAAAGTAGGAAACTTAATTCTCTACGAAAAAGGTCTCTTAACATTTTGCCATAGCTCGCTTCGTTTCCGAGATATTTGCAGATTCAGCTCAAAGGAACTGGCCTGACGGACATATTTCGAGATATTTCTTCTTCTTGTTGTTCTTCCACTGCACAGCTAAGCTGGAAGTGGCATTTGCGGCTCGCACTAGTGCAGAGTTACCTCAAAGAAAGGGGCCACGGTGTTTCTGTATCTCTATTATGTTGATGCGGCTTCGGAACTTTTAAATATCTCGATATATCTCGAAAACTACGCTTCTGATCAAAAAATATCATAGAGCGTAAATTGTAGGAAACATTATTCTCTACAAAAAAGGTCTCTTAACATTTTGCCATAGCTCGCTTCGTTTCCGAGATATTTGCAGATTCATCTCAAGGGAAGTGGCCTGACGGACATATTTCGAGATATTTCTTCTTCTTGTTGTTCTTCTTCTGCACAGCTAAGCTGGAAGTGGCATTTGCAGCTCGCAATAGTGCACAGTTATCCCAAAGAAAGGGGCCACGGTGTTTCTGTATCTCTATTATGTTGGTGCGGCTTCGGAACTTTTAAATATCTTGATATATCTCGAGAACTACGCATCTGATCAAAAAATATCATACTACATAAAAAGTAGGAAACTTAATTCTCTACAAGAAAGGTCTCTAAACATTTTGCCATAGCTCGCTTCGTTTCCGAGATATTTGCTGATTTATCTCAAGGGAAGGGGCCTGACGGACATATTTCGAGATATTTCTTCTTCTTGTTGTTCTTCTTCTGCACAGCTAAGCTGGAAGTGGCATTTGCGGCTCGCACTAGTGCAGAGTTATCTCAAAGAAAGGGGCCACGGTGTTTCTGTATCTCTATTATGTTGGTGCGGCTTCGGAACTTTTAAATATCTTGATATATCTCGAGAACTACGCATCTGATCAAAAAATATCATAGAACATGAAAAGTAGGAAACTTAATTCTCTACAAAAAAGGTCTCTTAACATTTTGCCATAGCTCTCTTCGTTTCCGAGATATTTGCAGATTTATCTCAAGGGAAGGGGCCTGACGGACATATTTCGAGATATTTCTTCTTCTTGTTGTTCTTCTTCTGCACAGCTAAGCTCGAAGTGGCATTTGCAGCTCGCAATAGTGCAGAGTTATCTCAAAGAAAGAGGCCACGGTGTTTCTGTACCTCTATTATGTTGGTGCAGCTTCGGAACTTTTAAATATCTTGATATATCTCGAGAACTACGCATCTGATCAAAAAATATCATCGAACATAAAAAGTAGGAAACTTAATTCTCTACAAAAAAGGTCTCTTAACATTTTGCCATAGCTCGCTTCGTTTCCGAGATATTTGCACATTTATCTCAAGGGAAGGGGCCTAACGGACATATTTCGAGATATTTCTTCTTCTTGTTGTTCTTCTTCTGCACAGCTAAGCTGGAAGTGGCATTTGCGGCTCGCACTAGTGCAGAGTTATCTCAAAGAAAGGGGCAACGGTGTTTCTGTATCTCTATTATGTTGGTGCAGCTTCGGAACTTTTAAATATCTGGATATATCTCGAGAACTACGCATCTGATCAAAAAATATCGTGGAACATAAAAAGTAGGAAACTTAATTCTCTACAAAAAAGGTCTCTCAACATTTTGCCATAGCTCACTTCGTTTCCGAGATATTTGCAGATTTATCTCAAGGGAAGGGGCCTGACGGACATATTTCGAGATATTTCTTCTTCTTGTTGTTCTTCTTCTGCACAGCTAAGCTCGAAGTGGCATTTGCAGCTCGCAATAGTGCAGAGTTATCTCAAAGAAAGAGGCCACGGTGTTTCTGTACCTCTATTATGTTGGTGCAGCTTCGGAACTTTTAAATATCTCGATATATCTCGAATACTACGCTTCTGATCAAAAAATATCATAGAGCGTAAATTGTAGGAAACATTATTCTCTACAAAAAAGGTCTCTTAACATTTTGCCATAGCTCGCTTGGTTTCCGAGATATTTGCAGATTCATCTCAAGGGAAGGGGTCTGACGGACATATTTCGAGATATTTCTTCTTCTTGTTGTTCTTCTTCTGCACAGCTAAGCTCGAAGCGGCATTTGCAGCTCGCAATAGTGCAGAGTTATCTCAAAGAAAGAGGCCACGGTGTTTCTGTACCTCTATTATGTTGGTGCAGCTTCGGAACTTTTAAATATCTTGATATATCTCGAGAACTACGCATCTGATCAAAAAATATCATCGAACTTAAAAAGTAGGAAACTTAATTCTCTACAAAAAAGGTCTCTTAACATTTTGCCATAGCTCTCTTCGTTTCCGAGATATTTGCAGATTCAGCTCAAAGGAACTGGCCTGACGGACATATTGCGAGATATTTCTTCTTCTTGTTGTTCTTCCTCTGCACAGCTAAGCTGGAAGTGGCATTTGCAGCTCGCAATAGTGCAGAGTTATCTTAAAGAAAGGGGCCACGGTGTTTCTGTATCTCTATTATGTAGGTGCGGCTTCGGAACTTTTAAATATCTTGATATATCTCGAGAACTACGCATCTGATCAAAAAATGTCATAGAACATAAAAAGTAGGAAACTTAATTCTCTACAAAAAAGGTCTCTTAACATTTTGCCATAGCTCGCTTCGTTTCCGAGATATTTGCATATTTATCTCAAGGGAAGGGGCCTGACGGACATATTTCGAGATATTTCTTCTTCTTGTTGTTCTTCTTCTGCACAGCTAAGCTGGTAGTGGCATTTGCGGCTCGCACTAGTGCAGAGTTATCTCAAAGAAAGGGGCCACCGTGTTTCTGTATCTCTATTATGTTGGTGCGGCTTCGGAACTTTTAAATATCTCGATATATCTCGAAAACTACGCTTCTGATCAAAAAATATCATAGAACATAAATTGTAGGAAATATAATTCTCTACAAAAAAGGTCTCTTAACATTTTGCCATAGCTCGCTTCGTTTCCGAGATATTTGCAGATTTATCTCAAGGGAAGGGGCCTAACGGACATATTTCGAGATATTTCTTCTTCTTGTTGTTCTTCTTCTGCACAGCTAAACTGGAAGTGGCATTTCCAGCTCGCAATAGTGCAGAGTTATCTCAAAGAAAGGGGCCACGGTGTTTCTGTATCTCTATTATGTTGGTGCGGCTTCGGAACTTTTAAATATCTTGATATATCTCGAGAACTACGCATCTGATCAAAAAATATCATAGAACACAAAAAGTAGGAAACTTAATTCTCTACAAAAAAGGTCTCTTAAGATTTTGCCATAGCTCGCTTCGTTTCCGAAATATTTGCAGATTTATCTCAAGGGAAGGGGCCTGACGGACATATTTCGAGATATTTCTTCTTCTTGTTGTTCTTCTTCTGCACAGCTGAGCTGGAAGTGGCATTTGCAGGTCGCAATAGTGCAGAGTTATCTCAAAGAAAGGGGCCACGGTGTTTCTGTATCTCTATTATGTTGGTGCGGCTTCGGAACTTTTAAATATCTCGATATATCTCGAATACTACGCTTCTGATCAAAAAATGTCATAGAACATAAATTGTAGGAAACATAAATCTCTACAAAAAAGGTCTCTTAACATTTTGCCATAGCTCGCTTCGTTTCCGAGATATTTGCAGATTTATCTCAAGGGAAGGGGCCTGACGGACATATTTCGAGATATTTCTTCTTCTTGTTGTTCTTCTTCTGCACAGCTGAGCTGGAAGTGGCATTTGCAGGTCGCAATAGTGCAGAGTTATCTCAAAGAAAGGGGCCACGGTGTTTCTGTATCTCTATTATGTTGGTGCGGCTTCGGAACTTTTAAATATCTCGATATATCTCGAATACTACGCTTCTGATCAAAAAATATCATAGAGCGTAAATTGTAGGAAACATTATTCTCTACAAAAAAGGTCTCTTAACATTTTGCCATAGCTCGCTTCGTTTCCGAGATATTTGCAGATTCATCTCAAGGGAAGGGGTCTGACGGACATATTTCGAGATATTTCTTCTTCTTGTTGTTCTTCTTCTGCACAGCTAAGCTCGAAGCGGCATTTGCAGCTCGCAATAGTGCAGAGTTATCTCAAAGAAAGAGGCCACGGTGTTTCTGTACCTCTATTATGTTGGTGCAGCTTCGGAACTTTTAAATATCTTGATATATCTCGAGAACTACGCATCTGATCAAAAAATATCATCGAACTTAAAAAGTAGGAAACTTAATTCTCTACAAAAAAGGTCTCTTAACATTTTGCCATAGCTCTCTTCGTTTCCGAGATATTTGCAGATTCAGCTCAAAGGAACTGGCCTGACGGACATATTGCGAGATATTTCTTCTTCTTGTTGTTCTTCCTCTGCACAGCTAAGCTGGAAGTGGCATTTGCAGCTCGCAATAGTGCAGAGTTATCTTAAAGAAAGGGGCCACGGTGTTTCTGTATCTCTATTATGTAGGTGCGGCTTCGGAACTTTTAAATATCTTGATATATCTCGAGAACTACGCATCTGATCAAAAAATGTCATAGAACATAAAAAGTAGGAAACTTAATTCTCTACAAAAAAGGTCTCTTAACATTTTGCCATAGCTCGCTTCGTTTCCGAGATATTTGCATATTTATCTCAAGGGAAGGGGCCTGACGGACATATTTCGAGATATTTCTTCTTCTTGTTGTTCTTCTTCTGCACAGCTAAGCTGGAAGTGGCATTTGCGGCTCGCACTAGTGCAGAGTTATCTCAAAGAAAGGGGCCACCGTGTTTCTGTATCTCTATTATGTTGGTGCGGCTTCGGAACTTTTAAATATCTCGATATATCTCGAAAACTACGCTTCTGATCAAAAAATATCATAGAACATAAATTGTAGGAAACATAATTCTCTACAAAAAAGGTCTCTTAACATTTTGCCATAGCTCGCTTCGTTTCCGAGATATTTGCAGATTTATCTCAAGGGAAGGGGCCTAACGGACATATTTCGAGATATTTCTTCTTCTTGTTGTTCTTCTTCTGCACAGCTAAACTGGAAGTGGCATTTCCAGCTCGCAATAGTGCAGAGTTATCTCAAAGAAAGGGGCCACGGTGTTTCTGTATCTCTATTATGTTGGTGCGGCTTCGGAACTTTTAAATATCTTGATATATCTCGAGAACTACGCATCTGATCAAAAAATATCATAGAACACAAAAAGTAGGAAACTTAATTCTCTACAAAAAAGGTCTCTTAACATTTTGCCATAGCTCGCTTAGTTTCCGAAATATTTGCAGATTTATCTCAAGGGAAGGGGCCTGACGGACATATTTCGAGATATTTCTTCTTCTTGTTGTTCTTCTTCTGCACAGCTGAGCTGGAAGTGGCATTTGCAGGTCGCAATAGTGCAGAGTTATCTCAAAGAAAGGGGCCACGGTGTTTCTGTATCTCTATTATGTTGGTGCGGCTTCGGAACTTTTAAATATCTCGATATATCTCGAATACTACGCTTCTGATCAAAAAATATCATAGAGCGTAAATTGTAGGAAACATTATTCTCTACAAAAAAGGTCTCTTAACATTTTGCCATAGCTCGCTTCGTTTCCGAGATATTTGCAGATTCATCTCAAGGGAAGGGGTCTGACGGACATATTTCGAGATATTTCTTCTTCTTGTTGTTCTTCTTCTGCACAGCTAAGCTCGAAGCGGCATTTGCAGCTCGCAATAGTGCAGAGTTATCTCAAAGAAAGAGGCCACGGTGTTTCTGTACCTCTATTATGTTGGTGCAGCTTCGGAACTTTTAAATATCTTGATATATCTCGAGAACTACGCATCTGATCAAAAAATATCATCGAACATAAAAAGTAGGAAACTTAATTCTCTACAAAAAAGGTCTCTTAACATTTTGCCATAGCTCACTTCGTTTCCGAGATATTTGCAGATTCATCTCAAGGGAAGGGGTCTGACGGACATATTTCGAGATATTTCTTCTTCTTGTTGTTCTTCTTCTGCACAGCTAAGCTCGAAGTGGCATTTGCAGCTCGCAATAGTGCAGAGTTATCTCAAAGAAAGAGGCCACGGTGTTTCTGTACCTCTATTATGTTGGTGCAGCTTCGGAACTTTTAAATATCTTGATATATCTCGAGAACTACGCATCTGATCAAAAAATATCATCGAACATAAAAAGTAGGAAACTTAATTCTCTACAAAAAAGGTCTCTCAACATTTTGCCATAGCTCGCTTCGTTTCCGAGATATTTGCACATTTATCTCAAGGGAAGGGGCCTAACGGACATATTTCGAGATATTTCTTCTTCTTGTTGCTCTTCTTCTGCACAGCTAAGCTGGAAGTGGCATTTGCGGCTCGCACTAGTGCAGAGATATCTCAAAGAAAGGGGCCACAGTGTTTCTGTATCTCTATTATGTTGGTGCGGCTTCGGAACTTTTAAATATCTTGATATATCTCGAGAACTACGCATCTGATCAAAAAATATCATCGAACATAAAAAGTAGGAAACTTAATTCTCTACAAAAAAGGTCTCTTAACATTTTGCCATGGCTGGCATCGTTTCCGAGATATTTGCAGATTTATCTCAAGGGAAGGGGCCTGACGGACATATTTCGAGATATTTCTTCTTCTTGTTGTTTCTCTTCTGCACAGCTAACCTGGAAGTGGCATTTGCAGCTCGCAATTGTGCAGAGTTATCTCAAAGAGAGGGGCCACGGTGTTTCTGTATCTCTATTATGTTGGTGCGGCTTCGGAACTTTTAAATATCTTGATATATCTCGAGAACTACGCATCTGATCAGAAAATATCATAGAAGATAAAAAGTAGGAAACTTAATTCTCTACAAATAAGGTCTCTTAACATTTTGCCATAGCTCGCTTCGTTTCCGAGATATTTGCAGATTTATCTCAAGGTAAGGGGCCTGACGGACATATTTCGAGATATTTCTTCTTCTTGTTGTTCTTCTTCTGCACAGCTAAGCTGGAAGTGGCATTTGCAGCTCGCAATAGTGCATAGCTATCTGAAAGAAAGGGGCCACGGTGTTTCTGTATCTCTATTATGTTGGTGCGGCTTCGGAACTTTTAAATATCTTGATATATCTCGAGAACTACGCATCTGATCAAAAAATATCATAGAACATAAAAAGTAGGAAACTTAATTCGCTACAAAAAAGGTCTCTTAACATTTTGCCATAGCTCGCTTCGTTTCCCAGATATTTGCAGATTTATCTCAAGGGAAGGGGCCTAACGGACATATTTCGTGATATTTCCCCTTCTTGTTGTTCTTCTTCTGCACAGCTAAGCTGGAAGTGGCATTTGCAGCTCGCACTAGTGCAGAGTTATCTCAAAGAAAGGGGCCACGGTGTTTCTGTATCTCTATTATGTTGGTGCGGCTTCGGAACTTTTAAATATCTCGATATATCTCGAAAACTACGCTTCTGATCAAAAAATATCATAGAACATAAATTGTAGGAAACATAATTCTCTACAAAAAACGTCTCTTAACATTTTGCCATCGCTCGCTTCGTTTCCGAGATATTTGCAGATTCAGCTCAAAGGAACTGGCCTGACGGACATATTTCGAGATATTACTTCTTCTTGTTGTTCTTCCTCTGCACAGCTAAGCTGGAAGTGGCATTTGCAGCTCGCAATAGTGCAGAGTTATCTCAAAGAAAGGGGCCACGGTGTTTCTGTATCTCTATTATGTTGGTGCGGCTTCTTAACTTTTAAATATCCTGATATATCTCGAGAACTACGCATCTGATCAAAAAATATCATAGAACATAAAAAGTAGGAAACTCAATTCTCTACAAAAAACGTCTCTTAACATTTTGCCATAGCTCGCTTCGTTTCCGAGATATTTGCAGATTCAGCTCAAAGGAACTGGCCTGACGGACATATTTCGAGATATTTCTTCTTCTTGTTGTTCTTCCTCTGCACAGCTAAGCTGGAAGTGGCATTTGCAGCGCGCAATAGTGCAGAGTTATCTCAAAGAAAGGGGCCACGGTGTTTCTGTATCTCTATTATGTTGGTGCGGCTTCGGAACTTTTAAATATCTTGATATATCTCGAGAACTACGCATCTGATCAAAAAATATCATAGAACATAAAAAGTAGGCAACTTAATTCTCTACAAAAAAGGTCTCTTATCATTTTGCCATAGCTCTCTTCGTTTCCGAGATATTTGCAGATTCAGCTCAAAGGAACTGGCCTGACGGACATATTTCGAGATATTTCTTCTTCTTGTTGTTCTTCCTCTGCACAGCTAAGCTGGAAGTGGCATTTGCAGCGCGCAATAGTGCAGAGTTATCTCAAAGAAAGGGGCCACGGTGTTTCTGTATCTCTATTATGTTGGTGCGGCTTCGGAACTTTTAAATATCTTGATATATCTCGAGAACTACGCGTCTGATCAAAAAATATCATAGAACATACAAAGTAGGAAACTTAATTCTCTACAAAAAAGGTCTCTTAACATTTTGCCATAGCTCGCTTCGTTTCCGAGATATTTGCAGATTTATCTCAAGGGAAGGGGCCTGACGGACATATTTCGAGATATTTCTTCTTCTTGTTGTTCTTCTTCTGCACAGCTAAGCTGGAAGTGGCATTTGCGGCTCGCACTAGTGCAGAGTTATCTCAACGAAAGGGGCCACGGTGTTTCTGTATCTCTATTATGTTGGTGCGGCTTCGGAACTTTTAAATATCTCGATATATCTCGAAAACTATGCTTCTGAACAAAAAATATCATAGAACATAAATTGTAGGAAACATAATTCTCTACAAAAAAGGTCTCTTAACATTTTGCTATAGCTCGCTTCGTTTCCGAGATATTTGCAGATATATCTCAAGGGAAGGGGCCTGACGGACATATTTCGAGATATTTCATCTTCTTGTTGTTTTTCTTCTGCACAGCTTAACTGGAAGTGGCATTTACAGCTCGCAATAGTGCAGAGTTATCTCAAAGAAAGGGGCCACGGTGTTTCTGTATCTCTATTATGTTGGTGCGGCTTCTTAACTTTTAAATATCCTGATATATCTCGAGAACTACGCATCTGATCAAAAAATATCATAGAACATAAAAAGTAGGAAACTCAATTCTCTACAAAAAACGTCTCTTAACATTTTGCCATAGCTCGCTTCGTTTCCGAGATATTTGCAGATTCAGCTCAAAGGAACTGGCCTGACGGACATATTTCGAGATATTTCTTCTTCTTGTTGTTCTTCCTCTGCACAGCTAAGCTGGAAGTGGCATTTGCAGCGCGCAATAGTGCAGAGTTATCTCAAAGAAAGGGGCCACGGTGTTTCTGTATCTCTATTATGTTGGTGCGGCTTCGGAACTTTTAAATATCTTGATATATCTCGAGAACTACGCATCTGATCAAAAAATATCATAGAACATAAAAAGTAGGCAACTTAATTCTCTACAAAAAAGGTCTCTTATCATTTTGCCATAGCTCGCTTCGTTTCCGAGATATTTGCAGATTTATCTCAAGGGAAGGGGCCTGACGGACATATTTCGAGATATTTCTTCTTCTTGTTGTTCTTCTTCTGCACAGCTAAGCTGGAAGTGGCATTTGCGGCTCGCACTAGTGCAGAGTTATCTCAAAGAAAGGGGCCACGGTGTTTCTGTATCTCTATTATGTTGATGCGGCTTCGGAACTTTTAAATATCTCGATATATCTCGAAAACTACGCTTCTGATCAAAAAATATCATACAACATAAATTGTAGGAAACATAATTCTCTACAAAAAAGGTCTCTTAACATTTTGCCATAGCTCGCTTCGTTTCCGAGATATTTGCAGATTTATCTCAAGGGAAGGGTCCTGATGGACATATTTCGAGATATTTCTTCTTCTTGTTGTTCTTCTTCTGCACAGCTAAACTGGAAGTGGCATTTCCAGCTCGCAATAGTGCAGAGTTATCTCAAAGAGAGGGGCCACGGTGTTTCTGTATCTCTATTATGTTGGTGCGGCTTCGGAACTTTTAAATATCTCGATATATCTCGAGAACTACGAATCTGGTCAGAAAATATCATAGAAGATAAAAAGTAGGAAACTTAATTGTCTACAAATAAGGTCTCTTAACATTTTGGCATAGCTCGCTTCTTTCCGAGATACTTGCCGATTTATCTCAAGGGAAGGGGCCTGACGGACATATTTCGAGATATTTCTTCTTCTTGTTGTTCTTCTTCTGCACAGCTAAGCTGGAAGTGGCATTTGCAGCTCGCAATAGTGCATAGTTATCTGAAAGAAAGGGGCCACGGTGTTTCTGTATCTCTATTATGTTGGTGCGGCTTCGGAACTTTTAAATATCTCGATATATCTCGAAAACTACGCTTCTGATCAAAAAATATCATAGAACATAAATTGTAGGAAACATAATTCTCTACAAAAAAGGTCTCTTAACATTTTGCCATAGCTCGCTTTGTTTCCGAGATATTTGCAGATATATCTCAAGGGAAGGGGCCTGACGGACATATTTCGAGATATTTCTTCTTCTTGTTGTTCCTCTTCTGCACAGCTAAGCTGGAAGTGGCATTTGCAGCTCGCAATAGTGCAGAGTTATCTCAAAGAAAGAGGCCACGGTGTTTCTGCACCTCTATTATGTTGGTGCAGCTTCGGAACTTTTAAATATCTTGATATATCTCCAGAACTACGCATCTGATCAAAAAATATCATAGAACATAAAAAGTAGGAAACTTAATTGTCTACAAATAAGGTCTCTCAACATTTTGGCATAGCTCGCTTCGTTTCCGAGATATTTGCAGATTTATCTCAAGGGAAGGGGCCTGACGGACATATTTCGAGATATTTCTTCTTCTTGTTGTTCTTCTTCTGCACAGCTAAGCTGGAAGTGGCATTTGCAGCTCGCAATAGTGCAGAGTTATCGCAAAGAAAGGGGCCACGGTGTTTCTGTATCTCTGTTATGTTGGTGCGGCTTCGGAAATTTTAAATATCTTGATATATCTCGAGAACTACGCATCTGATCAAAAAATATCATAGAACATAAATTGTAGGGAACATAATTCTCTACAAAAAAGGTCTGTTAACATTTTGCCATAGCTCGCTTCGTTTCCGAGATATTTGCAGATGTATCTCAAGGGAAGGGTCCTGATGGACATATTTCGAGATATTTCTTCTTCTTGTTGTTCTTCTTCTGCACAGCTAAACTGGAAGTGGCATTTCCAGCTCGCAATCGTGCAGAGTTATCTCAAAGAAAGGGGCCACGGTGTTTCTGTATCTCTATTATATTGGTGCGGCTTCGGAACTTTTAAATATCTTGATATATCTCGAGAACTACGCATCTGATCAAAAAATATCATACAACATAAAAAGTAGGAAACTTAATTCTGTACAAAAAAGGTCTCTTAACGTTTTGCAATAGCTCGCTTCGTTTCCGAGATATTTGCAGATTTATCTCAAGGGAAGGGTCCTGACGGACATATTTCGAGATATTTCTTCTTCTTGTTGTTCTTCTTCTGCACAGCTAAACTGGAAGTGGCATTTCCAGCTCGCAATAGTGCAGAGTTATCCCAAAGAAAGGGGCCACGGTGTTTCTGTATCTCTATTATGTTGGTGCGGCTTCGGCACTTTTAAATATCTCGATATATCTCGAAAACTACGCTTCTGATCAAAAAATATCATAGAACATAAATTGTAGGAAACATAATTCTCTACGAAAAAGGTCTCTTAACATTTTGCCATAGCTCGCTTCGTTTCCGAGATATTTGCAGATTTATCTCAAGGGAAGGGTCCTGATGGACATATTTCGAGATATTTCTTCTTCTTGTTGTTCTTCTTCTGCACAGCTAAACTGGAAGTGGCATTTCCAGCTCGCAATCGTGCAGAGTAATCTCTAAGAAAGGGGCCACGGTGTTTCTGTATCTCTATTATGTTGGTGCGGCTTCGGAACTTTTAAATATCTTGATATATCTCGAGAACTACGCCTCTGATCGAAAAATATCATAGAACATAAAAAGTAGAAAACTTAATTCTCTACAAAAAAGGTCTCTTCACGTTTTGCAATAGCTCGCTTCGTTTCCGAGATATTTGCAGATTTATCTCAAGGGAAGGGTCCTGACGGACATATTTCGAGATATTTCTTCTTCTTGTTGTTCTTCTTCTGCACAGCTAAACTGGAAGTGGCATTTCCAGCTCGCAATAGTGCAGAGTTATCCCAAAGAAAGGGGCCACGGTGTTTCTGTATCTCTATTATGTTGGTGCGGCTTCGGCACTTTTAAATATCTCGATATATCTCGAAAACTACGCTTCTGATCAAAAAATATCATAGAACATAAATTGTAGGAAACATAATTCTCTACGAAAAAGGTCTCTTAACATTTTGCCATAGCTCGCTTCGTTTCCGAGATATTTGCAGATTTATCTCAAGGGAAGGGTCCTGATGGACATATTTCGAGATATTTCTTCTTCTTGTTGTTCTTCTTCTGCACAGCTAAACTGGAAGTGGCATTTCCAGCTCGCAATCGTGCAGAGTAATCTCAAAGAAAGGGGCCACGGTGTTTCTGTATCTCTATTATGTTGGTGCGGCTTCGGAACTTTTAAATATCTTGATATATCTCGAGAACTACGCCTCTGATCGAAAAATATCATAGAACATAAAAAGTAGAAAACTTAATTCTCTACAAAAAAGGTCTCTTCACGTTTTGCAATAGCTCGCTTCGTTTCCGAGATATTTGCAGATTTATCTCAAGGGAAGGGTCCTGACGGACATATTTCGAGATATTTCTTCTTCTTGTTGTTCTTCTTCTGCACAGCTAAACTGGAAGTGGCATTTCCAGCTCGCAATAGTGCAGAGTTATCCCAAAGAAAGGGGCCACGATGTTTCTGTATCTCTATTATGTTGGTGCGGCTTCGGAACTTTTAAATATCTCGATATATCTCGAAAACTACGCTTCTGATCAAAAAATATCAGAGAACGTAAATTGTAGGAAACATAATTCTCTACAAAAAAGGTCTCTTAAGATTTTGCCATAGCTCGCTTCGTTTCCGAGATATTTGCAGATTTATCTCAAGGGAAGGGGCCTGACGGACATATTTCGAGATATTTCTTCTTCTTGTTGTTCTTCTTCTGCACAGCTAAGCTGGAAGTGGCATTTGCAGCTCGCAATAGTGCAGAGTTATCTCAAAGAAAGGGGCCACGGTGTTTCTGTATCTCTATTATGTTGGTGCGGATTCGGAACTTTTAAATATCTTGATATATCTCGAGAACTACGCATCTGATCAAAAAATATCGTAGAACATAAAAAGTAGGAAACTTAATTCTCAACAAATAAGGTCTCTTAACATTTTGCCATAGCTCGCTTGGTTTCCCAGATATTTGCAGATTTATCTCAAGGGAAGGGGCCTGAGGGACATATTTCGAGATATTTCTTCTTCTTGTTGTTCTTCTTCTGCACAGCTAAGCTGGAAGTGGCATTTGCAGGTCGCAATAGTGCAGAGTTATCTCAAAGAAAGGGGCCACGGTGTTTCTGTATCTCTATTATGTTGGTGCGGCTTCGGAACTTTTAAATATCTCGATATATCTCGAAAACTACGCTTCTGATCAAAAAATATCAGAGAACGTAAATTGTAGGAAACATAATTCTCTACAAAAAAGGTCTCTTAACATTTTGCCATAGCTCGCTTCGTTTCCGAGATATTTGCAGATTTATCTCAAGGGAAGGGGCCTGACGGACATATTTCGAGATATTTCTTCTTCTTGTTGTTCTTCTTCTGCACAGCTAAGCTGGAAGTGGCATTTGCAGCTCGCAGTAGTGCAGAGTTATCTCAAAGAAAGGGGCCACGGTGTTTCTGTATCTCTATTATGTTGGTGCGGCTTCGGAACTTTTAAATATCTTGATATATCTCGAGAACTACGCATCTGATCAAAAAATATCATAGAACATAAAAAGTAGGAAACTTAATTCTCTACAAAAAAGGTCTCTTAACATTTTGCCACAGCTCGCTTCGTTTCCGAGATATTTGCAGATTTATCTCAAGGGAAGGGGCCTGACGGACATATTTCGAGATATTTCTTCTTCTTGTTGTTCTTCTTCTGCACAGCTAAGCTGGAAGTGGCATTTGCAGCGCGCAATAGTGCAGAGTTATCTCAAAGAAAGGGGCCACGGTGTTTCTGTATCTCTATTATGTTAGTGCGGCTTCGGAACTTTTAAATATCTTGATATATCTCGAGAACTACGCATCTGATCAAAAAATATCATAGAACATAAAAAGTAGGAAACTTAATTCTCTACAAAAAAGGTCTCTTAACATTTTGCCATAGCTCGCTTCGTTTCCGAGATATTTGCAGATTTATCTCAAGGGAAGGGGCCTGACGGACATATTTCGAGATATTTCTTCTTCTTGTTGTTCTTCTTCTGCACAGCTAAGCTGGAAGTGGCATTTGCAGCGCGCAATAGTGCAGAGTTATCTCAAAGAAAGGGGCCACGGTGTTTCTGTATCTCTATTATGTTGGTGCGGCTTCGGAACTTTTAAATATCTTGATATATCTCGAGAACTACGCATCTGATCAAAAAATATCGTAGAACATAAAAAGTAGGAAACTTAATTCTCTACAAATAAGGTCTCTCAACATTTTGCCATAGCTCGCTTGGTTTCCGAGATATTTGCAGATTTATCTCAAGGGAAGGGGCCTGAGGGACATATTTCGAGATATTTCTTCTTCTTGTTGTTCTTCTTCTGCACAGCTAAGCTGGAAGTGGCATTTGCAGCTCGCAAGAGTGCAGAGTTACCTCAAAGAAAGGGGCCACGGTGTTTCTGTATCTCTATTATGTTGGTGCCGCTTCGGAACTTTTAAATATCTGGATATATCTCGAGAACTACGCATCTGATCAAAAAATATCATAGAACATAAAAAGTAGGAAACCTAATTTTCTACAAAAAAGGTCGCTTAACATTTTGCCGTAGCTCGCTTCGTTTCCGAGATATTTGCAGATTTATCTCAAGGGAAGGGGCCTGACGGACATATTTCGAAATATTTCTTATTCTTGTTGTTCTTCTTCTGCACAGCTAAGCTGGAAGTGGCATTTGCAGCTCGCAATAGTGCAGAGTTATCTCAAAGAAAGGGGCCACGGTGTTTCTGTACCTCCATTATGTTGGTGCAGCTTCGGAGCTTTTAAATATCTTGATATATCTCGAGAACTACGCATCTGATCAAAAAATATCATAGAACATAAAAAGTAGGAAACTTAATTCTCTACAAAAAAGGTCTCTCAACGTTTTGCAATAGCTCGCTTCGTTTCCGAGATATTTGTAGATTTATCTCAAGGGAAGGGTCCTGACGGACATATTTCGAGATATTTCTTCTTCTTGTTGTTCTTCTTCTGCACAGCTAAACTGGAAGTGGCATTTCCAGCTCGCAATAGTGCAGAGTTATCCCAAAGAAAGGGGCCACGGTGTTTCCGTATCTCTATTATGTTGGTGCGGCTTCGGAACTTTTAAATATCTCGATATATCTCGAAAACTACGCTTCTGATCAAAAAATATCATAGAACATAAATTGTAGGAAACATAATTCTCTACAAAAAAGGTCTCCTAACATTTTGCCATAGCTCGCTTCGTTTCCGAGATATTTGCAGATTTATCTCAAGGGAAGGGTCCTGATGGACATATTTCGAGATATTTCTTCTTCTTGTTGTTCTTCTTCTGCACAGCTAAACTGGAAGTGGTATTTCCAGCTCGCAATCGTGCAGAGTTATCTCAAAGAAAGGGGCCACGGTGTTTCTGTATCTCTATTATGTTGGTGCGGCTTCGGAACTTTTAAATATCTTGATATATCTCGAGAACTACGCCTCTGATCGAAAAATATCATAGAACATAAAAAGTAGGAAACTTAAGTCTCTACAAAAAAGGTCTCTTAACATTTTGCCATAGCTCGCTTCGTTTCCGAGATATTTGCAGATTTATCTCAAGGGAAGGGGCCTGACGGACATATTTCGAGATATTTCTTCTTCTTGTTGTTCTTCTTCTGCACAGCTAAGCTGGAAGTGGCATTTGCAGCTCGCAGTAGTGCAGAGTTATCTCAAAGAAAGGGGCCACGGTGTTTCTGTATCTCTATTATGTTGCTGCGGCTTCGGAACTTTTAAATATCTTGATATCTCTCGAGAACTACGCATCTGATCAAAAAACATCATAGAACATAAAAAGTAGGAAACTTAATTCTCTACAAAAAAGGTCTCTTAACATTTTGCCATAGCTCGCTTCGTTTCCGAGATATTTGCAGATTTATCTCAAGGGAAGGGGCCTGACGGACATATTTCGAGATATTTCTTCTTCTTGTTGTTCTTCTTCTGCACAGCTAAGCTGGAAGTGGCATTTGCAGCGCGCAATAGTGCAGAGTTATCTCAAAGAAAGGGGCCACGGTGTTTCTGTACCTCTATTATGTTGGTGCAGCTTCGGAGCTTTTAAATATCTTGATATATCTCGAGAACTACGCATCTGATCAAAAAATATCATAGAACATAAAAAGTAGGAAACTTAATTCTCTACAAAAAAGGTCTCTCAACGTTTTGCAATAGCTCGCTTCGTTTCCGAGATATTTGTAGATTTATCTCAAGGGAAGGGTCCTGACGGACATATTTCGAGATATTTCTTCTTCTTGTTGTTCTTCTTCTGCACAGCTAAACTGGAAGTGGCATTTCCAGCTCGCAATAGTGCAGAGTTATCCCAAAGAAAGGGGCCACGGTGTTTCCGTATCTCTATTATGTTGGTGCGGCTTCGGAACTTTTAAATATCTCGATATATCTCGAAAACTACGCTTCTGATCAAAAAATATCATAGAACATAAATTGTAGGAAACATAATTCTCTACAAAAAAGGTCTCCTAACATTTTGCCATAGCTCGCTTCGTTTCCGAGATATTTGCAGATTTATCTCAAGGGAAGGGTCCTGATGGACATATTTCGAGATATTTCTTCTTCTCGTTGTTCTTCTTCTGCACAGCTAAGCTGTAAGTGGCATTTGCGGCTCGCGCTAGTGCAGAGTTATCTCAAAGAAAGGGGCCACGGTGTTTCTGTATCTCTATTATGTTGGTGCGGCTTCGGAACTTTTAAATATCTTGATATATCTCGAGAACTACGCATCTGATAAAAAAATATCATAGAACATAGAAAGTAGGAAACTTAATTCTCTACAAAAAAGGTCTCTTAACATTTTGCCATAGTTCGCTTCGTTTCCGAGATATTTGCAGATTTATCTCAAGGGAAGGGGCCTAACGGACATATTTCGAGATATTTCTTCTTCTTGTTGTTCTTCTTCTGCACAGCTAAGCTGGAAGTGGCATTTGCGGCTCGCACTAGTGCAGAGTTATCTCAAAGAAAGGGGCCACGGTGTTTCTGTATCTCTATTATGTTGGTGCGGTTTCGGAACTTTTAAATATCTTGATATATCTCGAGAACTACGCATCTGATCAAAAAATATCATAGAACATAAAAAGTAGGAAACTTAATTCTCTACAAATAAGGTCTCTTAACATTTTGCCATAGCTCGCTTCGTTTCCGAGATATTTGCAGATTTATCTCAAGGGAAGGGGCCTCACGGACATATTTCGAGATATTTCTTCTTCTTGTTGTTCTTCTTCTGCACAGCTAAGCTGGAAGTGGCATTTGCGGCTCGCTCTAGTGCAGAGTTATCTCAAAGAAAGGGGCCACGGTGTTTCTGTATCTCTATTATGTTGGTGCGGCTTCGGAACTTTTAAATATCTTGATATATCTCGAGAACTACGCATCTGATCCAAAAATATCATAGAACATAAATAGTAGGAAACTTAATTCTCTACAAAAAAGGTCTCTCAACATTTTGCCATAGCTCGCTTCGTTTCCGAGATATTTGCAGATTTATCTCAAGGGAAGGGGCCTGACGGACATATTTCGAGATATTTCTTCTTCTTGTTGTTCTTCTTCTGCACAGCTAAGCTGGAAGTGGCATTTCCAGCTCGCAGTAGTGCAGAGTTATCTCAAAGAGAGGGGCCACGGTGTTTCTGTATCTCTATTATGTTGGTGCGGCTTCGGAACTTTTAAATATCTTGATATATCTCGAGAACTACGCATTTGATCAAAAAATATCATAGAAGATAAAAAGTAGGAAACTTAATTCTCTACAAAAAAGGTCTCCTAACATTTTGCCATAGCTCGCTTCGTTTCCGAGATATTTGCAGATTTATCTCAAGGGAAGGGGCCTGACGGACATATTTCGAGATATTTCTACTTCTTGTTGTTCTTCTTCTGCACAGCTAAGCTGGAAGTGGCATTTGCGGCTCGCACTAGTGCAGAGTTATCTCAAAGAAAGGGGCCACGGTGTTTCTGTATCTCTATTATGTTGGTGGGCCTCGGAACTTTTAAATATCTCGATATATCTCGAAAACTACGCTTCTGATCAAAAGATATCATAGAACATAAATTGTAGGAAACATAATTCTCTACAAAAAAGGTCTCTTAACATTTTGCCATAGCTCGCTTCGTTTCCGAGATATTTGCAGATATATCTCAAGGGAAGGGGCCTGACGGACATATTTCGAGATATTTCTTCTTCTTGTTGTTCTTCTTCTGCACAGCTAAGCTGGGAGTGGCATTTGCGGCTCGCACTAGTGCAGAGTTATCTCAAAGAAAGGGGCCACGGTGTTTCTGTATCTCTATTATGTTGGTGCGGCTTCGGAACTTTTAAATATCTCGATATATCTCGAAAACTACGCTTCTGATCAAAAAATATCATAGAACATAAATTGTAGGAAACATAATTCTCTACAAAAAAGGTCTCTTAACATTTTGCCATAGCTAGCTTCGTTTCCGAGATATTTGCAGATATATCTCAAGGGAAGGGGCCTGACGGACATATTTCGAGATATTTCTTCTTCTTGTTGTTCTTCTTCTGCACAGCTAAGCTGGAAGTGGCATTTACAGCTCGCAATAGTGCAGAGTTATCTCAAAGAAAGGGGCCACGGTGTTTCTGTATCTCTATTATGTTGGTGCGGCTTCGGAACTTTTAAATATCTTGATATATCTCGAGAACTACGCATCTGATCAAAAAATATCATAGAACATAAAAAGTAGGAAACTTAATTCTCTACAAAAAAGGTCTCTTAACAATTGGCCATAGCTCGCTTCGTTTCCGAGATATTTGCAGATTTATCTCAAGGGAAGGGGCCTGACGGACATATTTCGAGATATTTCTTCTTCTTGTTGTTCTTCTTCTGCACAGCTAAGCTGGAAGTGGCATTTGCGGCTCGCACTAGTGCAGAGTTATCTCAAAGAAAGGGGCCACGGTGTTTCTGTATCCCTATTATGTTGGTGCGGCTTCGGAACTTTTAAATATCTCGATATATCTCGAAAACTACGCTTCTGATCAAAAAATATCATAGAACATAAATTGTAGGAAACATAATTCTCTACAAAAAACGTCTCTTAACATTTTGCCATAGCTCGCTTCGTTTCCGAGATATTTGCAGATTTATCTCAAGGGAAGGGGCCTGACGGACATATTTCGAGATATTTCTTCTTCTTGTTGTTCTTCTTCTGCACAGCTAAGCTGGAAGTGGCATTTGCGGCTCGCACTAGTGCAGAGTTATCTCAACGAAAGGGGCCACGGTGTTTCTGTATCTCTATTATGTTGGTGCGGCTTCGGAACTTTTAAATATCTCGATATATCTCGAAAACTACGCTTCTGATCAAAAAATATCATAGAACATAAATTGTAGGAAACATAATTCTCTACAAAAAAGGTCTCTTAACATTTTGCCATAGCTCGCTTCGTTTCCGAGATATTTGCAGATATATCTCAAGGGAAGGGGCCTGACGGACATATTTCGAGATATTTCTTCTTCTTGTTGTTCTTCTTCTGCACAGCTAAGCTGGAAGTGGCATTTACAGCTCGCAATAGTGCAGAGTTATCTCAAAGAAAGGGGCCACGGTGTTTCTGTATCTCTATTATGTTGGTGCGGCTTCGGAACTTTTAAATATCTTGATATATCTCGAGAACTACGCATCAGATCAAAAAATATCATAGAACATAAAAAGTAGGAAACTTAATTCTCTACAAAAAAGGTCTCTCAACATTTTGCCATAGCTCTCTTCGTTTCCGAGATATTTGCAGATTTATCTCAAGGGAAGGGGCCTGACGGACATATTTCGAGATATTTCTTCTTCTTGTTGTTCTTCTTCTGCACAGCTAAGCTGGAAGTGGCATTTACAGCTCGCAATACTGCAGAGTTATCTCAAAGAAAGGGGCCACGGTGTTTCTGTATCCCTATTATGTTGGTGCGGCTTCGGAACTTTTAAATATCTCGATATATCTCGAAAACTACGCTTCTGATCAAAAAATATCATAGAACATAAATTGTAGGAAACATAATTCTCTACAAAAAACGTCTCTTAACATTTTGCAATAGCTCGCTTCGTTTCCGAGATATTTGCAGATTCAGCTCAAAGGAACTGGCCTGACGGACATATTTCGAGATATTTCTTCTTCTTGTTGTTCTTCCTCTGCACAGCTAAGCTGGAAGTGGCATTTGCAGCTCGCAATAGTGCAGAGTTATCTCAAAGAAAGGGGCCACGGTGTTTCTGTATCTCTATTATGTTGGTGCGGCTTCGGAACTTTTAAATATCTTGATATATCTCGAGAACTACGCATCTGATCAAAAAATATCATAGAACATAAAACGTAGGAAACTTAATTCTCTACAAAAAAGGTCTCTCAACATTTTGCCATAGCTCGCTTCGTTTCCGAGATATTTGCAGATATATCTCAAGGGAAGGGGCCTGACGGACATATTTCGAGATATTTCTTCTTCTTGTTGTTCTTCTTCTGCGCAGCTAAGCTGGAAGTGGCATTTGCAGCTCGCAATAGTGCAGAGATATCTCAAAGAAAGGGGCCACGCTGTTTCTGTATCTCTATTATGTTGGTGCGGCTTCGGAACTTTTAAATATCTTGATATATCTCGAGAGCTACGCGTCTGATCAAAAAATATCATAGAACATAAAAAGTAGGAAACATAATTCTCTACAAAAAAGGTCTCTTAACATTTTGCCATAGCTCGCTTCGTTTCCGAGATATTTGCAGATTTATCTCAAGGGAAGTGGCCTGACGGACATATTTCGAGATATTTCTTCTTCTTGTTGTTCTTCTTCTGCACAGCTAAGCTGGAAGTGGCATTTGCGGCTCGCTCTAGTGCAGAGTTATCTCAAAGAAAGGGGCCACGGTGTTTCTGTATCTCTATTATGTTGGTGCGGCTTCGGAACTTTTAAATATCTTGATATATCTCGAGAACTACGCATCTGATCCAAAAATATCATAGAACATAAATAGTAGGAAACTTAATTCTCTACAAAAAAGGTCTCTCAACATTTTGCCATAGCTCGCTTCGTTTCCGAGATATTTGCAGATTTATCTCAAGGGAAGGGGCCTGACGGACATATTTCGAGATATTTCTTCTTCTTGTTGTTCTTCTTCTGCACAGCTAAGCTGGAAGTGGCATTTACAGCTCGCAATAGTGCAGAGTTATCTCAAAGAAAGGGGCCACGGTGTTTCTGTATCTCTATTATGTTGGTGCGGCTTCGGAACTTTTAAATATCTTGATATATCTCGAGAACTACGCATCAGATCAAAAAATATCATAGAACATAAAAAGTAGGAAACTTAATTCTCTACAAAAAAGGTCTCCTAACATTTTGCCATAGCTCGCTTCGTTTCCGAGATATTTGCAGATTTATCTCAAGGGAAGGGGCCTGACGGACATATTTCGAGATATTTCTACTTCTTGTTGTTCTTCTTCTGCACAGCTAAGCTGGAAGTGGCATTTGCGGCTCACACTAGTGCAGAGTTATCTCAAAGAAAGGGGCCACGGTGTTTCTGTATCTCTATTATGTTGGTGGGCCTCGGAACTTTTAAATATCTCGATATATCTCGAAAACTACGCTTCTGATCAAAAGATATCATAGAACATAAATTGTAGGAAACATAATTCTCTACAAAAAAGGTCTCTTAACATTTTGCCATAGCTCGCTTCGTTTCCGAGATATTTGCAGATATATCTCAAGGGAAGGGGCCTGACGGACATATTTCGAGATATTTCTTCTTCTTGTTGTTCTTCTTCTGCACAGCTAAGCTGGGAGTGGCATTTGCGGCTCGCACTAGTGCAGAGTTATCTCAAAGAAAGGGGCCACGGTGTTTCTGTATCTCTATTATGTTGGTGCGGCTTCGGAACTTTTAAATATCTCGATATATCTCGAAAACTACGCTTCTGATCAAAAAATATCATAGAACATAAATTGTAGGAAACATAATTCTCTACAAAAAAGGTCTCTTAACATTTTGCCATAGCTAGCTTCGTTTCCGAGATATTTGCAGATATATCTCAAGGGAAGGGGCCTGACGGACATATTTCGAGATATTTCTTCTTCTTGTTGTTCTTCTTCTGCACAGCTAAGCTGGAAGTGGCATTTACAGCTCGCAATAGTGCAGAGTTATCTCAAAGAAAGGGGCCACGGTGTTTCTGTATCTCTATTATGTTGGTGCGGCTTCGGAACTTTTAAATATCTTGATATATCTCGAGAACTACGCATCTGATCAAAAAATATCATAGAACATAAAAAGTAGGAAACTTAATTCTCTACAAAAAAGGTCTCTTAACAATTGGCCATAGCTCGCTTCGTTTCCGAGATATTTGCAGATTTATCTCAAGGGAAGGGGCCTGACGGACATATTTCGAGATATTTCTTCTTCTTGTTGTTCTTCTTCTGCACAGCTAAGCTGGAAGTGGCATTTGCGGCTCGCACTAGTGCAGAGTTATCTCAAAGAAAGGGGCCACGGTGTTTCTGTATCCCTATTATGTTGGTGCGGCTTCGGAACTTTTAAATATCTCGATATATCTCGAAAACTACGCTTCTGATCAAAAAATATCATAGAACATAAATTGTAGGAAACATAATTCTCTACAAAAAACGTCTCTTAACATTTTGCCATAGCTCGCTTCGTTTCCGAGATATTTGCAGATTTATCTCAAGGGAAGGGGCCTGACGGACATATTTCGAGATATTTCTTCTTCTTGTTGTTCTTCTTCTGCACAGCTAAGCTGGAAGTGGCATTTGCGGCTCGCACTAGTGCAGAGTTATCTCAAAGAAAGGGGCCACGGTGTTTCTGTATCTCTATTATGTTGGTGCGGCTTCGGAACTTTTAAATATCTTGATATATCTCGAGAACTACGCATCAGATCAAAAAATATCATAGAACATAAAAAGTAGGAAACTTAATTCTCTACAAAAAAGGTCTCTCAACATTTTGCCATAGCTCTCTTCGTTTCCGAGATATTTGCAGATTTATCTCAAGGGAAGGGGCCTGACGGACATATTTCGAGATATTTCTTCTTCTTGTTGTTCTTCTTCTGCACAGCTAAGCTGGAAGTGGCATTTGCGGCTCGCACTAGTGCAGAGTTATCTCAAAGAAAGGGGCCACGGTGTTTCTGTATCCCTATTATGTTGGTGCGGCTTCGGAACTTTTAAATATCTCGATATATCTCGAAAACTACGCTTCTGATCAAAAAATATCATAGAACATAAATTGTAGGAAACATAATTCTCTACAAAAAACGTCTCTTAACATTTTGCCATAGCTCGCTTCGTTTCCGAGATATTTGCAGATTTATCTCAAGGGAAGGGGCCTGACGGACATATTTCGAGATATTTCTTCTTCTTGTTGTTCTTCTTCTGCACAGCTAAGCTGGAAGTGGCATTTGCGGCTCGCACTAGTGCAGAGTTATCTCAACGAAAGGGGCCACGGTGTTTCTGTATCTCTATTATGTTGGTGCGGCTTCGGAACTTTTAAATATCTCGATATATCTCGAAAACTACGCTTCTGATCAAAAAATATCATAGAACATAAATTGTAGGAAACATAATTCTCTACAAAAAAGGTCTCTTAACATTTTGCCATAGCTCGCTTCGTTTCCGAGATATTTGCAGATATATCTCAAGGGAAGGGGCCTGACGGACATATTGCGAGATATTTCTTCTTCTTGTTGTTCTTCTTCTGCACAGCTAAGCTGGAAGTGGCATTTACAGCTCGCAATAGTGCAGAGTTATCTCAAAGAAAGGGGCCACGGTGTTTCTGTATCTCTATTATGTTGGTGCGGCTTCGGAACTTTTAAATATCTTGATATATCTCGAGAACTACGCATCAGATCAAAAAATATCATAGAACATAAAAAGTAGGAAACTTAATTCTCTACAAAAAAGGTCTCTCAACATTTTGCCATAGCTCTCTTCGTTTCCGAGATATTTGCAGATTTATCTCAAGGGAAGGGGCCTGACGGACATATTTCGAGATATTTCTTCTTCTCGTTGTTCTTCTTCTGCACAGCTAAGCTGGAAGTGGCATTTACAGCTCGCAATACTGCAGAGTTATCTCAAAGAAAGGGGCCACGGTGTTTCTGTATCCCTATTATGTTGGTGCGGCTTCGGAACTTTTAAATATCTCGATATATCTCGAAAACTACGCTTCTGATCAAAAAATATCATAGAACATAAATTGTAGGAAACATAATTCTCTACAAAAAACGTCTCTTAACATTTTGCAATAGCTCGCTTCGTTTCCGAGATATTTGCAGATTCAGCTCAAAGGAACTGGCCTGACGGACATATTTCGAGATATTTCTTCTTCTTGTTGTTCTTCCTCTGCACAGCTAAGCTGGAAGTGGCATTTGCAGCTCGCAATAGTGCAGAGTTATCTCAAAGAAAGGGGCCACGGTGTTTCTGTATCTCTATTATGTTGGTGCGGCTTGGAACTTTTAAATATCTTGATATATCTCGAGAACTACGCATCTGATCAAAAAATATCATAGAACATAAAACGTAGGAAACTTAATTCTCTACAAAAAAGGTCTCTCAACATTTTGCCCTAGCTCGCTTCGTTTCCGAGATATGTGCAGATATATCTCAAGGGAAGGGGCCTGACGGACATATTTCGAGATATTTCTTCTTGTTGTTCTTCTTCTGCACAGCTAAGCTGGAAGTGGCATTTACAGCTCGCAATAGTGCAGAGTTATCTCAAAGAAAGGGGCCACGGTGTTTCTGTATCTCTATTATGTTGGTGCGGCTTCGGAACTTTTAAATATCTCGATATATCTCGAAAACTACGCTTCTGATCAAAAGATATCATAGAACATAAATTGTAGGAAACATAATTCTCTACAAAAAAGGTCTCTTAACATTTTGCCATAGCTCGCTTCGTTTCCGAGATATTTGCAGATATATCTCAAGGGAAGGGGCCTGACGGACATATTTCGAGATATTTCTTCTTCTTGTTGTTCTTCTTCTGCACAGCTAAGCTGGAAGTGGCATTTGCGGCTCGCACTAGTGCACAGTTATCTCAAAGAAAGGGGCCACGGTGTTTCTGTATCTCTATTATGTTGGTGCGGCTTCGGAACTTTTAAGTATCTCGATATATCTCGAGAACTACGCATCTGATCAAAAAATATCATAGAACATAAAATGTAGGAAACTTAATTCACTACAAAAAAGGTCTCTTAACATTTTGCCATAGCTCGCTTCGTTTCCGAGATATTTGCAGATTTATCTCAAGGGAAGGGGCCTGACGGACATATTTCGAGATATTTCTTCTTCTCGTTGTTCTTCTTCTGCACAGCTAAGCTGTAAGTGGCATTTGCGGCTCGCGCTAGTGCAGAGTTATCTCAAAGAAAGGGGCCACGGTGTTTCTGTATCTCTATTATGTTGGTGCGGTTTCGGAACTTTTAAATATCTTGATATATCTCGAGAACTACGCATCTGATCAAAAAATATCATAGAACATAAAAAGTAGGAAACTTAATTCTCTACAAATAAGGTCTCTTAACATTTTGCCATAGCTCGCTTCGTTTCCGAGATATTTGCAGATTTATCTCAAGGGAAGGGGCCTCACGGACATATTTCGAGATATTTCTTCTTCTTGTTGTTCTTCTTCTGCACAGCTAAGCTGGAAGTGGCATTTGCAGCTCGCAATAGTGCAGAGATATCTCAAAGAAAGGGGCCACGGTGTTTCTGTATCTCTATTATGTTGGTGCGGCTTCGGAACTTTTAAATATCTTGATATATCTCGAGAACTACGCGTCTGATCAAAAAATATCATAGAACATAAAAAGTAGGAAACATAATTCTGTACAAAAAAGGTCTCTTAACATTTTGCCATAGCTCGCTTCGTTTCCGAGATATTTGCAGATTTATCTCAAGGGAAGGGGCCTGACGGACATATTTCGAGATATTTCTTCTTCTTGTTGTTCTTCTTCTGCACAGCTAAGCTGGAAGTGGCATTTGCGGCTCGCACTAGTGCACAGTTATCTCAAAGAAAGGGGCCACGGTGTTTCTGTATCTCTATTATGTTGGTGCGGCTTCGGAACTTTTAAGTATCTCGATATATCTCGAAAACTACGCTTCTGATCAAAAAATATTATAGAACATAAATTGTAGGAAACATAATTCTCTACAAAAAACGTCTCTTAACATTTTGCCATAGCTCGCTTCGTTTCCGAGATATTTGCAGATTCAGCTCAAAGGAACTGGCCTGACGGACATATTTCGAGATATTTCTTCTTCTTGTTGTTCTTCCTCTGCACAGCTAAGCTGGAAGTGGCATTTGCAGCTCGCAATAGTGCAGAGTTATCTCAAAGAAAGGGGCCACGGTGTTTCTGTATCTCTATTATGTTGGTGGGGCTTCGGAACTTTTAAATATCTTGATATATCTCGAGAACTACGCATCTGATCAAAAAATACCATAGAACATAAAAAGTAGGAAACTTAATTCTCTACAAAAAAGGTCGCTTAACATTTTGCCATAGCTCGCTTCGTTTCCGAGATATTTGCATATTTATCTCAAGGGAAGGGGCCTGACGGACATATTTCGAGATATTTCTTCTTCTCGTTGTTCTTCTTCTGCACAGCTAAGCTGTAAGTGGCATTTGCGGCTCGCGCTAGTGCAGAGTTATCTCAAAGAAAGGGGCCACGGTGTTTCTGTATCTCTATTATGTTGGTGCGGCTTCGGAACTTTTAAATATCTTGATATATCTCGAGAACTACGCATCTGATCAAAAAATATCAGAGAACATAAAATGTAGGAAACTTAATTCTCTACAAAAAAGGTCTCTTAACATTTTGCCATAGCTCGCTTCGTTTCCGAGATATTTGCAGATTTATCTCAAGGGAAGGGGCCTGACGGACATATTTCGAGATATTTCTTCTTCTCGTTGTTCTTCTTCTGCACAGCTAAGCTGTAAGTGGCATTTGCGGCTCGCGCTAGTGCAGAGTTATCTCAAAGAAAGGGGCCACGGTGTTTCTGTATCTCTATTATGTTGGTGCGGCTTCGGAACGTTTAAATACCTTGATATATCTCGAGAACTACGCATCTGATCAAAAAATATCATAGAACATAAAAAGTAGGAAACTTAATTCTCTACAAAAAAGGTCTCTTAACATTTTGCCATAGCTCGCTTCGTTTCCGAGATATTTGCAGATTTATCTTAAGGGAAGGGGCCTGACGGACATATTTCGAGATATTTCTTCTTCTTGTTGTTCTTCTTCTGCGCAGCTAAGCTGGAAGTGGCATTTGCAGCTCGCTCTAGTGCAGAGTTATCTCAAAGAAAGGGGCCACGGTGTTTCTGTATCTCTATTATGTTGGTGCGGCTTCGGAACTTTTAAATATCTTGATATATCTCGAGAACTACGCATCTGATCCAAAAATATCATAGAACATAAATAGTAGGAAACTTAATTCTCTACAAAAAAGGTCTCTCAACATTTTGCCATAGCTCGCTTCGTTTCCGAGATATTTGCAGATTTATCTCAAGGGAAGGGGCCTGACGGACATATTTCGAGATATTTCTTCTTCTTGTTGTTCTTCTTCTGCACAGCTAAGCTGGAAGTGGCATTTCCAGCTCGCAGTAGTGCAGAGTTATCTCAAAGAGAGGGGCCACGGTGTTTCTGTATCTCTATTATGTTGGTGCGGCTTCGGAACTTTTAAATATCTTGATATATCTCGAGAACTACGCATTTGATCAAAAAATATCATAGAAGATAAAAAGTAGGAAACTTAATTCTCTACAAAAAAGGTCTCCTAACATTTTGCCATAGCTCGCTTCGTTTCCGAGATATTTGCAGATTTATCTCAAGGGAAGGGGCCTGACGGACATATTTCGAGATATTTCTACTTCTTGTTGTTCTTCTTCTGCACAGCTAAGCTGGAAGTGGCATTTGCGGCTCGCACTAGTGCAGAGTTATCTCAAAGAAAGGGGCCACGGTGTTTCTGTATCTCTATTATGTTGGTGCGGCTTCGGAACTTTTAAATATCTTGATATATCTCGAGAACTACGCGTCTGATCAAAAAATATCATAGAACATAAAAAGTAGGAAACATAATTCTGTACAAAAAAGGTCTCTTAACATTTTGCCATAGCTCGCTTCGTTTCCGAGATATTTGCAGATTTATCTCAAGGGAAGGGGCCTGACGGACATATTTCGAGATATTTCTTCTTCTTGTTGTTCTTCTTCTGCACAGCTAAGCTGGAAGTGGCATTTGCGGCTCGCACTAGTGCACAGTTATCTCAAAGAAAGGGGCCACGGTGTTTCTGTATCTCTATTATGTTGGTGCGGCTTCGGAACTTTTAAGTATCTCGATATATCTCGAAAACTACGCTTCTGATCAAAAAATATTATAGAACATAAATTGTAGGAAACATAATTCTCTACAAAAAACGTCTCTTAACATTTTGCCATAGCTCGCTTCGTTTCCGAGATATTTGCAGATTCAGCTCAAAGGAACTGGCCTGACGGACATATTTCGAGATATTTCTTCTTCTTGTTGTTCTTCCTCTGCACAGCTAAGCTGGAAGTGGCATTTGCAGCTCGCAATAGTGCAGAGTTATCTCAAAGAAAGGGGCCACGGTGTTTCTGTATCTCTATTATGTTGGTGGGGCTTCGGAACTTTTAAATATCTTGATATATCTCGAGAACTACGCATCTGATCAAAAAATACCATAGAACATAAAAAGTAGGAAACTTAATTCTCTACAAAAAAGGTCGCTTAACATTTTGCCATAGCTCGCTTCGTTTCCGAGATATTTGCATATTTATCTCAAGGGAAGGGGCCTGACGGACATATTTCGAGATATTTCTTCTTCTTGTTGTTCTTCTTCTGCACAGCTAAACTGGAAGTGGCATTTCCAGCTCGCAATAGTGCAGAGTTATCTCAAAGAAAGGAGCCACGGTGTTTCTGTATCTCTATTATGTTGGTGCGGCTTCGGAACTTTTAAATATCTTGATATATCTCGAGAACTACGCATCTGATCAAAAAATATCATAGAACATAAAAAGTAGGAAACTTAATTCTCTACAAAAAAGGTCTCTTAACATTTTGCCATAGCTCGCTTCGTTTCCGAGATATTTGCAGATATATCTCAAGGGAAGGGGCCTGACGGACATATTTCGAGATATTTCTTCTTCTTGTTGTTCTTCTTCTGCACAGCTAAGCTGGAAGTGGCATTTGCGGCTCGCACTAGTGCAGAGTTATCTCAAAGAAAGGGGCCACGGTGTTTCTGTATCCCTATTATGTTGGTGCGGCTTCGGAACTTTTAAATATCTTGATATATCTCGAGAACTACGCATCTGATCAAAAAATATCAGAGAACATAAAATGTAGGAAACTTAATTCTCTACAAAAAAGGTCTCTTAACATTTTGCCATAGCTCGCTTCGTTTCCGAGATATTTGCAGATTTATCTCAAGGGAAGGGGCCTGACGGACATATTTCGAGATATTTCTTCTTCTCGTTGTTCTTCTTCTGCACAGCTAAGCTGTAAGTGGCATTTGCGGCTCGCGCTAGTGCAGAGTTATCTCAAAGAAAGGGGCCACGGTGTTTCTGTATCTCTATTATGTTGGTGCGGCTTCGGAACGTTTAAATACCTTGATATATCTCGAGAACTACGCATCTGATCAAAAAATATCATAGAACATAAAAAGTAGGAAACATAATTCTCTACAAAAAAGGTCTCTTAACATTTTGCCATAGCTCGCTTCGTTTCCGAGATATTTGCAGATTTATCTCAAGGGAAGTGGCCTGACGGACATATTTCGAGATATTTCTTCTTCTTGTTGTTCTTCTTCTGCACAGCTAAGCTGGAAGTGGCATTTGCGCCTCGCTCTAGTGCAGAGTTATCTCAAAGAAAGGGGCCACGGTGTTTCTGTATCTCTATTATGTTGGTGCGGCTTCGGAACTTTTAAATATCTTGATATATCTCGAGAACTACGCATCTGATCCAAAAATATCATAGAACATAAATAGTAGGAAACTTAATTCTCTACAAAAAAGGTCTCTCAACATTTTGCCATAGCTCGCTTCGTTTCCGAGATATTTGCAGATTTATCTCAAGGGAAGGGGCCTGACGGACATATTTCGAGATATTTCTTCTTCTTGTTGTTCTTCTTCTGCACAGCTAAGCTGGAAGTGGCATTTACAGCTCGCAATAGTGCAGAGTTATCTCAAAGAAAGGGGCCACGGTGTTTCTGTATCTCTATTATGTTGGTGCGGCTTCGGAACTTTTAAATATCTTGATATATCTCGAGAACTACGCATCAGATCAAAAAATATCATAGAACATAAAAAGTAGGAAACTTAATTCTCTACAAAAAAGGTCTCTTAACATTTTGCCATAGCTCTCTTCGTTTCCGAGATATTTGCAGATTTATCTCAAGGGAAGGGGCCTGACGGACATATTTCGAGATATTGCTTCTTCTTGTTGTTCTTCTGCACAGCTAAGCTGGAAGTGGCATTTGCAGCTCGCAATAGTGCATAGTTATCTGAAAGAAAGGGGCCACGGTGTTTCTGTATCTCTATTATGTTGGTGCGGCTTCGGAACTTTTAAATATCTTGATATATCTCGAGAACTACGCATTTGATCAAAAAATATCATAGAAGATAAAAAGTAGGAAACTTAATTCTCTACAAAAAAGGTCTCCTAACATTTTGCCATAGCTCGCTTCGTTTCCGAGATATTTGCAGATTTATCTCAAGGGAAGTGGCCTGACGGACATATTTCGAGATATTTCTTCTTCTTGTTGTTCTTCTTCTGCGCAGCTAAGCTGGAAGTGGCATTTGCAGCTCGCAATAGTGCAGAGATATCTCAAAGAAAGGGGCCACGCTGTTTCTGTATCTCTATTATGTTGGTGCGGCTTCGGAACTTTTAAATATCTTGATATATCTCGAGAGCTACGCGTCTGATCAAAAAATATCATAGAACATAAAAAGTAGGAAACATAATTCTCTACAAAAAAGGTCTCTTAACATTTTGCCATAGCTCGCTTCGTTTCCGAGATATTTGCAGATTTATCTCAAGGGAAGGGGCCCGACGGACATATTTCGAGATATTTCTACTTCTTGTTGTTCTTCTTCTGCACAGCTAAGCTGGAAGTGGCATTTGCGGCTCGCACTAGTGCAGAGTTATCTCAAAGAAAGGGGCCACGGTGTTTCTGTATCTCTATTATGTTGGTGCGGCTTCGGAACTTTTAAATATCTCGATATATCTCGAAAACTACGCTTCTGATCAAAAAATATCATAGAACATAAATTGTAGGAAACATAATTCTCTACAAAAAAGGTCTCTTAACATTTTGCCATAGCTAGCTTCGTTTCCGAGATATTTGCAGATATATCTCAAGGGAAGGGGCCTGACGGACATATTTCGAGATATTTCTTCTTCTTGTTGTTCTTCTTCTGCACAGCTAAGCTGGAAGTGGCATTTACAGCTCGCAATAGTGCAGAGTTATCTCAAAGAAAGGGGCCACGGTGTTTCTGTATCTCTATTATGTTGGTGCGGCTTCGGAACTTTTAAATATCTTGATATATCTCGAGAACTACGCATCTGATCAAAAAATATCATAGAACATAAAAAGTAGGAAACTTAATTCTCTACAAAAAAGGTCTCTTAACAATTGGCCATAGCTCGCTTCGTTTCCGAGATATTTGCAGATTTATCTCAAGGGAAGGGGCCTGACGGACATATTTCGAGATATTTCTTCTTCTTGTTGTTCTTCTTCTGCACAGCTAAGCTGGAAGTGGCATTTGCGGCTCGCACTAGTGCAGAGTTATCTCAAAGAAAGGGGCCACGGTGTTTCTGTATCCCTATTATGTTGGTGTGGCTTCGGAACTTTTAAATATCTCGATATATCTCGAAAACTACGCTTCTGATCAAAAAATATCATAGAACATAAATTGTAGGAAACATAATTCTCTACAAAAAACGTCTCTTAACATTTTGCCATAGCTCGCTTCGTTTCCGAGATATTTGCAGATTTATCTCAAGGGAAGGGGCCTGACGGACATATTTCGAGATATTTCTTCTTCTTGTTGTTCTTCTTCTGCACAGCTAAGCTGGAAGTGGCATTTGCGGCTCGCACTAGTGCAGAGTTATCTCAACGAAAGGGGCCACGGTGTTTCTGTATCTCTATTATGTTGGTGCGGCTTCGGAACTTTTAAATATCTCGATATATCTCGAAAACTACGCATCAGATCAAAAAATATCATAGAACATAAAAAGTAGGAAACTTAATTCTCTACAAAAAAGGTCTCTCAACATTTTGCCATAGCTCTCTTCGTTTCCGAGATATTTGCAGATTTATCTCAAGGGAAGGGGCCTGACGGACATATTTCGAGATATTTCTTCTTCTTGTTGTTCTTCTTCTGCACAGCTAAGCTGGAAGTGGCATTTACAGCTCGCAATACTGCAGAGTTATCTCAAAGAAAGGGGCCACGGTGTTTCTGTATCCCTATTATGTTGGTGCGGCTTCGGAACTTTTAAATATCTCGATATATCTCGAAAACTACGCTTCTGATCAAAAAATATCATAGAACATAAATTGTAGGAAACATAATTCTCTACAAAAAACGTCTCTTAACATTTTGCAATAGCTCGCTTCGTTTCCGAGATATTTGCAGATTCAGCTCAAAGGAACTGGCCTGACGGACATATTTCGAGATATTTCTTCTTCTTGTTGTTCTTCCTCTGCACAGCTAAGCTGGAAGTGGCATTTGCAGCTCGCAATAGTGCAGAGTTATCTCAAAGAAAGGGGCCACGGTGTTTCTGTATCTCTATTATGTTGGTGCGGCTTCGGAACTTCTAAATATCTTGATATATCTCGAGAACTACGCATCTGATCAAAAAATATCATAGAACATAAAACGTAGGAAACTTAATTCTCTACAAAAAAGGTCTCTCAACATTTTGCCATAGCTCGCTTCGTTTCCGAGATATTTGCAGATATATCTCAAGGGAAGGGGCCTGACGGACATATTTCGAGATATTTCTTCTTCTTG
This sequence comes from Osmia lignaria lignaria, assembly GCF_051020975.1. NCBI lineage: Eukaryota > Metazoa > Arthropoda > Insecta > Hymenoptera > Megachilidae > Osmia > Osmia lignaria. The sequence continues at coordinate 13,706,849 of NW_027478161.1, forward strand.
TTGTTCTTCTTCTGCGCAGCTAAGCTGGAAGTGGCATTTGCAGCTCGCAATAGTGCAGAGATATCTCAAAGAAAGGGGCCACGCTGTTTCTGTATCTCTATTATGTTGGTGCGGCTTCGGAACTTTTAAATATCTTGATATATCTCGAGAGCTACGCGTCTGATCAAAAAATATCATAGAACATAAAAAGTAGGAAACATAATTCTCTACAAAAAAGGTCTCTTAACATTTTGCCATAGCTCGCTTCGTTTCCGAGATATTTGCAGATTTATCTCAAGGGAAGTGGCCTGACGGACATATTTCGAGATATTTCTTCTTCTTGTTGTTCTTCTTCTGCACAGCTAAGCTGGAAGTGGCATTTGCGGCTCGCTCTAGTGCAGAGTTATCTCAAAGAAAGGGGCCACGGTGTTTCTGTATCTCTATTATGTTGGTGCGGCTTCGGAACTTTTAAATATCTTGATATATCTCGAGAACTACGCATCTGATCCAAAAATATCATAGAACATAAATAGTAGGAAACTTAATTCTCTACAAAAAAGGTCTCTCAACATTTTGCCATAGCTCGCTTCGTTTCCGAGATATTTGCAGATTTATCTCAAGGGAAGGGGCCTGACGGACATATTTCGAGATATTGCTTCTTCTTGTTGTTCTTCTGCACAGCTAAGCTGGAAGTGGCATTTGCAGCTCGCAATAGTGCATAGTTATCTGAAAGAAAGGGGCCACGGTGTTTCTGTATCTCTATTATGTTGGTGCGGCTTCGGAACTTTTAAATATCTTGATATATCTCGAGAACTACGCATCTGATCAAAAAATATCATAGAACATAAAAAGTAGGAAACTTAATTCTCTACAAAAAAGGTCTCTTAACATTTTGCCATAGCTCGCTTCGTTTCCGAGATATTTGCAGATTTATCTCAAGGGAAGGGGCCTGACGGACATATTTCGAGATATTTCTACTTCTTGTTGTTCTTCTTCTGCACAGCTAAGCTGGAAGTGGCATTTGCGGCTCGCACTAGTGCAGAGTTATCTCAAAGAAAGGGGCCACGGTGTTTCTGTATCTCTATTATGTTGGTGGGCCTCGGAACTTTTAAATATCTCGATATATCTCGAAAACTACGCTTCTGATCAAAAGATATCATAGAACATAAATTGTAGGAAACATAATTCTCTACAAAAAAGGTCTCTTAACATTTTGCCATAGCTCGCTTCGTTTCCGAGATATTTGCAGATATATCTCAAGGGAAGGGGCCTGACGGACATATTTCGAGATATTTCTTCTTCTTGTTGTTCTTCTTCTGCACAGCTAAGCTGGAAGTGGCATTTGCGGCTCGCACTAGTGCAGAGTTATCTCAAAGAAAGGGGCCACGGTGTTTCTGTATCTCTATTATGTTGGTGCGGCTTCGGAACTTTTAAATATCTCGATATATCTCGAAAACTACGCTTCTGATCAAAAAATATCATAGAACATAAATTGTAGGAAACATAATTCTCTACAAAAAAGGTCTCTTAACATTTTGCCATAGCTAGCTTCGTTTCCGAGATATTTGCAGATATATCTCAAGGGAAGGGGCCTGACGGACATATTTCGAGATATTTCTTCTTCTTGTTGTTCTTCTTCTGCACAGCTAAGCTGGAAGTGGCATTTGCGGCTCGCACTGGTGCAGAGTTATCTCAAAGAAAGGGGCCACGGTGTTTCTGTATCCCTATTATGTTGGTGCGGCTTCGGAACTTTTAAATATCTCGATATATCTCGAAAACTACGCTTCTGATCAAAAAATATCATAGAACATAAATTGTAGGAAACATAATTCTCTACAAAAAACGTCTCTTAACATTTTGCCATAGCTCGCTTCGTTTCCGAGATATTTGCAGATTTATCTCAAGGGAAGGGGCCTGACGGACATATTTCGAGATATTTCTTCTTCTTGTTGTTCTTCTTCTGCACAGCTAAGCTGGAAGTGGCATTTGCGACTCGCACTAGTGCAGAGTTATCTCAACGAAAGGGGCCACGGTGTTTCTGTATCTCTATTATGTTGGTGCGGCTTCGGAACTTTTAAATATCTCGATATATCTCGAAAACTACGCTTCTGATCAAAAAATATCATAGAACATAAATTGTAGGAAACATAATTCTCTACAAAAAAGGTCTCTTAACATTTTGCCATAGCTCGCTTCGTTTCCGAGATATTTGCAGATATATCTCAAGGGAAGGGGCCTGACGGACATATTTCGAGATATTTCTTCTTCTTGTTGTTCTTCTTCTGCACAGCTAAGCTGGAAGTGGCATTTACAGCTCGCAATAGTGCAGAGTTATCTCAAAGAAAGGGGCCACGGTGTTTCTGTATCTCTATTATGTTGGTGCGGCTTCGGAACTTTTAAATATCTTGATATATCTCGAGAACTACGCATCAGATCAAAAAATATCATAGAACATAAAAAGTAGGAAACTTAATTCTCTACAAAAAAGGTCTCTCAACATTTTGCCATAGCTCTCTTCGTTTCCGAGATATTTGCAGATTTATCTCAAGGGAAGGGGCCTGACGGACATATTTCGAGATATTTCTTCTTCTTGTTGTTCTTCTTCTGCACAGCTAAGCTGGAAGTGGCATTTACAGCTCGCAATACTGCAGAGTTATCTCAAAGAAAGGGGCCACGGTGTTTCTGTATCCCTATTATGTTGGTGCGGCTTCGGAACTTTTAAATATCTCGATATATCTCGAAAACTACGCTTCTGATCAAAAAATATCATAGAACATAAATTGTAGGAAACATAATTCTCTACAAAAAACGTCTCTTAACATTTTGCAATAGCTCGCTTCGTTTCCGAGATATTTGCAGATTCAGCTCAAAGGAACTGGCCTGACGGACATATTTCGAGATATTTCTTCTTCTTGTTGTTCTTCCTCTGCACAGCTAAGCTGGAAGTGGCATTTGCAGCTCGCAATAGTGCAGAGTTATCTCAAAGAAAGGGGCCACGGTGTTTCTGTATCTCTATTATGTTGGTGCGGCTTCGGAACTTTTAAATATCTTGATATATTTCGAGAACTACGCATCTGATCAAAAAATATCATAGAACATAAAACGTAGGAAACTTAATTCTCTACAAAAAAGGTCTCTCAACATTTTGCCATAGCTCGCTTCGTTTCCGAGATATTTGCAGATATATCTCAAGGGAAGGGGCCTGACGGACATATTTCGAGATATTTCTTCTTCTTGTTGTTCTTCTTCTGCACAGCTAAGCTGGAAGTGGCATTTACAGCTCGCAATAGTGCAGAGTTATCTCAAAGAAAGGGGCCACGGTGTTTCTGTATCTCTATTATGTTGGTGCGGCTTCGGAACTTTTAAATATCTCGATATATCTCGAAAACTACGCTTCTGATCAAAAGATATCATAGAACATAAATTGTAGGAAACATAATTCTCTACAAAAAAGGTCTCTTAACATTTTGCCATAGCTCGCTTCGTTTCCGAGATATTTGCAGATATATCTCAAGGGAAGGGGCCTGACGGACATATTTCGAGATATTTCTTCTTCTTGTTGTTCTTCTTCTGCACAGCTAAGCTGGAAGTGGCATTTGCGGCTCGCACTAGTGCAGAGTTATCTCAAAGAAAGGGGCCACGGTGTTTCTGTATCCCTATTATGTTGGTGCGGCTTCGGAACTTTTAAATATCTCGATATATCTCGAAAACTACGCTTCTGATCAAAAAATATCGTAGAACATAAATTGTAGGAAACATAATTCTCTACAAAAAACGTCTCTTAACATTTTGCCATAGCTCGCTTCGTTTCCGAGATATTTGCAGATTTATCTCAAGGGAAGGGGCCTGACGGACATATTTCGAGATATTTCTTCTTCTTGTTGTTCTTCTTCTGCACAGCTAAGCTGGAAGTGGCATTTGCGGCTCGCACTAGTGCAGAGTTATCTCAACGAAAGGGGCCACGGTGTTTCTGTATCTCTATTATGTTGGTGCGGCTTCGGAACTTTTAAATATCTTGATATATCTCGAGAACTACGCATCTGATCAAAAAATATCATAGAACATAAAAAGTAGGAAACTTAATTCTCTACAAAAAAGGTCTCTGAACATTTTACCATAGCTCGCTTCGTTTCCGAGATATTTGGAAATTTATCTCAAGGGAAGGGGCCTGACGGACATATTTCGAGATATTTCTTCTTCTGCACAGCTAAGCTGGAAGTGGCATTTGCAGCTCGCAATAGTGCAGAGTTATTTCAAAGAAAGGGGCCACGGTGTTTCTGTATCTCTATTATGGTGGTGCGGCTTCGGAACTTTTAAATATCTTGATATATCTCGAGAACTACGCATCTGATCAAAAAATATCATAGAACATAAAAAGTAGGAAACCTAATTTTCTACAAAAAAGGTCTCTTAACATTTTGCCGTAGCTCGCTTCGTTTCCGAGATATTTGCAGATTTATCTCAAGGGAAGGGGCCTGACGGACATATTTCGAAATATTTCTTATTCTTGTTGCTCTTCTTCTGCACAGCTAAGCTGGAAGTGGCATTTGCAGCTCGCAATAGTGCAGAGTTATCGCAAAGAAAGGGGCCACGGTGTTTCTGTATCTCTATTATGTTGGTGCGGCTTCGGAACTTTTAAATATCTTGATATATCTCGAGAACTACGCATCTGATCAAAAAATATCATAGAACATAAAAAGTAGGAAACTTAATTCTCTACAAAAAAGGTCTCTTAACATTTTGCCATAGCTCGCTTCGTTTCCGAGATATTTGCAGATTTATCTCAAGGGAAGGGGCCTGACGGACATATTTCGAGATATTTCTTCTTCTTGTTGTTCTTCTTCTGCACAGCTAAGCTGGAAGTGGCATTTGCAGCTCGCAATAGTGCAGAGTTATCTCAAAGAAAGGGGCCACGGTGTTTCTGTATCTCTATTATGGTGGTGCGGCTTCGGAACTTTTAAATATCTTGATATATCTCGAGAACTACGCATCTGATCAAAAAATATCATAGAACACAAAAAGTAGGAAACTTAATTCTCTACAAAAAAGGTCTCTTAACATTTTGCCATAGCTCGCTTCGTTTCCGAGATATTTGCAGATTTAGCTCAAGGGAAGGGGCCTGACGGACATATTTCGAGATATTTCTTCTTCTTGTTGTTCTTCTTCTGCACAGCTAAGCTGGAAGTGGCATTTGCAGCTCGCAATAGTGCAGAGTTATCTCAAAGAAAGGGGCCACGGTGTTTCTGTATCTCTATTATGTTGGTGCGGCTTCGGAACTTTTAAATATCTTGATATATCTCGAAAACTACGCATCTGATCAAAAAATATCATACAACATAAAAAGTAGGAAACTTAATCCTCTACAAAAAAGGTCTCTTAACATTTTGCCATAGCTCGCTTCGTTTCCGAGATATTTGCAGATTTATCTCAAGGGAAGGGGCCTAACGGACATATTTCGAGATATTTCTTCTTCTTGTTGTTCTTCTTCTGCACAGCTAAGCTGGAAGTGGCATTTGCAGCTCGCAATAGTGCAGAGTTATCTCAAAGAAAGGGGCCACGGTGTTCTGTATCTCTATTATGTTGGTGCGGCTTCGGAACTTTTAAATATCTTGATATATCTCGAAAACTACGCTTCTGATCAAAAAATATCATAGAACATAACTTGTAGGAAACATAATTCTCTACAAAAAAGGTCTCTTAACATTTTGCCATAGCTCGCTTCGTTTCCGAGATAGTTGCAGATTTATCTCAAGGGAAGGGGCCTGACAGACATATTTCGAGATATTTCTTCTTCTTGTTGTTCTTCTTCTGCACAGGTAAGCTGGAAGTGGCATTTGCAGCTCGCAATAGTGCAGAGTTATCTCAAAGAAAGGGGCCACGGTGTTTCTGTATCTCTATTATGTTGGTGCGGCTTCGGAACTTTTAAATATCTCGAGATATCTCGAGAACTACGCATCTGATCAAAAAATATCATAGAACATAAAAAGTAGGAAACTTAATTCTCTACAAATAAGGTCTCTTAACATTTTGCCATAGCTCCCTTCGTTTCCGAGATATTTGCAGATTTATCTCAAGGGAAGGGGCCTGACGGACATATTTCGAGATATTTCTTCTTCTTGTTGTTCTTCTTCTGCACAGCTAAGCTGGAAGTGGCATTTGCAGCTCGCAATAGTGCAGAGTTATCGCAAAGAAAGGGGCCACGGTGTTTCTGTATCTCTATTATGTTTGTGCGGCTTCGGAACTTTTAAATATCTTGATATATCTCGAGAACTACGCATCTGATCAAAAAATATCATAGAACATAAAAAGTAGGAAACCTAATTTTCTACAAAAAAGGTCTCTTAACATTTTGCCGTAGCTCGCTTCGTTTCCGAGATATTTGCAGATTTATCTCAAGGGAAGGGGCCTGACGGACATATTTCGAAATATTTCTTATTCTTGTTGTTCTTCTTCTGCACAGCTAAGCTGGAAGTGGCATTTGCAGCTCGCAATAGTGCAGAGTTATCGCAAAGAAAGGGGCCACGGTGTTTCTGTATCTCTATTATGTTGGTGCGGCTTCGGAACTTTTAAATATCTTGATATATCTCGAGAACTACGCATCTGATCAAAAAATATCATAGAACATAAAAAGTAGGAAACTTAATTCTCTACAAAAGAGGTCTCTTAACATTTTGCCATAGCTCGCTTCGTTTCCGAGATATTTGCAGACTTATCTCAAGGGAAGGGTCCTGATGGACATATTTCGAGATATTTCTTCTTCTTGTTGTTCTTCTTCTGCACAGCTAAACTGGAAGTGGCATTTCCAGGTCGCAATCGTGCAGAGTTATCTCCAAGAAAGGGGCCACGGTGTTTCTGTATCTCTATTATGTTGGTGCGGCTTCGGAACTTTTAAATATCTTGATATATCTCGAGAACTGCGCATCTGATCAAAAAATATCATACAACATAAAAAGTAGGAAACTTAATTCTCTACAAATAAGGTCTCTTAACATTTTGCCATAGCTCGCTTCGTTTCCGAGATATTTGCAGATTTATCTCAAGGGAAGGGGCCTGACGGACATATTTCGAGATATTTCTTCTTCTTGTTGTTCTTCTTCTGCACAGCTAAGCTGGAAGTGGCATTTGCAGCTCGCAATAGTGCAGAGTTATCTCAAAGAAAGGGGCCACGGTGTTTCTGTACCTCTATTATGTTGGTGCAGCTTCGGAGCTTTTAAATATCTTGATATATCTCGAGAACTACGCATCTGATCAAAAAATATCATAGAACATAAATTGTAGGAAACATAATTCTCTACAAAAGAGGTCTCTTAACATTTTGCCATAGCTCGCTTCGTTTCCGAGATATTTGCAGATTTATCTCAAGGGAAGGGTCCTGATGGACATATTTCGAGATATTTCTTCTTCTTGTTGTTCTTCTTCTGCACAGCTAAACTGGAAGTGGCATTTCCAGCTCGCAATCGTGCAGAGTTATCTCCAAGAAAGGGGCCACGGTGTTTCTGTATCTCTATTATGTTGGTGCGGCTTCGGAACTTTTAAATATCTTGATATATCTCGAGAACTGCGCATCTGATCAAAAAATATCATACAACATAAAAAGTAGGAAACTTAATTCTCTACAAAAAAGGTCTCTTAACATTTTGCCATAGCTCTTTTCGTTTCCGAGATATTTGCAGATTTAGCTCAAGGGAAGGGGCCTGACGGACATATTTCGAGATATTTCTTCTTCTTGTTGTTCTTCTTCTGCACAGCTAAGCTGGAAGTGGCATTTGCAGCTCGCAATAGTGCAGAGTTATCGCAAAGAAAGGGGCCACGGTGTTTCTGTATCTCTATTATGTTGGTGCGGCTTCGGAACTTTTAAATATCTTGATATATCTCGAGAACTGCGCATCTGATCAAAAAATATCATACAACATAAAAAGTAGGAAACTTAATTCTCTACAAATAAGGTCTCTTAACATTTTGCCATAGCTCGCTTCGTTTCCGAGATATTTGCAGATTTATCTCAAGGGAAGGGGCCTGACGGACATATTTCGAGATATTTCTTCTTCTTGTTGTTCTTCTTCTGCACAGCTAAGCTGGAAGTGGCATTTGCAGCTCGCAATAGTGCAGAGTTATCTCAAAGAAAGGGGCCACGGTGTTTCTGTACCTCTATTATGTTGGTGCAGCTTCGGAGCTTTTAAATATCTTGATATATCTCGAGAACTACGCATCTGATCAAAAAATATCATAGAACATAAATTGTAGGAAACATAATTCTCTACAAAAGAGGTCTCTTAACATTTTGCCATAGCTCGCTTCGTTTCCGAGATATTTGCAGATTTATCTCAAGGGAAGGGTCCTGATGGACATATTTCGAGATATTTCTTCTTCTTGTTGTTCTTCTTCTGCACAGCTAAACTGGAAGTGGCATTTCCAGCTCGCAATCGTGCAGAGTTATCTCCAAGAAAGGGGCCACGGTGTTTCTGTATCTCTATTATGTTGGTGCGGCTTCGGAACTTTTAAATATCTTGATATATCTCGAGAACTGCGCATCTGATCAAAAAATATCATACAACATAAAAAGTAGGAAACTTAATTCTCTACAAAAAAGGTCTCTTAACATTTTGCCATAGCTCTTTTCGTTTCCAAGATATTTGCAGATTTAGCTCAAGGGAAGGGGCCTGACGGACATATTTCGAGATATTTCTTCTTCTTGTTGTTCTTCTTCTGCACAGCTAAGCTGGAAGTGGCATTTGCAGCTCGCAATAGTGCAGAGTTATCGCAAAGAAAGGGGCCACGGTGTTTCTGTATCTCTATTATGTTTGTGCGGCTTCGGAACTTTTAAATATCTTGATATATCTCGAGAACTACGCATCTGATCAAAAAATGTCATAGAACATAAAAAGTAGGAAACCTAATTTTCTGCAAAAAAGGTCTCTTAACATTTTGCCGTAGCTCGCTTCGTTTCCGAGATATTTGCAGATTTATCTCAAGGGAAGGGGCCTGACGGACATATTTCGAGATATTTCTTCTTCTTGTTGTTCTTCTTCTGCACAGCTAAACTGGAAGTGGCATTTGCAGCTCGCAATAGTGCAGAGTTATCTCAAAGAAAGGGGCCACGGTGTTTCTGTATCTCTATTATGGTGGTGCGGCTTCGGAACTTTTAAATATCTTGATATATCTCGAGAACTACGCATCTGATCAAAAAATATCATAGAACATAAACAGTAGGAAACTTAATTCTCTACAAATAAGGTCTCTTAACATTTTGCCATAGCTCGCTTCGTTTCCGAGATATTTGCAGATTTATCTCAAGGGAAGGGGCCTGACGGACATATTTCGTGATATTTCTTCTTCTTGTTGTTCTTCTTCTGCACAGCTAAGCTGGAAGTGGCATTTACAGCTCGCAATAGTGCAGAGTTATCTCAAAGAAAGGGGCCACGGTGTTTCTGTATCTCTATTATGTTGGTGCGGCTTCGGAACTTTTAAATATCTTGATATATCTCGAGAACTACGCATCTGATCAAAAAATATCATAGAACATAAATAGTAGGAAACTTAATTTCCTACAAAAAAGATCTCTTACTATTTTGCCATAGCTCGCATTGTTTCCGAGATATTTGCAGATTTAGCTCAAGGGAAGGGGCCTGACGGACATATTTCGAGATATTTCTTCTTCTTGTTGTTCTTCTTCTGCACAGCTAAGCTGGAAGTGGCATTTGCAGCTCGCAATAGTGCAGAGTTATCTCAAAGAAAGGGGCCACGGTGTTTCTGTATCTCTATTATGTTGGTGCGGCTTCGGAACTTTTAAATATCTTGATATATCTCGAAAACTACGCATCTGATCAAAAAATATCATACAACATAAAAAGTAGGAAACTTAATCCTCTACAAAAAAGGTCTCTTAACATTTTGCCATAGCTCGCTTCGTTTCCGAGATATTTGCAGATTTATCTCAAGGGAAGGGGCCTAACGGACATATTTCGAGATATTTCTTCTTCTTGTTGTTCTTCTTCTGCACAGCTAAGCTGGAAGTGGCATTTGCAGCTCGCAATAGTGCAGAGTTATCTCAAAGAAAGGGGCCACGGTGTTTCTGTATCTCTATTATGTTGGTGCGGCTTCGGAACTTTTAAATATCTTGATATATCTCGAAAACTACGCTTCTGATCAAAAAATATCATAGAACATAACTTGTAGGAAACATAATTCTCTACAAAAAAGGTCTCTTAACATTTTGCCATAGCTCGCTTCGTTTCCGAGATAGTTGCAGATTTATCTCAAGGGAAGGGGCCTGACGGACATATTTCGAGATATTTCTTCTTCTTGTTGTTCTTCTTCTGCACAGCTAAGCTGGAAGTGGCATTTGCAGCTCGCAATAGTGCAGAGTTATCTCAAAGAAAGGGGCCACGTGTTTCTGTATCTCTATTATGTTGGTGCGGCTTCGGAACTTTTAAATATCTCGATATATCTCGAAAACTACGCTTCTGATCAAAAAATACCATAGAACATAGCTTGTAGGAAACATAATTCTCTACAAAAAAGGTCTCTTAACATTTTGCCATAGCTCGCTTCGTTTCCGAGATAGTTGCAGATTTATCTCAAGGGAAGGGGCCTGACGGACATATTTCGAGATATTTCTTCTTCTTGTTGTTCTTCTTCTGCACAGCTAAGCTGGAAGTGGCATTTGCAGCTCGCAATAGTGCAGTGTTATCTCAAAGAAAGGGGCCACGGTGTTTCTGTATCTCTATTATGTTGGTGCGGCTTCGGAACTTTTAAATATCTCGATATATCTCGAGAACTACGCATCTGATCAAAAAATATCATAGAACATAAAAAGTAATAAACTTAATTCTCTACAAAAGAGGTCTCTTAACATTTTGCCATAGCTCGCTTCGTTTCCGAGATATTTGCAGATTTATCTCAAGGGAAGGGTCCTGATGGACATATTTCGAGATATTTCTTCTTCTTGTTGTTCTTCTTCTGCACAGCTAAACTGGAAGTCGCATTTCCAGCTCGCAATCGTGCAGAGTTATCTCCAAGAAAGGGGCCACGGTGTTTCTGTATCTCTATTATGTTGGTGCGGCTTCGGAACTTTTAAATATCTTGATATATCTCGAGAACTGCGCATCTGATCAAAAAATATCATAGAACATAAAAAGTAGGAAACTTAATTCTCTACAAAAAAGGTCTCTTAACATTTTGCCATAGCTCTCTTCGTTTCCGAGATATTTGCAGATTTATCTCAAGGGAAGGGTCCTGACGGACATATTTCGAGATATTTCTTCTTCTTGTTGTTCTTCTTCTGCACAGCTAAACTGGAAGTGGCATTTCCAGCTCGCAATAGTGCAGAGTTATCCCAAAGAAAGGGGCCAGGGTGTTTCTGTATCTCTATTATGTTGGTGCGGCTTCGCAACTTTTAAATATCTCGATATATCTCGAAAACTACGCTTCTGATCAAAAAATATCATAGAACATAAATTGTACGAAACATAATTCTCTACAAAAAAGGTCTCTTAACATTTTGCCATAGCTCGCTTCGTTTCCGAGATATTTGCAGATTTATCTCAAGGGAAGGGTCCTGATGGACATATTTCGAGATATTTCTTCTTCTTGTTGTTCTTCTTCTGCGCAGCTAAACTGGAAGTGGCATTTCCAGCTCGCAATCGTGCAGAGTTATCTCAAAGAAAGGGGCCACGGTGTTTCTGTATCTCTATTATGTTGGTGCGGCTTCGGAACTTTTAAATATCTTGATATATCTCGAGAACTACGCATCTGATCAAAAAATATCATAGAACATAAAAAGTAGGAAACTTAATTCTCTACAAAAAAGGTCTCTTAACATTTTGCCATAGCTCGCTTCGTTTCCGAGATATTTGCAGATTTATCTCAAGGGAAGGGGCCTTACGGACATATTTAGAGATATTTCTTCTTCTTGTTGTTCTTCTTCTGCACAGCTAAGCAGGAAGTGGCATTTGCAGCTCGCAATAGTGCAGAGTTATCTCAAAGAAAGGGGCCACGGTGTTTCTGTACCTCTATTATGTTGGTGCAGCTTCGAAGCTTTTAAATATCTTGATATATCTCGAGAACTACGCATCTGATCAAAAAATATCATAGAACATAAAAAGTAGGAAGCTTAATTCTCTACAAATAAGGTCTCTTAACATTTTGCCATAGCTCGCTTCGTTTCCGAGATATTTGCAGATTTGTCTCAAGGGAAGGGGCCTGACGGACATATTTCGAAATATTTCTTCTTCTTGTTGTTCTTCTTCTGCACAGCTAAGCTGGAAGTGGCATTTGCAGCTCGCGATAGTGCAGAGTTATCTCAAAGAAAGGGGCCACGGTGTTTCTGTACCTCTATTATGTTCGTGCAGCTTCGAAGCTTTTAAATATCTTGATATATCTCGAGAACTACGCATCTGATCAAAAAATATCATAGAACATAAATTGTAGGAAACATAATTCTCTACAAAAAAGGTCTCTTAACATTTTGCCATAGCTCGCTTCGTTTCCGAGATATTTGCAGATTTATCTCAAGGGAAGGGTCCTGACGGACATATTTCGAGATATTTCTTCTTCTTGTTGTTCTTCTTCTGCACAGCTAAGCTGGAAGTGGCATTTACAGCTCGCAATAGTGGAAAGTTATCTCAAAGAAAGGGGCCACGGTGTTTCTGTATCTCTATTATGTTGGTGCGGCTTCGGAACTTTTAAATATCTTGATATATCTCGAGAACTGCGCATCTGATCAAAAAATATCATAGAACATAAAAAGTAGGAAACTTAATTCTCTACAAAAAAGGTCTCTTAACATTTTGCCATAGCTCTCTTCGTTTCCGAGATATTTGCAGATTTATCTCAAGGGAAGGGGCCTGACGGACATATTTCGAGATATTTCTTCTTCTTGTTGTTCTTCTTCTGCACAGCTGAGCTGGAAGTGGCATTTGCAGCTCGCAATAGTGCAGAGTTATCTCAAAGAAAGTGGCCACGGTGTTTCTGTATCTCTATTATGTTGCTGCGGCTTCGGAACTTTTAAATATCTTGATATATCTCGAGAACTGCGCATCTGATCAAAAAATATCATAGAACATAAAAAGTAGGAAACTTAATTCTCTACAAAAAAGGTCTCTAAACATTTTGCCATAGCTCGCTTCGTTTCCGAGATATTTGCAGATTTATCTCAAGGGAAGGGTCCTGACGGACATATTTCGAGATATTTCTTCTTCTTGTTGTTCTTCTTCTGCACAGCTAAACTGGAAGTGGCATTTCCAGCTCGCAATAGTGCAGAGTTATCCCAAAGAAAGGGGCCGCGGTGTTTCTGTATCTCTATTATGTTGGTGCGGCTTCGCAACTTTTAAATATCTCGATATATCTCGAAAACTACGCTTCTGATCAAAAAATATCATAGAACATAAATTGTAGGAAACATAATTCTCTACAAAAAAGGTCTCTTAACATTTTGCCATAGCTCGCTTCGTTTCCGAGATATTTGCAGATTTATCTCAAGGGAAGGGTCCTGATGGACATATTTCGAGATATTTCTTCTTCTTGTTGTTCTTCTTCTGCACAGCTAAACTGGAAGTGGCATTTCCAGCTCGCAATCGTGCAGAGTTATCTCAAAGAAAGGGGCCACGGTGTTTCTGTATCTCTATTGTGTTGGTGCAGCTTCGAAGCTTTTAAATATCTTGATATATCTCGAGAACTACGCATCTGATCAAAAAATATCATAGAACATAAAAAGTAGGAAACTTAATTCTCTACAAATAAGGTCTCTTAACGTTTTGCCATAGCTCGCTTCGTTTCCGAGATATTTGCAGATTTATCTCAAGGGAAGGGGCCTGACGGACATATTTCGAAATATTTCTTCTTCTTGTTGTTCTTCTTCTGCACAGCTAAGCTGGAAGTGGCATTTGCAGCTCGCAATAGTGCAGAGTTATCTCAAAGAAACGGGCCACGGTGTTTCTGTACCTCTATTATGTTCGTGCAGCTTCGAAGCTTTTAAATATCTTGATATATCTCGAGAACTACGCATCTGATCAAAAAATATCATAGAACATAAATTGTAGGAAACATAATCCTCTACAAAAAAGGTCTCTTAACGTTTTGCCATAGCTCGCTTCGTTTCCGAGATATTTGCAGATTTATCTCAAAGGAAGGGTCCTGACGGACATATTTCGAGATATTTCTTCTTCTTGTTGTTCTTCTTCTGCACAGCTAAACTGGAAGTGGCATTTGCAGCTCGCAATAGTGCAGAGTTATCTCGAAGAAAGGGGCCACGGTGTTTCTGTACCTCTATTATGTTCGTGCAGCTTCGAAGCTTTTAAATATCTTGATATATCTCGAGAACTACGCGTCTGATCAAAAAATATCATAGAACATAAATTGTAGGAAACATAATTCTCTACAAAAAAGGTCTCTTAACGTTTTGCCATAGCTCGCTTCGTTTCCGAGATATTTGCAGATTTATCTCAAGGGAAGGGGCCTGACGGACATATTTCGAGATATTTCTTCTTCTTGTTGTTCTTCCTCTGCACAGCTAAGCTGGAAGTGGCATTTGCAGCTCGCAATAGTGCAGAGTTATCTCAAAGAGAGGGGCCACGGTGTTTCTGTATCTCTATTATGTTAGTGCGGCTTCGGAACTTTTAAATATCTTGATATATCTCGAGAACTACGCATCTGATCAAAAAATATCATACAACATAAAAAGTAGGAAACTTAATTCTCTACAAAAAAGGTCTCTTAACATTTTGCCATAGCTCGCTTCGTTTCCGAGATATTTGCAGATTTATCTCAAGGGAAGGGGCCTGACGGACATATTTCGAGATATTTCTTCTTCTTGTTGTTCTTCCTCTGCACAGCTAAGCTGGAAGTGGCATTTGCAGCTCGCAATAGTGCAGAGTTATCTCAAAGAAAGGGGCCACGGTGTTTCTGTATCTCTATTATGTTGGTGCGGCTTCGGAACTTTTAAATATCTTGATATATCTCGAGAACTGCGCATCTGATCAAAAAATATCATAGAACATAAAAAGTAGGAAACTTAATTCTCTACAAAAAAGGTCTCTTAACATTTTGCGATAGCTCGCTTCGTTTCCGAGATAGTTGCAGATTTATCTCAAGGGAAGGGGCCTGACGGACATATTTCGAGATATTTCTTCTTCTTGTTGTTCTTCTTCTGCACAGCTAAGCTGGAAGTGGCATTTGCAGCTCGCAATAGTGCAGTGTTATCTCAAAGAAAGGGGCCACGGTGTTTCTGTATCTCTATTATGTTGGTGCGGCTTCGGAACTTTTAAATATCTCGATATATCTCGAGAACTACGCATCTGATCAAAAAATATCATAGAACATAAAAAGTAATAAACTTAATTCTCTACAAATAAGGTCCCTTAACATTTTGCCATAGCTCGCTTCGTTTCCGAGATATTTGCAGATTTATCTCAAGGGAAGGGGCCTGACGGACATATTTCGAGATATTTCTTCTTCTTGTTGTTCTTCTTCTGCACAGCTAAGCTGGAAGTGGCATTTGCAGCTCGCAATAGTGCAGAGTTATCGCAAAGAAAGGGGCCACGGTGTTTCTGTATCTCTATTATGTTTGTGCGGCTTCGGAACTTTTAAATATCTTGATATATCTCGAGAACTACGCATCTGATCAAAAAATATCATAGAACATAAAAAGTAGGAAACCTAATTTTCTACAAAAAAGGTCTCTTAACATTTTGCCGTAGCTCGCTTCGTTTCCGAGATATTTGCAGATTTATCTCAAGGGATGGGGCCTGACGGATATATTTCGAAATATTTCTTATTCTTGTTGTTCTTCTTCTAGACAGCTAAGCTGGAAGTGGCATTTGCAGCTCGCAATAGTTCAGAGTTATCTCAAAGAAAGGGGCCACGGTGTTTCTGTACCTCTATTATGTTGGTGCAGCTTCGGAGCTTTTAAATATCTTGATATATCTCGAGAACTACGCATCTGATCAAAAAATATCATAGAACATAAATTGTAGGAAACATAATTCTCTACAAAAGAGGTCTCTTAACATTTTGCCATAGCTCGCTTCGTTTCCGAGATATTTGCAGATTTATCTCAAGGGAAGGGTCCTGATGGACATATTTCGAGATATTTCTTCTTCTTGTTGTTCTTCTTCTGCACAGCTAAACTGGAAGTCGCATTTCCAGCTCGCAATCGTGCAGAGTTATCTCCAAGAAAGGGGCCACGGTGTTTCTGTATCTCTATTATGTTGGTGCGGCTTCGGAACTTTTAAATATCTTGATATATCTCGAGAACTGCGCATCTGATCAAAAAATATCATAGAACATAAAAAGTAGGAAACTTAATTCTCTACAAAAAAGGTCTCTTAACATTTTGCCATAGCTCTCTTCGTTTCCGAGATATTTGCAGATTTATCTCAAGGGAAGGGTCCTGACGGACATATTTCGGGATATTTCTTCTTCTTGTTGTTCTTCTTCTGCACAGCTAAACTGGAAGTGGCATTTCCAGCTCGCAATAGTGCAGAGTTATCCCAAAGAAAGGGGCCAGGGTGTTTCTGTATCTCTATTATGTTGGTGCGGCTTCGCAACTTTTAAATATCTCGATATATCTCGAAAACTACGCTTCTGATCAAAAAATATCATAGAACATAAATTGTAGGAAACATAATTCTCTACAAAAAAGGTCTCTTAACATTTTGCCATAGCTCGCTTCGTTTCCGAGATATTTGCAGATTTATCTCAAGGGAAGGGTCCTGATGGACATATTTCGAGATATTTCTTCTTCTTGTTGTTCTTCTTCTGCGCAGCTAAACTGGAAGTGGCATTTCCAGCTCGCAATCGTGCAGAGTTATCTCAAAGAAAGGGGCCACGGTGTTTCTGTATCTCTATTATGTTGGTGCGGCTTCGGAACTTTTAAATATCTTGATATATCTCGAGAACTACGCATCTGATCAAAAAATATCATAGAACATAAAAAGTAGGAAACTTAATTCTCTACAAAAAAGGTCTCTTAACATTTTGCCATAGCTCGCTTCGTTTCCGAGATATTTGCAGATTTATCTCAAGGGAAGGGGCCTTACGGACATATTTAGAGATATTTCTTCTTCTTGTTGTTCTTCTTCTGCACAGCTAAGCAGGAAGTGGCATTTGCAGCTCGCAATAGTGCAGAGTTATCTCAAAGAAAGGGGCCACGGTGTTTCTGTACCTCTATTATGTTGGTGCAGCTTCGAAGCTTTTAAATATCTTGATATATCTCGAGAACTACGCATCTGATCAAAAAATATCATAGAACATAAAAAGTAGGAAACTTAATTCTCTACAAATAAGGTCTCTTAACATTTTGCCATAGCTCGCTTCGTTTCCGAGATATTTGCAGATTTGTCTCAAGGGAAGGGGCCTGACGGACATATTTCGAAATATTTCTTCTTCTTGTTGTTCTTCTTCTGCACAGCTAAGCTGGAAGTGGCATTTGCAGCTCGCGATAGTGCAGAGTTATCTCAAAGAAAGGGGCCACGGTGTTTCTGTACCTCTATTATGTTCGTGCAGCTTCGAAGCTTTTAAATATCTTGATATATCTCGAGAACTACGCATCTGATCAAAAAATATCATAGAACATAAATTGTAGGAAACATAATTCTCTACAAAAAAGGTCTCTTAACATTTTGCCATAGCTCGCTTCGTTTCCGAGATATTTGCAGATTTATCTCAAGGGAAGGGTCCTGACGGACATATTTCGAGATATTTCTTCTTCTTGTTGTTCTTCTTCTGCACAGCTAAGCTGGAAGTGGCATTTACAGCTCGCAATAGTGGAAGGTTATCTCAAAGAAAGGGGCCACGGTGTTTCTGTATCTCTATTATGTTGGTGCGGCTTCGGAACTTTTAAATATCTTGATATATCTCGAGAACTGCGCATCTGATCAAAAAATATCATAGAACATAAAAAGTAGGAAACTTAATTCTCTACAAAAAAGGTCTCTTAACATTTTGCCATAGCTCTCTTCGTTTCCGAGATATTTGCAGATTTATCTCAAGGGAAGGGGCCTGACGGACATATTTCGAGATATTTCTTCTTCTTGTTGTTCTTCTTCTGCACAGCTGAGCTGGAAGTGGCATTTGCAGCTCGCAATAGTGCAGAGTTATCTCAAAGAAAGTGGCCACGGTGTTTCTGTATCTCTATTATGTTGCTGCGGCTTCGGAACTTTTAAATATCTTGATATATCTCGAGAACTGCGCATCTGATCAAAAAATATCATAGAACATAAAAAGTAGGAAACTTAATTCTCTACAAAAAAGGTCTCTAAACATTTTGCCATAGCTCGCTTCGTTTCCGAGATATTTGCAGATTTATCTCAAGGGAAGGGTCCTGACGGACATATTTCGAGATATTTCTTCTTCTTGTTGTTCTTCTTCTGCACAGCTAAACTGGAAGTGGCATTTCCAGCTCGCAATAGTGCAGAGTTATCCCAAAGAAAGGGGCCGCGGTGTTTCTGTATCTCTATTATGTTGGTGCGGCTTCGCAACTTTTAAATATCTCGATATATCTCGAAAACTACGCTTCTGATCAAAAAATATCATAGAACATAAATTGTAGGAAACATAATTCTCTACAAAAAAGGTCTCTTAACATTTTGCCATAGCTCGCTTCGTTTCCGAGATATTTGCAGATTTATCTCAAGGGAAGGGTCCTGATGGACATATTTCGAGATATTTCTTCTTCTTGTTGTTCTTCTTCTGCACAGCTAAACTGGAAGTGGCATTTCCAGCTCGCAATCGTGCAGAGTTATCTCAAAGAAAGGGGCCACGGTGTTTCTGTATCTCTATTGTGTTGGTGCAGCTTCGAAGCTTTTAAATATCTTGATATATCTCGAGAACTACGCATCTGATCAAAAAATATCATAGAACATAAAAAGTAGGAAACTTAATTCTCTACAAATAAGGTCTCTTAACGTTTTGCCATAGCTCGCTTCGTTTCCGAGATATTTGCAGATTTATCTCAAGGGAAGGGGCCTGACGGACATATTTAGAGATATTTCTTCTTCTTGTTGTTCTTCTTCTGCACAGCTAAGCTGGAAGTGGCATTTGCAGCTCGCAATAGTGCAGAGTTATCTCAAAGAAAGGGGCCACGGTGTTTCTGTACCTCTATTATGTTGGTGCAGCTTCGAAGCTTTTAAATATCTTGATATATCTCGAGAACTACGCATCTGATCAAAAAATATCATAGAACATAAAAAGTAGGAAACTTAATTCTCTACAAATAAGGTCTCTTAACGTTTTGCCATAGCTCGCTTCGTTTCCGAGATATTTGCAGATTTATCTCAAGGGAAGGGGCCTGACGGACATATTTCGAAATATTTCTTCTTCTTGTTGTTCTTCTTCTGCACAGCTAAGCTGGAAGTGGCATTTGCAGCTCGCAATAGTGCAGAGTTATCTCAAAGAAACGGGCCACGGTGTTTCTGTACCTCTATTATGTTCGTGCAGCTTCGAAGCTTTTAAATATCTTGATATATCTCGAGAACTACGCATCTGATCAAAAAATATCATAGAACATAAATTGTAGGAAACATAATCCTCTACAAAAAAGGTCTCTTAACGTTTTGCCATCGCTCGCTTCGTTTCCGAGATATTTGCAGATTTATCTCAAGGGAAGGGGCCTGACGGACATATTTCGAGATATTTCTTCTTCTTGTTGTTCTTCCTCTGCACAGCTAAGCTGGAAGTGGCATTTGCAGCTCGCAATAGTGCAGAGTTATCTCAAAGAGAGGGGCCACGGTGTTTCTGTATCTCTATTATGTTAGTGCGGCTTCGGAACTTTTAAATATCTTGATATATCTCGAGAACTACGCATCTGATCAAAAAATATCATACAACATAAAAAGTAGGAAACTTAATTCTCTACAAAAAAGGTCTCTTAACATTTTGCCATAGCTCGCTTCGTTTCCGAGATATTTGCAGATTTATCTCAAGGGAAGGGGCCTGACGGACATATTTCGAGATATTTCTTCTTCTTGTTGTTCTTCCTCTGCACAGCTAAGCTGGAAGTGGCATTTGCAGCTCGCAATAGTGCAGAGTTATCTCAAAGAAAGGGGCCACGGTGTTTCTGTATCTCTATTATGTTGGTGCGGCTTCGGAACTTTTAAATATCTTGATATATCTCGAGAACTGCGCATCTGATCAAAAAATATCATAGAACATAAAAAGTAGGAAACTTAATTCTCTACAAAAAAGGTCTCTTAACATTTTGCCATAGCTCTCTTCGTTTCCGAGATATTTGCAGATTTATCTCAAGGGAAGGGTCCTGACGGACATATTTCGAGATATTTCTTCTTCTTGTTGTTCTTCTTCTGCACAGCTAAACTGGAAGTGGCATTTCTAGCTCGCAATAGTGCAGAGTTATCCCAAAGAAAGGGGCCACGGTGTTTCTGTATCTCTATTATGTTGGTGCGGCTTCGCAACTTCTAAATATCTCGATATATCTCGAAATCTACGCTTCTGATCAAAAAATATCATAGAACATAAATTGTAGGAAACATAATTCTCTACAAAAAAGGTCTCTTAACATTTTGCCATAGCTCGCTTCGTTTCCGAGATATTTGCAGATTTATCTCAAGGGAAGGGTCCTGATGGACATATTTCGAGATATTTCTTCTTCTTGTTGTTCTTCTTCTGCACAGCTAAGCTGGAAGTGGCATTTGCAGCTCGCAATAGTGCAGAGTTATCTCAAAGAAAGGGGCCACGGTGTTTCTCTATCTCTATTATGTTGGTGCGGCTTCGGAACTTTTAAATATCTTGATATATCTCGAGAACTACGCATCTGATCAAAAAATATCATAGAACATAAATTGTAGGAAACATAATCCTCTACAAAAAAGGTCTCTTAACATTTTGCCATAGCTCGCTTCGTTTCCGAGATATTTGCAGATTTATCTCAAGGGAAGGGGCCTGACGGACATATTTAGAGATATTTCTTCTTCTTGTTGTTCTTCTTCTGCACAGCTAAGCTGGAAGTGGCATTTGCAGCTCGCAATAGTGCAGAGTTATCTCAAAGAAAGGGGCCACGGTGTTTCTGTACCTCTATTATGTTGGTGCAGCTTCGAAGCTTTTAAATATCTTGATATATCTCGAGAACTACGCATCTGATCAAAAAATATCATAGAACATAAAAAGTAGGAAACTTAATTCTCTACAAAAAAGGTCTCTTAACGTTTTGCCATAGCTCGCTTCGTTTCCGAGATATTTGCAGATTTATCTCAAAGGAAGGGTCCTGACGGACATATTTCGAGATATTTCTTCTTCTTGTTGTTCTTCTTCTGCACAGCTAAACTGGAAGTGGCATTTGCAGCTCGCAATAGTGCAGAGTTATCTCGAAGAAAGGGGCCACGGTGTTTCTGTACCTCTATTATGTTCGTGCAGCTTCGAAGCTTTTAAATATCTTGATATATCTCGAGAACTACGCGTCTGATCAAAAAATATCATAGAACATAAAATGTAGGAAACATAATTCTCTACAAAAAAGGTCTCTTAACGTTTTGCCATAGCTCGCTTCGTTTCCGAGATATTTGCAGATTTATCTCAAGGGAAGGGGCCTGACGGACATATTTCGAGATATTTCTTCTTCTTGTTGTTCTTCCTCTGCACAGCTAAGCTGGAAGTGGCATTTGCAGCTCGCAATAGTGCAGAGTTATCTCAAAGAAAGGGGCCACGGTGTTTCTGTATCTCTATTATGTTGGTGCGGCTTCGGAACTTTTAAATATCTTGATATATCTCGAGAACTGCGCATCTGATCAAAAAATATCATCGAACATAAAAAGTAGGAAACTTAATTCTCTACAAAAAAGGTCTCTTAACATTTTGCCATAGCTCTCTTCGTTTCCGAGATATTTGCAGATTTATCTCAAGGGAAGGGTCCTGACGGACATATTTCGAGATATTTCTTCTTCTTGTTGTTCTTCTTCTGCACAGCTAAACTGGAAGTGGCATTTCTAGCTCGCAATAGTGCAGAGTTATCCCAAAGAAAGGGGCCACGGTGTTTCTGTATCTCTATTATGTTGGTGCGGCTTCGCAACTTCTAAATATCTCGATATATCTCGAAATCTACGCTTCTGATCAAAAAATATCATAGAACATAAATTGTAGGAAACATAATTCTCTACAAAAAAGGTCTCTTAACATTTTGCCATAGCTCGCTTCGTTTCCGAGATATTTGCAGATTTATCTCAAGGGAAGGGTCCTGATGGACATATTTCGAGATATTTCTTCTTCTTGTTGTTCTTCTTCTGCACAGCTAAGCTGGAAGTGGCATTTGCAGCTCGCAATAGTGCAGAGTTATCTCAAAGAAAGGGGCCACGGTGTTTCTCTATCTCTATTATGTTGGTGCGGCTTCGGAACTTTTAAATATCTTGATATATCTCGAGAACTACGCATCTGATCAAAAAATATCATAGAACATAAATTGTAGGAAACATAATCCTCTACAAAAAAGGTCTCTTAACGTTTTGCCATAGCTCGCTTCGTTTCCGAGATATTTGCAGATTTATCTCAAGGGAAGGGTCCTGACGGACATATTTCGAGATATTTCTTCTTCTTGTTGTTCTTGTTCTGCACAGCTAAACTGGAAGTGGCAGTTCCAGCTCGCAATAGTGCAGAGTTATCCCAAAGAAAGGGGCCACGGTGTTTCTGTATCTCTATTATGTTGGTGCGGCTTCGGAACTTTTAAATATCTTGATATATCTCGGAAACTACGCTTCTGATCAAAAAATATCATAGAACATAAATTGTAGGAAACATAATTCTCTACAAAAAAGGTCTCTTAACATTTTGCCGTAGCTTGCTTCGTTTCCGAGATATTTGCAGATATATCTCAAGGGAAGGGGCCTGACGGACATATTTCGAGATATTTCTTCTTCTTGTTGTTCTTCTTCTGCACAGCTAAGCTGGAAGTGGCATTTGCAGCTCGCAATAGTGCAGAGTTATCTCAAAGAAAGGGGCCACGGTGTTTCTCTATCTCTATTATGTTGGTGCGGCTTCGGAACTTTTAAATATCTTGATATATCTCGAGAACTACGCATCTGATCAAAAAATATCATAGAACATAAATTGTAGGAAACATAATTCTCTACAAAAAAGGTCTCTTAACGTTTTGCCATAGCTCGCTTCGTTTCCGAGATATTTGCAGATTTATCTCAAGGGAAGGGGCCTGACGGACATATTTCGAGATATTTCTTCTTCTTGTTGTTCTTCCTCTGCACAGCTAAGCTGGAAGTGGCATTTGCAGCTCGCAATAGTGCAGAGTTATCTCAAAGAAAGGGGCCACGGTGTTTCTGTATCTCTATTATGTTAGTGCGGCTTCGGAACTTTTAAATATCTTGATATATCTGGAGAACTACGCATCTGATCAAAAAATATCATAGAACATAAAAAGTAGGAAACTTAATTCTCTACAAAAAAGGTCTCTTAACATTTTGCAATAGCTCGCTTCGTTTCCGAGATATTTGCAGATATATCTCAAGGGAAGGGGCCTAACGGACATATTTCGAGATATTTCTTCTTCTTGTTGTTCTTCTTCTGCACAGCTAAGCTGGAAGTGGCATTTGCAGCTCGCAATAGTGCAGAGTTATCTCAAAGAAAGGGGCCACGGTGTTTCTGTATCTCTATTATGTTGGTGCGGCTTCGGAACTTTTAAATATCTTGATATATCTCGAGAACTGCGCATCTGATCAAAAAATATCATAGAACATAAAAAGTAGGAAACTTAATTCTCTACAAAAAAGGCCTCTTAACATTTTGCCATAGCTCTCTTCGTTTCCGAGATATTTGCAGATTTATCTCAAGGGAAGGGTCCTGACGGACATATTTCAAGATATTTCTTCTTCTTGTTGTTCTTCTTCTGCACAGCTAAACTGGAAGTGGCATTTCCAGCTCGCAATAGTGCAGAGTTATCCCAAAGAAAGGCGCCACGGTGTTTCTGTATCTCTATTATGTTGGTGCGGCTTCGCAACTTTTAAATATCTCGATATATCTCGAAAACTACGCTTCTGTTCAAAAAATATCATAGAACATAAATTGTAGGAAACATAATTCTCTACAAAAAAGGTCTCTTAACATTTTGCCATAGCTCGCTTCGTTTCCGAGATATTTGCAGATTTATCTCAAGGGAAGGGTCCTGATGGACATATTTCGAGATATTTCTTCTTCTTGTTGTTCTTCTTCTGCACAGCTAAGCTGGAAGTGGCATTTGCAGCTCGCAATAGTGCAGAGTTATCTCAAAGAAAGGGGCCACGGTGTTTCTGTATCTCTATTATGTTGGTGCGGCTTCGGAACTTTTAAATATCTTGATATATCTCGAGAACTGCGCATCTGATCAAAAAATATCATAGAACATAAAAAGTAGGAAACATAATTCTCTACAAAAAACGTCTCTTAACATTTTGCCATAGCTCGCTTCGTTTCCGAGATATTTGCAGATTTATCTCAAGGGAAGGGGCCTGACGGACATATTTCGAGATATTTCTTCTTCTTGTTGTTCTTCTTCTGCACAGCTAAGCTGGAGGTGGCATTTACAGCTCGCAATAGTGCAGAGTTATCTCAAAGAAAGGGGCCACGGTGTTTCTGTATCTCTATTATGTTGGTGCGGCTTCGGAACTTTTAAATATCTTAATATATCTCGAGAACTACGCATCTGATCAAAAAATATCATAGAACATAAAAAGTAGGAAACATAATTCTGTACAAAAAAGGTCTCTTAACATTTTGCCATAGCTCGCTTCGTTTCCGAGATATTTGCATATTTATCTCAAGGGAAGGGGCCTGACGGACATATTTCGAGATATTTCTTCTTCTTGTTGTTCTTCTTCTGTACAGCTAAGCTGGAAGTGGCATTTGCGGCTCGCACTAGTGCAGAGTTATCTCAAAGAAAGGGGCCACGGTGTTTCTGTATCCCTATTATGTTGGTGCGGCATCGGAACTTTTAAATATCTCGATATATCTCGAAAACTACGCTTCTGATCAAAAAATATCATAGAACATAAATTGTAGGAAACATAATTCTATACAAAAAACGTCTCTTAACATTTTGCGATAGCTCGCTTCGTTTCCGAGATATTTGCAGATTCAGCTCAAAGGAACTGGCCTGACGGACATATTTCGAGATATTTCTTCTTCTTGTTGTTCTTCTTCTGCACAGCTAAGCTGGAAGTGGCATTTACAGCTCGCAATAGTGCAGAGCTATCTCAAAGAAAGGGGCCACGGTGTTTCTGTATCTCTATTATGTTGGTGCGGCTTCGGAACTTTTGAATATCTTGATATATCTCGAGAACTACTCATCTGATCAAAAAATATCATAGAACATAAAAAGTAGGAAACCTAATTTTCTACAAAAAAGGTCTCTTAACATTTTGCCATAGCTCGCTTCGTTTCCGAGACATTTGCAGATTTATCTCAAGGGAAGGCGCCTGACGGACATATTTCGAGATATTTCTTCTTCTTGTTGTTCTTCTACTGCACAGCTAAGCTGGAAGTGGCATTTGCGGCTCGCACTAGTGCAGAGTTATCTCAAAGAAAGGGGCCACGGTGTTTCTGTATCCCTATTATGTTGGTGCGGCTTCGGAACTTTTAAATATCTCGGTATATCTCGAAAACTACGCTTCTGATCAAAAAATATCATAGAACATAAATTGTAGGAAACATAATTCTCTAAAAAAAACGTCTCTTAACATTTTGCCATAGCTCGCTTCGTTTCCGAGATATTTGCAGATTCAGCTCAAAGGAACTGGCCTGACGGACATATTTCGAGATATTTCTTCTTCTTGTTGTTCTTCTTCTGCACAGCTAAACTGGAAGTGGCATTTCCAGCTCGCAATCGTGCAGAGTTATCTCAAAGAAAGGGGCCACGGTGTTTCTGTATCTCTATTATGTTGGTGCGGCTTCGGAACTTTTAAATATCTTGATATATCTCGAGAACTACGCCTCTGATCGAAAAATATCATAGAACATAAAAAGTAGGAAACTTAATTCTCTACAAAAAAGGTCTCTTAACATTTTGCCATAGCTCGCTTCGTTTCCGAGATATTTGCAGATTTATCCCAAGGGAAGGGGCCTGACGGACATATTTCGAGATATTTCTTCTTCTTGTTGTTCTTCTTCTGCACAGCTAAGCTGGAAGTGGCATTTGCGGCTCGCACTAGTGCAGACTTATCTCAAAGAAAGGAGCCACGGTGTTTCTGTATCTCTATTATGTTGGTGCGGCTTCGGAACTTTTAAATATCTTGATATATCTCGAGAACTACGCATCTGATCAAAAAATATCATAGAACATAAAGAGTAGGAAACTTAATTCTCTACAAAAACGGTCTCTTAACATTTTGCCATAGCTCGCTTCGTTTCCGAGATATTTGCAGATTCAGCTCAAAGGAACTGGCCTGACGGACATATTTCGAGATATTTCTTCTTCTTGTTGTTCTTCTTCTGCACAGCTAAGCTGGAAGTGGCATTTACAGCTCGCAATAGTGCAGAGTTATCTCAAAGAAAGGGGCCACGGTGTTTCTGTATCTCTATTATGTTGGTGCGGCTTCGGAACTTTTAAATATCTTGATATATCTCGAGAACTACGCATCTGATCAAAAAATATCATAGAACATAAAAAGTAGGAAACCTAATTTTCTACAAAAAAGGTCTGTTAACATTTTGCCATAGCTCGCTTCGTTTCCGAGATATTTGCAGATTTATCTCAAGGGAAGGCGCCTGACGGACATATTTCGAGATATTTCTTCTTCTTGTTGTTCTTCTTCTGCACAGCTAAGCTGGAAGTGGCATTTGCGGCTCGCACTAGTGCAGAGTTATCTCAAAGAAAGGGGCCACGGTGTTTCTGTATCCCTATTATGTTGGTGCGGCTTCGGAACTTTTAAATATCTCGATATATCTCGAAAACTACGCTTCTGATCAAAAAATATGATAGAACATAAATTGTAGGAAACATAATTCTCTACAAAAAACGTCTCTTAACATTTTGCCATAGCTCGCTTCGTTTCCGAGATATTTGCAGATTTATCTCAAGGGAAGGGGCCTGACGGACATATTTCGAGATATTTCTTCTTCTTGTTGTTCTTCTTCTGCACAGCTAAGCTGGAGGTGGCATTTACAGCTCGCAATAGTGCAGAGTTATCTCAAAGAAAGGGGCCACGGTGTTTCTGTATCTCTATTATGTTGGTGCGGCTTCGGAACTTTTAAATATCTTAATATATCTCGAGAACTACGCATCTGATCAAAAAATATCATAGAACATAAAAAGTAGGAAACATAATTCTGTACAAAAAAGGTCTCTTAACATTTTGCCATAGCTCGCTTCGTTTCCGAGATATTTGCATATTTATCTCAAGGGAAGGGGCCTGACGGACATATTTCGAGATATTTCTTCTTCTTGTTGTTCTTCTTCTGTACAGCTAAGCTGGAAGTGGCATTTGCGGCTCGCACTAGTGCAGAGTTATCTCAAAGAAAGGGGCCACGGTGTTTCTGTATCCCTATTATGTTGGTGCGGCTTCGGAACTTTTAAATATCTCGATATATCTCGAAAACTACGCTTCTGATCAAAAAATATCATAGAACATAAATTGTAGGAAACATAATTCTCTACAAAAAACGTCTCTTAACATTTTGCCATAGCTCGCTTCGTTTCCGAGATATTTGCAGATTCAGCTCAAAGGAACTGGCCTGACGGACATATTTCGAGATATTTCTTCTTCTTGTTGTTCTTCTTCTGCACAGCTAAGCTGGAAGTGGCATTTACAGCTCGCAATAGTGCAGAGTTATCTCAAAGAAAGGGGCCACGGTGCTTCTGTATCTCTATTATGTTGGTGCGGCTTCGGAACTTTTAAATATCTTGATATATCTCGAGAACTACTCATCTGATCAAAAAATATCATAGAACATAAAAAGTAGGAAACCTAATTTTCTACAAAAAAGGTCTCTTAACATTTTGCCATAGCTCGCTTCGTTTCCGAGATATTTGCATATTTATCTCAAGGGAAGGGGCCTGACGGACATATTTCGAGATATTTCTTCTTCTTGTTGTTCTTCTACTGCACAGCTAAGCTGGAGGTGGCATTTGCGGCTCCCACTAGTGCAGAGTTATCTCAAAGAAAGGGGCCACGGTGTTTCTGTATCCCTATTATGTTGGTGCGACTTCGGAACTTTTAAATATCTCGATATATCTCGAAAACTACGCTTCTGATCAAAAAATATCATAGAACATAAATTGTAGGAAACATAATTCTCTACAAAAAACGTCTCTTAACATTTTGCCATAGCTCGCTTCGTTTCCGAGATATTTGCAGATTCAGCTCAAAGGAACTGGCCTGACGGACATATTTCGAGATATTTCTTCTTCTTGTTGTTCTTCTTCTGCACAGCTAAGCTGGAAGTGGCATTTACAGCTCGCAATAGTGCAGAGCTATCTCAAAGAAAGGGGCCACGGTGTTTCTGTATCTCTATTATGTTGGTGCGGCTTCGGAACTTTTAAATATCATGATATATCTCGAGAACTACTCATCTGATCAAAAAATATCATAGAACATAAAAAGTAGGAAACCTAATTTTCTACAAAAAAGGTCTCTTAACATTTTGCCATAGCTCGCTTCGTTTCCGAGATATTTGCAGATTTATCTCAAGGGAAGGCGCCTGACGGACATATTTCGAGATATTTCTTCTTCTTGTTGTTCTTCTACTGCACAGCTAAGCTGGAAGTGGCATTTGCGGCTCGCACTAGTGCAGAGTTATCTCAAAGAAAGGGGCCACGGTGTTTCTGTATCCCTATTATGTTGGTGCGGCTTCGGAACTTTTAAATATCTCGATATATCTCGAAAACTACGCTTCTGATCAAAAAATATCATAGAACATAAATTGTAGGAAACATAATTCTCTACAAAAAACGTCTCTTAACATTTTGCCATAGCTCGCTTCGTTTCCGAGATATTTGCAGATTCAGCTCAAAGGAACTGGCCTGACGGACATATTGCGAGATATTTCTTCTTCTTGTTGTTCTTCTTCTGCACAGCTAAACTGGAAGTGGCATTTCCAGCTCGCAATCGTGCAGAGTTATCTCAAAGAAAGGGGCCACGGTGTTTCTGTATCTCTATTATGTTGGTGCGGCTTCGGAACTTTTAAATATCTTGATATATCTCGAGAACTACGCCTCTGATCGAAAAATATCATAGAACATAAAAAGTAGGAAACTTAATTCTCTACAAAAAAGGTCTCTTAACA
Organism: Osmia lignaria lignaria; assembly: GCF_051020975.1. Classification (NCBI taxonomy): domain Eukaryota; kingdom Metazoa; phylum Arthropoda; class Insecta; order Hymenoptera; family Megachilidae; genus Osmia; species Osmia lignaria. The sequence continues at coordinate 13,736,036 of NW_027478161.1, forward strand.
TTTTGCCATAGCTCGCTTCGTTTCCGAGATATTTGCAGATTTATCCCAAGGGAAGGGGCCTGACGGACATATTTCGAGATATTTCTTCTTCTTGTTGTTCTTCTTCTGCACAGCTAAGCTGGAAGTGGCATTTGCGGCTCGCACTAGTGCAGACTTATCTCAAAGAAAGGAGCCACGGTGTTTCTGTATCTCTATTATGTTGGTGCGGCTTCGGAACTTTTAAATATCTTGATATATCTCGAGAACTACGCATCTGATCAAAAAATATCATAGAACATAAAAAGTAGGAAACTTAATTCTCTACAAAAACGGTCTCTTAACATTTTGCCATAGCTCGCTTCGTTTCCGAGATATTTGCAGATTCAGCTCAAAGGAACTGGCCTGACGGACATATTTCGAGATATTTCTTCTTCTTGTTGTTCTTCTTCTGCACAGCTAAGCTGGAAGTGGCATTTACAGCTCGCAATAGTGCAGAGTTATCTCAAAGAAAGGGGCCACGGTGTTTCTGTATCTCTATTATGTTGGTGCGGCTTCGGAACTTTTAAATATCTTGATATATCTCGAGAACTACGCATCTGATCAAAAAATATCATAGAACATAAAAAGTAGGAAACCTAATTTTCTACAAAAAAGGTCTCTTAACATTTTGCCATAGCTCGCTTCGTTTCCGAGATATTTGCAGATTTATCTCAAGGGAAGGCGCCTGACGGACATATTTCGAGATATTTCTTCTTCTTGTTGTTCTTCTTCTGCACAGCTAAGCTGGAAGTGGCATTTGCGGCTCGCACTAGTGCAGAGTTATCTCAAAGAAAGGGGCCACGGTGTTTCTGTATCCCTATTATGTTGGTGCGGCTTCGGAACTTTTAAATATCTCGATATATCTCGAAAACTACGCTTCTGATCAAAAAATATCATAGAACATAAATTGTAGGAAACATAATTCTCTACAAAAAACGTCTCTTAACATTTTGCCATAGCTCGCTTCGTTTCCGAGATATTTGCAGATATATCTCAAGGGAAGGGGCCTGACGGACATATTTCGAGATATTTCTTCTTCTTGTTGTTCTTCTTCTGCACAGCTAAGCTGGAGGTGGCATTTCCAGCTCGCAATCGTGCAGAGTTATCTCAAAGAAAGGGGCCACGGTGTTTCTGTATCTCTATTATGTTGGTGCGGCTTCGGAACTTTTAAATATCTTGATATATCTCGAGAACTACGCCTCTGATCAAAAAATATCATAGAACATAAAAAGTAGGAAACATAATTCTATACAAAAAAGGTCTCTTAACATTTTGCCATAGCTCGCTTCGTTTCCGAGATATTTGCATATTTATCTCAAGGGAAGGGGCCTGACGGACATATTTCGAGATATTTCTTCTTCTTGTTGTTCTTCTTCTGCACAGCTAAGCTGGAAGTGGCATCTGCGGCTCGCAGTAGTGCAGAGTTATCTCAAAGAAAGGGGCCACGGTGTTTCTGTATCTCTATTATGTTGGTGCGGCTACGGAACTTTTAAATATCTCGATATATCTCGAAAACTACGCTTCTGATCAAAAAATATCATAGAACATAAATTGTAGGAAACATAATTCTCTACAAAAAACGTCTCTTAACATTTTGCCATAGCTCGCTTCGTTTCCGAGATATTTGCAGATTCAGCTCAAAGGAACGGGCCTGACGGACATATTTCGAGATACTTCTTCTTGTTGTTCTTCCTCTGCACAGCTAAGCTGGAAGTGGCATTTGCAGCTCGCAATAGTGCAGAGTTATCTCAAAGAAAGGGGCCACGGTGTTTCTGTATCTCTATTATGTTGGTGCGGCTTCGGAACTTTTAAATATCTTGATATATCTCGAGAACTACGCATCTGATCAAAAAATATCATAGAACATAAAAAGTAGGAAACTTAATTTTCTACAAAAAAGGTCTCTTAACATTTTGCCATAGCTCGCTTCGTTTCCGAGATATTTGCATATTTATCTCAAGGGAAGGGGCCTGACGGACATATTTCGAGATATTTCTTCTTCTTGTTGTTCTTCTACTGCACAGCTAAGCTGGAGGTGGCATTTGCGGCTCCCACTAGTGCAGAGTTATCTCAAAGAAAGGGGCCACGGTGTTTCTGTATCCCTATTATGTTGGTGCGACTTCGGAACTTTTAAATATCTCGATATATCTCGAAAACTACGCTTCTGATCAAAAAATATCATAGAACATAAATTGTAGGAAACATAATTCTCTACAAAAAACGTCTCTTAACATTTTGCCATAGCTCGCTTCGTTTCCGAGATATTTGCAGATTCAGCTCAAAGGAACTGGCCTGACGGACATATTTCGAGATATTTCTTCTTCTTGTTGTTCTTCTTCTGCACAGCTAAGCTGGAAGTGGCATTTACAGCTCGCAATAGTGCAGAGCTATCTCAAAGAAAGGGGCCACGGTGTTTCTGTATCTCTATTATGTTGGTGCGGCTTCGGAACTTTTAAATATCTTGATATATCTCGAGAACTACTCATCTGATCAAAAAATATCATAGAACATAAAAAGTAGGAAACCTAATTTTCTACAAAAAAGGTCTCTTAACATTTTGCCATAGCTCGCTTCGTTTCCGAGATATTTGCAGATTTATCTCAAGGGAAGGCGCCTGACGGACATATTTCGAGATATTTCTTCTTCTTGTTGTTCTTCTACTGCACAGCTAAGCTGGAAGTGGCATTTGCGGCTCGCACTAGTGCAGAGTTATCTCAAAGAAAGGGGCCACGGTGTTTCTGTATCCCTATTATGTTGGTGCGGCTTCGGAACTTTTAAATATCTCGATATATCTCGAAAACTACGCTTCTGATCAAAAAATATCATAGAACATAAATTGTAGGAAACATAATTCTCTACAAAAAACGTCTCTTAACATTTTGCCATAGCTCGCTTCGTTTCCGAGATATTTGCAGATTCAGATCAAAGGAACTGGCCTGACGGACATATTTCGAGATATTTCTTCTTCTTGTTGTTCTTCTTCTGCACAGCTAAACTGGAAGTGGCATTTCCAGCTCGCAATCGTGCAGAGTTATCTCAAAGAAAGGGGCCACGGTGTTTCAGTATCTCTATTATGTTGGTGCGGCTTCGGAACTTTTAAATATCTTGATATATCTCGAGAACTACGCCTCTGATCGAAAAATATCATAGAACATAAAAAGTAGGAAACTTAATTCTCTACAAAAAAGGTCTCTTAACATTTTGCCATAGCTCGCTTCGTTTCCGAGATATTTGCAGATTTATCCCAAGGGAAGGGGCCTGACGGACATATTTCGAGATATTTCTTCTTCTTGTTGTTCTTCTTCTGCACAGCTAAGCTGGAAGTGGCATTTGCGGCTCGCACTAGTGCAGACTTATCTCAAAGAAAGGAGCCACGGTGTTTCTGTATCTCTATTATGTTGGTGCGGCTTCGGAACTTTTAAATATCTTGATATATCTCGAGAACTACGCATCTGATCAAAAAATATCATAGAACATAAAAAGTAGGAAACTTAATTCTCTACAAAAACGGTCTCTTAACATTTTGCCATAGCTCGCTTCGTTTCCGAGATATTTGCAGATTCAGCTCAAAGGAACTGGCCTGACGGACATATTTCGAGATATTTCTTCTTCTTGTTGTTCTTCTTCTGCACAGCTAAGCTGGAAGTGGCATTTGCGGCTCGCACTAGTGCAGAGTTATCTCAAAGAAAGGGGCCACGGTGTTTCTGTATCCCTATTATGTTGGTGCGGCTTCGGAACTTTTAAATATCTCGATATATCTCGAAAACTACGCTTCTGATCAAAAAATATCATAGAACATAAATTGTAGGAAACATAATTCTCTACAAAAAACGTCTCTTAACATTTTGCCATAGCTCGCTTCGTTTCCGAGATATTTGCAGATTTATCTCAAGGGAAGGGGCCTGACGGACATATTTCGAGATATTTCTTCTTCTTGTTGTTCTTCTTCTGCACAGCTAAGCTGGAGGTGGCATTTACAGCTCGCAATAGTGCAGAGTTATCTCAAAGAAAGGGGCCACGGTGTTTCTGTATCTCTATTATGTTGGTGCGGCTTCGGAACTTTTAAATATCTTGATATATCTCGAGAACTACGCCTCTGATCAAAAAATATCATAGAACATAAAAAGTAGGAAACATAATTCTATACAAAAAAGGTCTCTTAACATTTTGCCATAGCTCGCTTCGTTTCCGAGATATTTGCATATTTATCTCAAGGGAAGGGGCCTGACGGACATATTTCGAGATATTTCTTCTTCTTGTTGTTCTTCTTCTGTACAGCTAAGCTGGAAGTGGCATTTGCGGCTCGCACTAGTGCAGAGTTATCTCAAAGAAAGGGGCCACGGTGTTTCTGTATCCCTATTATGTTGGTGCGGCTTCGGAACTTTTAAATATCTCGATATATCTCGAAAACTACGCTTCTGATCAAAAAATATCATAGAACATAAATTGTAGGAAACATAATTCTCTACAAAAAACGTCTCTTAACATTTTGCCATAGCTCGCTTCGTTTCCGAGATATTTGCAGATTCAGCTCAAAGGAACTGGCCTGACGGACATATTTCGAGATATTTCTTCTTCTTGTTGTTCTTCTACTGCACAGCTAAGCTGGAAGTGGCATTTGCGGCTCGCACTAGTGCAGAGTTATCTCAAAGAAAGGGGCCACGGTGTTTCTGTATCCCTATTATGTTGGTGCGGCTTCGGAACTTTTAAATATCTCGATATATCTCGAAAACTACGCTTCTGATCAAAAAATATCATAGAACATAAATTGTAGGAAACATAATTCTCTACAAAAAACGTCTCTTAACATTTTGCCATAGCTCGCTTCGTTTCCGAGATATTTGCAGATTCAGCTCAAAGGAACTGGCCTGACGGACATATTTCGACATATTTCTTCTTCTTGTTGTTCTTCTTCTGCACAGCTAAACTGGAAGTGGCATTTCCAGCTCGCAATCGTGCAGAGTTATCTCAAAGAAAGGGGCCACGGTGTTTCTGTATCTCTATTATGTTGGTGCGGCTTCGGAACTTTTAAATATCTTGATATATCTCGAGAACTACGCATCTGATCAAAAAATATCATAGAACATAAAAAGTAGGAAACTTAATTCTCTACAAAAACGGTCTCTTAAGATTTTGCCATAGCTCGCTTCGTTTCCGAGATATTTGCAGATTTATCTCAAGGGAAGGGGCCTGACGGACATATTTCGAGATATTTCTTCTTCTTGTTGTTCTTCTTCTGCACAGCTAAGCTGGAAGTGGCATCTGCGGCTCGCAGTAGTGCAGAGTTATCTCAAAGAAAGGGGCCACGGTGTTTCTGTATCTCTATTATGTTGGTGCGGCTACGGAACTTTTAAATATCTCGATATATCTCGAAAACTACGCTTCTGATCAAAAAATATCATAGAACATAAATTGTAGGAAACATAATTCTCTACAAAAAACGTCTCTTAACATTTTGCCATAGCTCGCTTCGTTTCCGAGATATTTGCAGATTCAGCTCAAAGGAACGGGCCTGACGGACATATTTCGAGATACTTCTTCTTGTTGTTCTTCCTCTGCACAGCTAAGCTGGAAGTGGCATTTGCAGCTCGCAATAGTGCAGAGTTATCTCAAAGAAAGGGGCCACGGTGTTTCTGTATCTCTATTATGTTGGTGCGGCTTCGGAACTTTTAAATATCTTGATATATCTCGAGAACTACGCATCTGATCAAAAAATATCATAGAACATAAAAAGTAGGAAACTTAATTCTCTACAAAAAAGGTCTCTTAACATTTTGCCATAGCTCGCTTCGTTTCCGAGATATTTGCAGATTTATCTCAAGGGAAGGGGCCTGACGGACATATTTCGAGATATTTCTTCTTCTTGTTGTTCTTCTTCTGCACAGCTGAGCTGGAAGTGGCATTTGCAGGTCGCAATAGTGCAGAGTTATCTCAAAGAAAGGGGCCACGGTGTTTCTGTATCTCTATTATGTTGGTGCGGCTTCGGAACTTTTAAATATCTTGATATATCTCGAGAACTACGCATCTGATCAAAAAATATCATAGAACATAAAAAGTAGGAAACCTAATTTTCTACAAAAAAGGTCTGTTTACATTTTGCCATAGCTCGCTTCGTTTCCGAGATATTTGCAGATTTATCTCAAGGGAAGGCGCCTGACGGACATATTTCGAGATATTTCTTCTTCTTGTTGTTCTTCTTCTGCACAGCTAAGCTGGAAGTGGCATTTGCGGCTCGCACTAGTGCAGAGTTATCTCAAAGAAAGGGGCCACGGTGTTTCTGTATCCCTATTATGTTGGTGCGGCTTCGGAACTTTTAAATATCTCGATATATCTCGAGAACTACGCATCTGATCAAAAAATATCATAGAACATAAAAAGTAGGAAACATAATTCTCTACAAAAAACGTCTCTTAACATTTTGCCATAGCTCGCTTCGTTTCCGAGATATTTGCAGATTTATCTCAAGGGAAGGGGCCTGACGGACATATTTCGAGATATTTCTTCTTCTTGTTGTTCTTCTTCTGCACAGCTAAGCTGGAGGTGGCATTTACAGCTCGCAATAGTGCAGAGTTATCTCAAAGAAAGGGGCCATGGTGTTTCTGTATCTCTATTATGTTGGTGCGGCTTCGGAACTTTTAAATATCTTAATATATCTCGAGAACTACGCATCTGATCAAAAAATATTATAGAACATAAAAAGTAGGAAACATAATTCTGTACAAAAAAGGTCTCTTAACATTTTGCCATAGCTCTCTTCGTTTCCGAGATATTTGCAGATTTATCTCAAGGGAAGGGGCCTGACGGACATATTTCGAGATATTTCTTCTTCTTGTTTATCTTCTTCTGCACAGCTAAGCTGGAAGTGGCATTTGCAGCTCGCAATAGTGCAGAGTTATCTCAAAGAAAGTGGCCACGGTGTTTCTGTATCTCTATTATGTTGGTGCGGCTTCGGAACTTTTAAATATCTTGATATATCTCGAGAACTACGCCTCTGATCGAAAAATATCATAGAACATAAAAAGTAGGAAACTTAATTCTCTACAAAAAAGGTCTCTTAACATTTTGCCATAGCTCGCTTCGTTTCCGAGATATTTGCAGATTTATCTCAAGGGAAGGGTCCTGATGGACATATTTCGAGATATTTCTTCTTCTTGTTGTTCTTCTTCTGCACAGCTAAACGGGAAGTGGCATTTCCAGCTCGCAATCGTGCAGAGTTATCTCAAAGAAAGGGGCCACGGTGTTTCTGTATCTCTATTATGTTGGTGCGGCTTCGGAACTTTTAAATATCTTGATATATCTCGAGAACTACGCTTCTGATCGAAAAATATCATAGAACATAAAAAGTAGGAAACTTAATTCTCTACAAAAAAGGTCTCTTAACATTTTGCCATAGCTCGCTTCGTTTCCGAGATATTTGCAGATTTATCTCAAGGGAAGGGGCCTGACGGACATATTTCGAGATATTTCTTCTTCTTGTTGTTCTTCTTCTGCACAGCTAAGCTGGAAGTGGCATTTGCGGCTCGCACTAGTGCAGAGTTATCTCAAAGAAAGGAGCCACGGTGTTTCTGTATCTCTATTATGTTGGTGCGGCTTCGGAACTTTTAAATATCTCGATATATCTCGAAAACTACGCTCCTGATCAAAAAATATCATAGAACATAAATTGTAGGAAACATAATTCACTACAAAAAACGTCTCTTAACATTTTGCCATAGCTCGCTTCGTTTCCGAGATATTTGCAGATTCAGCTCAAAGGAACGGGCCTGACGGACATATTTCGAGATACTTCTTCTTCTTGTTGTTCTTCCTCTGCACAGCTAAGCTGGAAGTGGCATTTGCAGCTCGCAATAGTGCAGAGTTATCTCAAAGAAAGGGGCCACGGTGTTTCTGTATCTCTATTATGTTGGTGCGGCTTCGGAACCTTTAAATATCTCGATATATCTCGAAAACTACGCTTCTGATCAAAAAATATCATAGAACATAAATTGTAGGAAACATAATTCTCTACAAAAAAGGTCTCTTAACATTTTGCCATAGCTCGCTTCGTTTCCGAGATATTTGCAGATATATCTCAAGGGCAGGGGCCTGACGGACATATTTCGAGATATTTCTTCTTCTTGTTGTTCTTCTTCTGCACAGCTAAGCTGGAAGTGGCATTTGCAGCTCGCAATAGTGCAGAGTTATCTCAAAGAAAGGGGCCACGGTGTTTCTGTGTCTCTATTATGTTGGTGCGGCTTCGGAACTTTTAAATATCTTAATATATCTCGAGAACTACACATCTGCTCAAAAAATATCATAGAACATAAAAAGTAGGAAACTTAATTCTCTACAAAAAAGGTCTCTTAACATTTTGCCATAGCTCGCTTCGTTTCCGAGATATTTGCAGATTTATCTCAAGGGAAGGGGCCTGACGGACATATTTCGAGATACTTCTTCTTCTTGTTGTTCTTCTTCTGCACAGCTAAGCTGGAAGTGGCATTTGCGGCTCGCACTAGTGCAGAGTTATCTCAAAGAAAGGGGCCACGGTGTTTCTGTATCTCTATTATGTTGGTGCGGCTTCGGAACTTTTAAATATCTTGATATATCTCGAGAACTACGCATCTGATCAAAAAATATCATAGAACATAAAAAGTAGGAAACATAATTCTCTACAGAAAACGTCTCTTAACATTTTGCCATAGCTCGCCTCGTTTCCGAGATATTTGCAGATTCAGCTCAAAGGAACTGGCCTGACGGACATATTTCGAGATATTTCTTCTTCTTGTTGTTCTTCCTCTGCACAGCTAAGCTGGAAGTGGCGTTTGCAGCTCGCAATAGTGCAGAGTTATCTCAAAGAAAGGGGCCACGGTGTTTCTGTATCCCTATTATGTTGGTGCGGCTTCGGAACTTTTAAATATCTCGATATATCTCGAAAACTACGCTTCTGATCAAAAAATATCATAGAACATAAATTGTAGGAAACATAATTCTCTACAAAAAACGTCTCTTAACATTTTGCCATAGCTCGCTTCGTTTCCGAGATATTTGCAGATTCAGCTCAAAGGAACTGGCCTGACGGACATATTTCGAGATATTTCTTCTTCTTGTTGTTCTTCTTCTGCACAGCTAAGCTGGAAGTGGCATTTACAGCTCGCAATAGTGCAGAGTTATCTCAAAGAAAGCGGCCACGGTGTTTCTGTATCTCTATTATGTTGGTGCGGCTTCGGAACTTTTACATATCTTGATATATCTCGAGAACTACGCATCTGATCAAAAAATATCATAGAACATAAAAAGTAGGAAACCTAATTTTCTACAAAAAAGGTCTCTTAACATTTTGCCATAGCTCGCTTCGTTTCCGAGATATTTGCAGATTTATCTCAAGGGAAGGCGCCTGACGGACATATTTCGAGATATTTCTTCTTCTTGTTGTTCTTGTTCTGCACAGCTAAGCTGGAAGTGGCATTTGCGGCTCGCACTAGTGCAGAGTTATCTCAAAGAAAGGGGCCACGGTGTTTCTGTATCCCTATTATGTTGGTGCGGCTTCGGAACTTTTAAATATCTCGATATATCTCGAAAACTACGCTTCTGATCAAAAAATATCATAGAACATAAATTGTAGGAAACATAATTCTCTACAAAAAACGTCTCTTAACATTTTGCCATAGCTCGCTTCGTTTCCGAGATATTTGCAGATTTATCTCAAGGGAAGGGGCCTGACGGACATATTTCGAGATATTTCTTCTTCTTGTTGTTCTTCTTCTGCACAGCTAAGCTGGAAGTGGCATTTGCGGCTCGCACTAGTGCAGAGCTATCTCAAAGAAAGGAGCCACGGTGTTTCTGTATCTCTATTATGTTGGTGCGGCTTCGGAACTTTTAAATATCTCGATATATCTCGAGAACTACGCCTCTGATCGAAAAATATCATAGAACATAAAAAGTAGGAAACTTAATTCTCTACAAAAAAGGTCTCTTAACATTTTGCCATAGCTCGCTTCGTTTCCGAGATATTTGCAGATTTATCTCAAGGGAATGGGCCTGACGGACATATTTCGAGATATTCCTTCTTCTTGTTGTTCTTCTTCTGCACAGCTAAGCTGGAAGTGGCATTTGCGGCTCGCACTAGTGCAGAGTTATCTCAAAGAAAGGAGCCACGGTGTTTCTGTATCTCTATTATGCTGGTGCGGCTTCGGAACTTTTAAATATCTCGATATATCTCGAAAACTACGCTTCTGATCAAAAAATATCATAGAACATAAATTGTAGGAAACATAATTCACTACAAAAAACGTCTCTTAACATTTTGCCATAGCTCGCTTCGTTTCCGAGATATTTGCAGATTCAGCTCAAAGGAACGGGCCTGACGGACATATTTCGAGATACTTCTTCTTCTTGTTGTTCTTCCTCTGCACAGCTAAGCTGGAAGTGGCATTTGCAGCTCGCAATAGTGCAGAGTTATCTCAAAGAAAGGGGCCACGGTGTTTCTGTATCTCTATTATGTTGGTGCGGCTTCGGAACTTTTAAATATCTTGATATATCTCGAGAACTACGCATCTGATCAAAAAATATCATAGAACATAAAAAGTAGGAAACTTAATTCTCTACAAAAAAGGTCTCTTAACATTTTGCCATCGCTCGCTTCGTTCCCGAGATATTTGCAGATTTATCTCAAGGGAAGGGGCCTGACGGACATATTTCGAGATATTTCTTCTTCTTGTTGTTCTTCTTCTGCACAGCTAAGCTGGAAGTGGCATTTGCGGCTCGCACTAGTCCAGAGTTATCTCAAAGAAAGGGGCCACGGTGTTTCTGTATCTCTATTATGTTGGTGCGGCTTCGGAACTTTTAAATATCTCGATATATCTCGAAAACTACGCTTCTGACCAAAAAATATCATAGAACCTAAATTGTAGGAAACATAATTCTCTACAAAAAAGGTCTCTTAACATTTTGCCATAGCTCGCTTCGTTTCCGAGATATTTGCAGATTTATCTCAAGGGAAGGGGCCTAACGGACATATTTCGAGATATTTCTTCTTCTTGTTGTTCTTATTCTGCACAGCTAAACTGGAAGTGGCATTTCCAGCTCGCAATAGTGCAGAGTTATCTCAAAGAAAGGGGCCACGGTGTTTCTGTATCTCTATTATGTTGGTGCGGCTTCGGAACTTTTAAATATCTCGATATATCTCGAGAACTACGCTTCTGATCAAAAAATATCATAGAACATAAATTGTAGGAAACATAATTCTCTACAAAAAAGGTCTCTTAACATTTTGCCATAGCTCGCTTCGTTTCCGAGATATTTGCAGATATATCTCAAGGGAAGGGGCCTGACGGACATATTTCGAGATATTTCTTCTTCTTGTTGTTCTTCTTCTGCACAGCTAAACTGGAAGTGGCATTTCCAGCTCGCAATAGTGCAGAGTTATCTCAAAGAGACGGGCCACGGTGTTTCTGTATCTCTATTATGTTGGTGCGGCTTCGGAACTTTTAAATATCTTGATATATCTCGAGAACTACGCATCTGATCAAAAAATATCATAGAACATGAAAAGTAGGAAACTTAATTCTCTACAAAAAAGGTCTCTTAACATTTTGCAATAGCTCTCTTCGTTTCCGAGATATTTGCAGATTTATCTCAAGGGAAGGGGCCTGACGGACATATTTCGAGATATTTCTTCTTCTTGTTGTTCTTCTTCTGCACAGCTAAGCTGGAAGTGGCATTTACAGCTCGGAATAGTGCAGAGTTATCTCAAAGAAAGGGGCCACGGTGTTTCTGTATCTCTATTATGTTGGTGCGGCTTCGGAACTTTTAAATATCTTGATATATCTCGAGAACTACGCATCTGATCAAAAAATATCATAGAACATAAAAAGTAGGACACTTAATTCTCTACAAAAAAGGTCTCTTAACATTTTGCCATAGCTCGCTTCGTTTCCGAGATATTTGCAGATTTATCTCAAGGAAAGGGGCCTGACGGACATATTTCGAGATATTTCTTCTTCTTGTTGTTCTTCTTCTGTACAGCTAAGCTGGAAGTGGCATTTGCGGCTCGCACTAGTGCAGAGTTATCTCAAAGAAAGGGGCCACGGTGTTTCTGTATCTCTATTATGTTGGTGCGGCTTCGGAACTTTTAAATATCTTGATATATCTCGAGAACTACGCATCTGATCAAAAAATATCATAGAACATAAAAAGTAGGAAACATAATTCTCTACAAAAAAGGTCTCTTAACATTTTGCGATAGCTCGCCTCGTTTCCGAGATATTTGCAGATTTATCTCAAGGGAAGGGTCCTGATGGACATATTTCGAGATATTTCTTCTTCTTGTTGTTCTTCTTCTGCACAGCTAAACTGGAAGTGGCATTTCCAGCTCGCAATCGTGCAGAGTTATCTCAAAGAAAGGGGCCACGGTGTTTCTGTATCTCTATTATGTTGGTGCGGCTTCGGAACTTTTAAATATCTTGATATATCTCGAGAACTACGCCTCTGATCGAAAAATATCATAGAACATAAAAAGTAGGAAACTTAATTCTCTACAAAAAAGGTCTCTTAACATTTTGCCATAGCTCGCTTCGTTTCCGAGATATTTGCAGATTTATCTCAAGGGAAGGGGCCTGACGGACATATTTCGAGATATTTCTTCTTCTTGTTGTTCTTCTTCTGCACAGCTAAGCTGGAAGTGGCATTTGCAGCTCGCAATAGTGCAGAGTTATCTCAAAGAAAGGGGCCACGGTGTTTCTGTATCTCTATTATGTTGGTGCGGCTTCGGAACTTTTAAATATCTTAATATATCTCGAGAACTACGCATCTGATCAAAAAATATCATAGAACATAAAATGTAGGAAACTTAATTCTCTACAAAAAAGGTCTCTTAACATTTTGCCATAGCTCACTTCGTTTCCGAGATATTTGCAGATTTATCTCAAGGGAAGGGGCCTAACGGACATATTTCGAGATATTTCTTCTTCTTGTTGTTCTTCTTCTGCACAGCTAAGCTGGAAGCGGCATTTGCGGCTCGCACTAGTGCAGAGTTATCTCAAAGAAAGGGGCCACGGTGTTTCTGTATCTCTGTTATGTTGGTGCGGTTTCGGAACTTTTAAATATCTTGATATATCTCGAGAACTACGCATCTGATCAAAAAATATCATAGAACATAAATTGTAGGAAACATAATTCTGTACAAAAAAGGTCTCTTAACATTTTGCCATAGCTCGCTTCGTTTCCGAGATATTTGCAGATATATCTCAAGGGCAGGGGCCTGTCGGACATATTTCGAGATATTTCTTCTTCTTGTTGTTCTTCTTCTGCACAGCTAAGCTGGAAGTGGCATTTGCGGCTCGCACTAGTGCAGAGCTATCTCAAAGAAAGGAGCCACGGTGTTTCTGCATCTCTATTATGTTGGTGCGGCTTCGGAACTTTTAAATATCTCGATATATCTCGAGAACTACGCCTCTGATCGAAAAATATCATAGAACATAAAAAGTAGGAAACTTAATTCTCTACAAAAAAGGTCTCTTAACATTTTGCCATAGCTCGCTTCGTTTCCGAGATATTTGCAGATTTATCTCAAGGGAATGGGCCTGACGGACATATTTCGAGATATTCCTTCTTCTTGTTGTTCTTCTTCTGCACAGCTAAGCTGGAAGTGGCATTTGCGGCTCGCACTAGTGCAGAGTTATCTCAAAGAAAGGAGCCACGGTGTTTCTGTATCTCTATTATGCTGGTGCGGCTTCGGAACTTTTAAATATCTCGATATATCTCGAAAACTACGCTTCTGATCAAAAAATATCATAGAACATAAATTGTAGGAAACATAATTCACTACAAAAAACGTCTCTTAACATTTTGCCATAGCTCGCTTCGTTTCCGAGATATTTGCAGATTCAACTCAAAGGAACGGGCCTGACGGACATATTTCGAGATACTTCTTCTTCTTGTTGTTCTTCCTCTGCACAGCTAAGCTGGAAGTGGCATTTGCAGCTCGCAATAGTGCAGAGTTATCTCAAAGAAAGGGGCCACGGTGTTTCTGTATCTCTATTATGTTGGTGCGGCTTCGGAACTTTTAAATATCTTGATATATCTCGAGAACTACGCATCTGACCAAAAAATATCATAGAACCTAAATTGTAGGAAACATAATTCTCTACAAAAAAGGTCTCTTAACATTTTGCCATAGCTCGCTTCGTTTCCGAGATATTTGCAGATTTATCTCAAGGGAAGGGGCCTAACGGACATATTTCGAGATATTTCTTCTTCTTGTTGTTCTTCTTCTGCACAGCTAAACTGGAAGTGGCATTTCCAGCTCGCAATAGTGCAGAGTTATCTCAAAGAAAGGGGCCACGGTGTTTCTGTATCTCTATTATGTTGGTGCGGCTTCGGAACTTTTAAATATCTCGATATATCTCGAGAACTACGCTTCTGATCAAAAAATATCATAGAACATAAATTGTAGGAAACATAATTCTCTACAAAAAAGGTCTCTTAACATTTTGCCATAGCTCGCTTCGTTTCCGAGATATTTGCAGATATATCTCAAGGGAAGGGGCCTGACGGACATATTTCGAGATATTTCTTCTTCTTGTTGTTCTTCTTCTGCACAGCTAAACTGGAAGTGGCATTTCCAGCTCGCAATAGTGCAGAGTTATCTCAAAGAGACGGGCCACGGTGTTTCTGTATCTCTATTATGTTGGTGCGGCTTCGGAACTTGTAAATATCTTGATATATCTCGAGAACTACGCATCTGATCAAAAAATATCATAGAACATGAAAAGTAGGAAACTTAATTCTCTACAAAAAAGGTCTCTTAACATTTTGCAATAGCTCTCTTCGTTTCCGAGATATTTGCAGATTTATCTCAAGGGAAGGGGCCTGACGGACATATTTCGAGATATTTCTTCTTCTTGTTGTTCTTCTTCTGCACAGCTAAGCTGGAAGTGGCATTTGCGGCTCGCACTAGTGCAGAGTTATCTCAAAGAAAGGGGCCACGGTGTTTCTGTATCCCTATTATGTTGGTGCGGCTTCGGAACTTTTAAATATCTCGATATATCTCGAAAACTACGCTTCTGATCAAAAAATATCATAGAACATAAATTGTAGGAAACATAATTCTCTACAAAAAACGTCTCTTAACATTTTGCCATAGCTCGCTTCGTTTCCGAGATATTTGCAGATTTATCTCAAGGGAAGGGGCCTGACGGACATATTTCGAGATATTTCTTCTTCTTGTTGTTCTTCTTCTGCACAGCTAAGCTGGAAGTGGCATTTGCGGCTCGCACTAGTGCAGAGCTATCTCAAAGAAAGGAGCCACGGTGTTTCTGTATCTCTATTATGTTGGTGCGGCTTCGGAACTTTTAAATATCTCGATATATCTCGAGAACTACGCCTCTGATCGAAAAATATCATAGAACATAAAAAGTAGGAAACTTAATTCTCTACAAAAAAGGTCTCTTAACATTTTGCCATAGCTCGCTTCGTTTCCGAGATATTTGCAGATTTATCTCAAGGGAATGGGCCTGACGGACATATTTCGAGATATTCCTTCTTCTTGTTGTTCTTCTTCTGCACAGCTAAGCTGGAAGTGGCATTTGCGGCTCGCACTAGTGCAGAGTTATCTCAAAGAAAGGAGCCACGGTGTTTCTGTATCTCTATTATGCTGGTGCGGCTTCGGAACTTTTAAATATCTCGATATATCTCGAAAACTACGCTTCTGATCAAAAAATATCATAGAACATAAATTGTAGGAAACATAATTCACTACAAAAAACGTCTCTTAACATTTTGCCATAGCTCGCTTCGTTTCCGAGATATTTGCAGATTCAGCTCAAAGGAACGGGCCTGACGGACATATTTCGAGATACTTCTTCTTCTTGTTGTTCTTCCTCTGCACAGCTAAGCTGGAAGTGGCATTTGCAGCTCGCAATAGTGCAGAGTTATCTCAAAGAAAGGGGCCACGGTGTTTCTGTATCTCTATTATGTTGGTGCGGCTTCGGAACTTTTAAATATCTTGATATATCTCGAGAACTACGCATCTGATCAAAAAATATCATAGAACATAAAAAGTAGGAAACTTAATTCTCTACAAAAAAGGTCTCTTAACATTTTGCCATCGCTCGCTTCGTTCCCGAGATATTTGCAGATTTATCTCAAGGGAAGGGGCCTGACGGACATATTTCGAGATATTTCTTCTTCTTGTTGTTCTTCTTCTGCACAGCTAAGCTGGAAGTGGCATTTGCGGCTCGCACTAGTCCAGAGTTATCTCAAAGAAAGGGGCCACGGTGTTTCTGTATCTCTATTATGTTGGTGCGGCTTCGGAACTTTTAAATATCTCGATATATCTCGAAAACTACGCTTCTGACCAAAAAATATCATAGAACCTAAATTGTAGGAAACATAATTCTCTACAAAAAAGGTCTCTTAACATTTTGCCATAGCTCGCTTCGTTTCCGAGATATTTGCAGATTTATCTCAAGGGAAGGGGCCTAACGGACATATTTCGAGATATTTCTTCTTCTTGTTGTTCTTATTCTGCACAGCTAAACTGGAAGTGGCATTTCCAGCTCGCAATAGTGCAGAGTTATCTCAAAGAAAGGGGCCACGGTGTTTCTGTATCTCTATTATGTTGGTGCGGCTTCGGAACTTTTAAATATCTCGATATATCTCGAGAACTACGCTTCTGATCAAAAAATATCATAGAACATAAATTGTAGGAAACATAATTCTCTACAAAAAAGGTCTCTTAACATTTTGCCATAGCTCGCTTCGTTTCCGAGATATTTGCAGATATATCTCAAGGGAAGGGGCCTGACGGACATATTTCGAGATATTTCTTCTTCTTGTTGTTCTTCTTCTGCACAGCTAAACTGGAAGTGGCATTTCCAGCTCGCAATAGTGCAGAGTTATCTCAAAGAGACGGGCCACGGTGTTTCTGTATCTCTATTATGTTGGTGCGGCTTCGGAACTTTTAAATATCTTGATATATCTCGAGAACTACGCATCTGATCAAAAAATATCATAGAACATGAAAAGTAGGAAACTTAATTCTCTACAAAAAAGGTCTCTTAACATTTTGCAATAGCTCTCTTCGTTTCCGAGATATTTGCAGATTTATCTCAAGGGAAGGGGCCTGACGGACATATTTCGAGATATTTCTTCTTCTTGTTGTTCTTCTTCTGCACAGCTAAGCTGGAAGTGGCATTTACAGCTCGGAATAGTGCAGAGTTATCTCAAAGAAAGGGGCCACGGTGTTTCTGTATCTCTATTATGTTGGTGCGGCTTCGGAACTTTTAAATATCTTGATATATCTCGAGAACTACGCATCTGATCAAAAAATATCATAGAACATAAAAAGTAGGACACTTAATTCTCTACAAAAAAGGTCTCTTAACATTTTGCCATAGCTCGCTTCGTTTCCGAGATATTTGCAGATTTATCTCAAGGAAAGGGGCCTGACGGACATATTTCGAGATATTTCTTCTTCTTGTTGTTCTTCTTCTGTACAGCTAAGCTGGAAGTGGCATTTGCGGCTCGCACTAGTGCAGAGTTATCTCAAAGAAAGGGGCCACGGTGTTTCTGTATCTCTATTATGTTGGTGCGGCTTCGGAACTTTTAAATATCTTGATATATCTCGAGAACTACGCATCTGATCAAAAAATATCATAGAACATAAAAAGTAGGAAACATAATTCTCTACAAAAAAGGTCTCTTAACATTTTGCGATAGCTCGCCTCGTTTCCGAGATATTTGCAGATTTATCTCAAGGGAAGGGTCCTGATGGACATATTTCGAGATATTTCTTCTTCTTGTTGTTCTTCTTCTGCACAGCTAAACTGGAAGTGGCATTTCCAGCTCGCAATCGTGCAGAGTTATCTCAAAGAAAGGGGCCACGGTGTTTCTGTATCTCTATTATGTTGGTGCGGCTTCGGAACTTTTAAATATCTTGATATATCTCGAGAACTACGCCTCTGATCGAAAAATATCATAGAACATAAAAAGTAGGAAACTTAATTCTCTACAAAAAAGGTCTCTTAACATTTTGCCATAGCTCGCTTCGTTTCCGAGATATTTGCAGATTTATCTCAAGGGAAGGGGCCTGACGGACATATTTCGAGATATTTCTTCTTCTTGTTGTTCTTCTTCTGCACAGCTAAGCTGGAAGTGGCATTTGCAGCTCGCAATAGTGCAGAGTTATCTCAAAGAAAGGGGCCACGGTGTTTCTGTATCTCTATTATGTTGGTGCGGCTTCGGAACTTTTAAATATCTTAATATATCTCGAGAACTACGCATCTGATCAAAAAATATCATAGAACATAAAATGTAGGAAACTTAATTCTCTACAAAAAAGGTCTCTTAACATTTTGCCATAGCTCACTTCGTTTCCGAGATATTTGCAGATTTATCTCAAGGGAAGGGGCCTAACGGACATATTTCGAGATATTTCTTCTTCTTGTTGTTCTTCTTCTGCACAGCTAAGCTGGAAGCGGCATTTGCGGCTCGCACTAGTGCAGAGTTATCTCAAAGAAAGGGGCCACGGTGTTTCTGTATCTCTGTTATGTTGGTGCGGTTTCGGAACTTTTAAATATCTTGATATATCTCGAGAACTACGCATCTGATCAAAAAATATCATAGAACATAAATTGTAGGAAACATAATTCTGTACAAAAAAGGTCTCTTAACATTTTGCCATAGCTCGCTTCGTTTCCGAGATATTTGCAGATATATCTCAAGGGCAGGGGCCTGTCGGACATATTTCGAGATATTTCTTCTTCTTGTTGTTCTTCTTCTGCACAGCTAAGCTGGAAGTGGCATTTGCGGCTCGCACTAGTGCAGAGCTATCTCAAAGAAAGGAGCCACGGTGTTTCTGCATCTCTATTATGTTGGTGCGGCTTCGGAACTTTTAAATATCTCGATATATCTCGAGAACTACGCCTCTGATCGAAAAATATCATAGAACATAAAAAGTAGGAAACTTAATTCTCTACAAAAAAGGTCTCTTAACATTTTGCCATAGCTCGCTTCGTTTCCGAGATATTTGCAGATTTATCTCAAGGGAAGGGTCCTGATGGACATATTTCGAGATATTTCTTCTTCTTGTTGTTCTTCTTCTGCACAGCTAAACTGGAAGTGGCATTTCCAGCTCGCAATCGTGCAGAGTTATCTCAAAGAAAGGGGCCACGGTGTTTCTGTATCTCTATTATGTTGGTGCGGCTTCGGAACTTTTAAATATCTTGATATATCTCGAGAACTACGCCTCTGATCGAAAAATATCATAGAACATAAAAAGTAGGAAACTTAATTCTCTACAAAAAAGGTCTCTTAACATTTTGCCATAGCTCGCTTCGTTTCCGAGATATTTGCAGATTTATCTCAAGGGAAGGGGCCTGACGGACATATTTCGAGATATTTCTTCTTCTTGTTGTTCTTCTTCTGCACAGCTAAGCTGGAAGTGGCATTTGCAGCTCGCAATAGTGCAGAGTTATCTCAAAGAAAGGGGCCACGGTGTTTCTGTATCTCTATTATGTTGGTGCGGCTTCGGAACTTTTAAATATCTTAATATATCTCGAGAACTACGCATCTGATCAAAAAATATCATAGAACATAAAATGTAGGAAACTTAATTCTCTACAAAAAAGGTCTCTTAACATTTTGCCATAGCTCACTTCGTTTCCGAGATATTTGCAGATTTATCTCAAGGGAAGGGGCCTAACGGACATATTTCGAGATATTTCTTCTTCTTGTTGTTCTTCTTCTGCACAGCTAAGCTGGAAGCGGCATTTGCGGCTCGCACTAGTGCAGAGTTATCTCAAAGAAAGGGGCCACGGTGTTTCTGTATCTCTGTTATGTTGGTGCGGTTTCGGAACTTTTAAATATCTTGATATATCTCGAGAACTACGCATCTGATCAAAAAATATCATAGAACATAAATTGTAGGAAACATAATTCTGTACAAAAAAGGTCTCTTAACATTTTGCCATAGCTCGCTTCGTTTCCGAGATATTTGCAGATATATCTCAAGGGCAGGGGCCTGTCGGACATATTTCGAGATATTTCTTCTTCTTGTTGTTCTTCTTCTGCACAGCTAAGCTGGAAGTGGCATTTGCGGCTCGCACTAGTGCAGAGCTATCTCAAAGAAAGGAGCCACGGTGTTTCTGCATCTCTATTATGTTGGTGCGGCTTCGGAACTTTTAAATATCTCGATATATCTCGAGAACTACGCCTCTGATCGAAAAATATCATAGAACATAAAAAGTAGGAAACTTAATTCTCTACAAAAAAGGTCTCTTAACATTTTGCCATAGCTCGCTTCGTTTCCGAGATATTTGCAGATTTATCTCAAGGGAATGGGCCTGACGGACATATTTCGAGATATTCCTTCTTCTTGTTGTTCTTCTTCTGCACAGCTAAGCTGGAAGTGGCATTTGCGGCTCGCACTAGTGCAGAGTTATCTCAAAGAAAGGAGCCACGGTGTTTCTGTATCTCTATTATGCTGGTGCGGCTTCGGAACTTTTAAATATCTCGATATATCTCGAAAACTACGCTTCTGATCAAAAAATATCATAGAACATAAATTGTAGGAAACATAATTCACTACAAAAAACGTCTCTTAACATTTTGCCATAGCTCGCTTCGTTTCCGAGATATTTGCAGATTCAACTCAAAGGAACGGGCCTGACGGACATATTTCGAGATACTTCTTCTTCTTGTTGTTCTTCCTCTGCACAGCTAAGCTGGAAGTGGCATTTGCAGCTCGCAATAGTGCAGAGTTATCTCAAAGAAAGGGGCCACGGTGTTTCTGTATCTCTATTATGTTGGTGCGGCTTCGGAACTTTTAAATATCTTGATATATCTCGAGAACTACGCATCTGACCAAAAAATATCATAGAACCTAAATTGTAGGAAACATAATTCTCTACAAAAAAGGTCTCTTAACATTTTGCCATAGCTCGCTTCGTTTCCGAGATATTTGCAGATTTATCTCAAGGGAAGGGGCCTAACGGACATATTTCGAGATATTTCTTCTTCTTGTTGTTCTTCTTCTGCACAGCTAAACTGGAAGTGGCATTTCCAGCTCGCAATAGTGCAGAGTTATCTCAAAGAAAGGGGCCACGGTGTTTCTGTATCTCTATTATGTTGGTGCGGCTTCGGAACTTTTAAATATCTCGATATATCTCGAGAACTACGCTTCTGATCAAAAAATATCATAGAACATAAATTGTAGGAAACATAATTCTCTACAAAAAAGGTCTCTTAACATTTTGCCATAGCTCGCTTCGTTTCCGAGATATTTGCAGATATATCTCAAGGGAAGGGGCCTGACGGACATATTTCGAGATATTTCTTCTTCTTGTTGTTCTTCTTCTGCACAGCTAAACTGGAAGTGGCATTTCCAGCTCGCAATAGTGCAGAGTTATCTCAAAGAGACGGGCCACGGTGTTTCTGTATCTCTATTATGTTGGTGCGGCTTCGGAACTTGTAAATATCTTGATATATCTCGAGAACTACGCATCTGATCAAAAAATATCATAGAACCTAAATTGTAGGAAACTTAATTCTCTACAAAAAAGGTCTCTTAACATTTTGCAATAGCTCTCTTCGTTTCCGAGATATTTGCAGATTTATCTCAAGGGAAGGGGCCTGACGGACATATTTCGAGATATTTCTTCTTCTTGTTGTTCTTCTTCTGCACAGCTAAGCTGGAAGTGGCATTTGCGGCTCGCACTAGTGCAGAGTTATCTCAAAGAAAGGGGCCACGGTGTTTCTGTATCCCTATTATGTTGGTGCGGCTTCGGAACTTTTAAATATCTCGATATATCTCGAGAACTACGCTTCTGATCAAAAAATATCATAGAACATAAATTGTAGGAAACATAATTATCTACAAAAAAGGTCTCTTAACATTTTGCCATAGCTCGCTTCGTTTCCGAGATATTTGCAGATATATCTCAAGGGAAGGGGCCTGACGGACATATTTCGAGATATTTCTTCTTCTTGTTGTTCTTCTTCTGCACAGCTAAGCTGGAAGTGGCATTTACAGCTCGGAATAGTGCAGAGTTATCTCAAAGAAAGGGGCCACGGTGTTTCTGTATCTCTATTATGTTGGTGCGGCTTCGGAACTTTTAAATATCTTGATATATCTCGAGAACTACGCATCTGATCAAAAAATATCATAGAACATAAAAAGTAGGACACTTAATTCTCTACAAAAAAGGTCTCTTAACATTTTGCCATAGCTCGCTTCGTTTCCGAGATATTTGCAGATTTATCTCAAGGAAAGGGGCCTGACGGACATATTTCGAGATATTTCTTCTTCTTGTTGTTCTTCTTCTGCACAGCTAAGCTGGAAGTGGCATTTGCGGCTCGC
Organism: Osmia lignaria lignaria; assembly: GCF_051020975.1. Lineage (NCBI taxonomy): Eukaryota > Metazoa > Arthropoda > Insecta > Hymenoptera > Megachilidae > Osmia > Osmia lignaria. The sequence goes on from NW_027478161.1 coordinate 13,758,390, forward strand.
ACTAGTGCAGACTTATCTCAAAGAAAGGGGCCACGGTGTTTCTGTATCTCTATTATCTTGGTGCGGCTTCGGAACTTTTAAATATCTTGATATATCTCGAGAACTACGCATCTGATCAAAAAATATCATAGAACATGAAAAGTAGGAAACTTAATTCTCTACGAAAGAGGTCTCTTAACATTTTGCCATAGCTCGCTTCGTTTCCGAGATATTTGCAGATATATCTCAAGGGAAGGGGCCTGACGGACATATTTCGAGATATTTCTTCTTCTTGGTGTTCTTCTTCTGCACAGCTAAGCTGGAAGTGGCATTTGCGGCTCGCACTAGTGCACAGTTATCTCAAAGAAAGGGGCCACGGTGTTTCTGTATCTCTATTATGTTGGTGCGTCTTCGGAACTTTTAAATATCTCGATATATCTCGAAAACTACGCTTCTGATCAAAAAATATCATAGAACATAAATTGTAGGAAACATAATTCTCTACAAAAAACGTCTCTTAACATTTTGCCATAGCTCGCTTCGTTTCCGAGATATTTGCAGATTCAGCTCAAAGGAACTGGCCTGACGGACATATTTCGAGATATTTCTTCTTCTTGTTGTTCTTCCTCTGCACAGCTAAGCTGGAAGTGGCATTTGCAGCGCGCAATAGTGCAGAGTTATCTGAAAGAAAGGGGCCACGGTGTTTCTGTATCTCTATAATGTTGGTGCGGCTTCGGAACTTTTAAATATCTTGATATATCTCGAGAACTACGCCTCTGATCGAAAAATATCATAGAACATAAAAAGTAGGAAACTTAATTCTCTACAAAAAAGGTCTCTTAACATTTTGCCATAGCTCGCTTCGTTTCCGAGATATTTGCAGATTTATCTCAAGGGAAGGGGCCTGACGGACATATTTCGAGATATTTCTTCTTCTTGTTGTTCTTCTTCTGCACAGCTAAGCTGGAAGTGGCATTTGCGGCTCGCACTAGTGCAGAGTTATCTCAAAGAAAGGGGCCACGGTGTTTCTGTATCTCTATTATGTTGGTGCGGCTTCGGAACTTTTAAATATCTCGATATATCTCGAAAACTACGCTTCTGACCAAAAAATATCATACAACCTAAATTGTAGGAAACATAATTCTCTACAAAAAAGGTCTCTTAACATTTTGCCATAGCTCGCTTCGTTTCCGAGATATTTGCAGATTTATCTCAAGGGAAGGGGCCTAACGGACATATTTCGAGATATTTCTTCTTCTCGTTGTTCTTCTTCTGCACAGCTAAACTGGAAGTGGCATTTCCAGCTCGCAATAGTGCAGAGTTATCTCAAAGAAAGGGGCCACGGTGTTTCTGTATCCCTATTATGTTGGTGCGGCTTCGGAACTTTTAAATATCTCGATATATCTCGAGAACTACGCTTCTGATCAAAAAATATCATAGAACATAAATTGTAGGAAACATAATTCTCTACAAAAAAGGTCTCTTAACATTTTGCCATAGCTCGCTTCGTTTCCGAGATATTTGCAGATTTATCTCAAGGGAAGGGGCCTGACGGACATATTTCGAGATATTTCTTCTTCTTGTTGTTCTTCTTCTGCACAGCTAAGCTGGAAGTGGCATTTGCAGCTCGCAATAGTGCAGAGTTATCTCAAAGAGAGGGGCCACGGTGTTTCTGTATCTCTATTATGTTGGTGCGGCTTCGGAACTTTTAAATATCTTGATATATCTCGAGAACTACGCATCTGATCAAAAAATATCATAGAACATAAAAAGTAGGAAACTTAATTCTCTACAAAAAAGGTCTCTTAACATTTTGCCATAGCTCGCTTCGTTTCCGAGATATTTGCAGATTTATCTCAAGGGAAGGGGCCTGACGGACATATTTCGAGATATTTCTTCTTCTTGTTGTTCTTCTTCTGCACAGCTAAGCTGGAAGTGGCATTTGCGGCTCGCACTAGTACAGAGTTATCTCAAAGAAAGGGGCCACGGTGTTTCTGTATCTCTATTATGTTGGTGCGGCTTCGGAACTTTTAAATATCTCGATATATCTCGAAAACTACGCTTCTGATCAAAAAATATCGTAGAACATAAATTGTAGGAAACATAATTCTCTACAAAAAAGGTCTCTTAACATTTTGCCATAGCTCGCTTCGTTTCCGAGATATTTGCAGATCTATCTCAAGGGAAGGGGCCTGACGGACATATTTCGAGATATTTCTTGTTCTTGTTGTTCTTCTTCTGCACAGCTAAGCTGGAAGTGGCATTTGCAGCTCGCAATAGTGCAGAGTTATTTCAAAGAAAGGGGCCACGGTGTTTCAGTATCTCTATTATGTTGGTGCGGCTTCGGAACTTTTAAATATCTTGATATATTTCGAGAACTACGCATCTGATCAAAAAATATCGTAGAACATAAAAAGTAGGAAACTTAATTCTCTACAAAAAAGGTCTCTTAACATTTTGCCATAGCTCGCTTCGTTTCCGAGATATTTGCAGATTTATCTCAAGGGAAGGGGCCTGACGGACATATTTCGAGATATTTCTTCTTCTTGTTGTTCTTCTTCTGCACAGCTGAGCTGGAAGTGGCATTTGCAGGTCGCAATAGTGCAGAATTATCTCAAAGAAAGGGGCCACGGCGTTTCTGTATCTCTATTATGTTGGTGCGGCTTCGGAACTTTTAAATATCTCGATATATCTCGAAAACTACGCTTCTGATCAAAAAATATCATAGAACGTAAATTGTAGGAAACATTATTCTCTACAAAAAAGGTCCCTTAACATTTTGCCATAGCTCGCTTCGTTTCCGAGATATTTGCAGATTTATCTCAAGGGAAGGGTCCTGATGGACATATTTCGAGATATTTCTTCTTCTTGTTGTTCTTCTTCTGCACAGCTAAACTGGAAGTGGCATTTCCAGCTCGCAATCGTGCAGAGTTATCTCAAAGAAAGGGGCCACGGTGTTTCTGTATCTCTATTATGTTGGTGCGGCTTCGGAACTTTTAAATATCTTGATATATCTCGAGAACTGCGCCTCTGATCGAAAAATATCGTAGAACATAAAAAGTAGGAAACTTAATTTTCTACAAAAAAGGTCTCTTAACATTTTGCTATAGCTCGCTTCGTTTCCGAGATATTTGCAGATTTATCTCAAGGGAAGGGGCCTGACGGACATATTTCGAGATATTTCTTCTTCTTGTTGTTCTTCTTCTGCACAGCTAAGCTGGAAGTGGCATTTGCAGCGCGCAATAGTGCAGAGTTATCTCAAAGAAAGGGGCCACGGTGTTTCTGTATCTCTATTATGTTGGTGCGGCTTCGGAACTTTTAAATATCTTGATATATCTCGAGAACTACGCATCTGATCAAAAAATATCATACTACATAAAAAGTAGGAAACCTAATTCTCTACAAGAAAGGTCTCTAAACATTTTGCCATAGCTCGCTTCGTTTCCGAGATATTTGCAGATTTATCTCAAGGGAAGGGGCCTGACGGACATATTTAGAGATATTTCTTCTTCTTGTTGTTCTTCTTCTGCACAGCTAAGCTGGAAGTGGCATTTGCAGCTCGCAATAGTGCAGAGTTATCTCAAAGAAAGGGGCCACGGTGTTTCTGTATCTCTATTATGTTGGTGCGGCTTCGGAACTTTTAAATATCTTGATATATCTCGAGAACTACGCATCTGATCAAAAAATATCATAGAACATAAAAAGTAGGAAACTTAATTCTCTACAAAAAAGGTCTCTTAACATTTTGCCATAGCTCGCTTCCTTTCCGAGATATTTGTAGATTTATCTCAAGGGAAGGGGCCTGACGGACATATTTCGAGATATTTCTTCTTCTTGTTGTTCTTCTTCTGCACAGCTAAGCTGGAAGTGGCATTTGCGGCTCGCACTAGTGCAGAGTTATCTCAAAGAAAGGGGCCACGGTGTTTCTGTATCTCTATTATGTTGGTGCGGCTTCGGAACTTTTAAATATCTCGATATATCTCGAAAACTACGCTTCTGATCAAAAAATATCATAGAACATAAATTGTAGGAAACATAATTCTCTACAAAAAAGGTCTCTTAACATTTTGCCATAGCTCGCTTCGTTTCCGAGATATTTGCAGATATATCTCAAGGGAAGGGGACCCGGCGGACATATTTCGAGATATTTCTTCTTCTTGTTGTTCTTCTTCTGCACAGCTAAGCTGGAAGTGGCATTTGCGGCTCGCACTAGTGCAGAGTTATCTCAAAGAAGGGGGCCACGGTGTTTCTGTATCCCTATTATGTTGGTGCGGCTTCGGAACTTTTAAATATCTCGATATATCTCGAGAACTACGCATCTGATCAAAAAATATCATAGAACATAAAAAGTAGGAAACTTAATTATCTACAAAAAAGGTCTCTTAACATTTTGCCATAGCTCGCTTCGTTTCCGAGATATTTGCAGATTCAGCTCAAAGGAACTGGCCTGACGGACATATTTCGAGATATTTCTTCTTCTTGTTGTTCTTCCTCTGCACAGCTAAGCTGGAAGTGGCATTTGCAGCTCGCAATAGTGCAGAGTTATCTCAAAGAAAGGGGCCACGGTGTTTCTGTATCTCTATTATGTTGGTGCGGCTTCGGAACTTTTAAATATCTCGATATATCTCGAAAACTACGCTTCTGATCAAAAAATATCATAGAACATAAATTGTAGGAAACATAATTCTCTACAAAAAAGGTCTCTTAACATGTTGCCATAGCTCGCTTCGTTTCCGAGATATTTGCAGATATATCTCAAGGGAAGGGGACCCGGCGGACATATTTCGAGATATTTCTTCTTCTTGTTGTTCTTCTTCTGCACAGCTAAGCTGGAAGTGGCATTTGCGGCTCGCACTAGTGCAGAGTTATCTCAAAGAAAGGGGCCACGGTGTTTCTGTATCCCTATTATGTTGGTGCGGCTTCGGAACTTTTAAATATCTCGATATATCTCGAGAACTACGCATCTGATCAAAAAATATCATAGAACATAAAAAGTAGGAAACTTAATTATCTACAAAAAAGGTCTCTTAACATTTTGCCATAGCTCGCTTCGTTTCCGAGATATTTGCAGATTCAGCTCAAAGGAACTGGCCTGACGGACATATTTCGAGATATTTCTTCTTCTTGTTGTTCTTCCTCTGCACAGCTAAGCTGGAAGTGGCATTTGCAGCTCGCAATAGTGCAGAGTTATCTCAAAGAAAGGGGCCACGGTGTTTCTGTATCTCTATTATGTTGGTGCGGGTTCGGAACTTTTAAATATCTTGATATATCTCGAGAACTACGCATCTGATCAAAAAATATCATAGAACATAAAAAGTAGGAAACTTAATTCTCTACAAAAAAGGTCTCTTAACATTTTGCCATAGCTCGCTTCGTTTCCGAGATATTTGCAGATTTATCTCAAGGGAAGGGGCCTGACGGACATATTTCGAGATATTTCTTCTTCTTGTTGTTCTTCTTCTGCACAGCTAAGCTGGAAGTGGCATTGGCGGCTCGCACTAGTGCAGAGTTATCTCAAAGAAAGGGGCCACGGTGTTTCTGTATCCCTATTATGTTGGTGCGGCTTCGGAACTTTTAAATATCTCGATATATCTCGAAAACTACGCTTCTGATCAAAAAATATCATAGAACATAAATTGTAGGAAACAGAATTCTCTACAAAAAAGATCTCTTAACATTTTGCCATAGCTCGCTTCGTTTCCGAGATATTTGCAGATATATCTCAAGGGAAGGGGCCTGACGGACATATTTCGAGATATTTCTTCTTCTTGTTGTTCTTCTTCTGCACAGCTAAGCTGGAAGTGGCATTTGCGGCTCGCACTAGTGCAGAGTTATCTCAAAGAAAGGGGCCACGGTGTTTCTGTATCTCTATTATGTTGGTGCGGCTTCGGAACTTTTAAATATCTCGATATATCTCGAAAACTACGCTTCTGATCAAAAAATATCATAGAACATAAATTGTAGGAAACATAATTCTCTACAAAAAAGGTCTCTTAACATTTTGCCATAGCTCGCTTCGTTTCCGAGATATTTGCAGATATATCTCAAGGGAAGGGGACCCGGCGGACATATTTCGAGATATTTCTTCTTCTTGTTGTTCTTCTTCTGCACAGCTAAGCTGGAAGTGGCATTTGCGGCTCGCACTAGTGCAGAGTTATCTCAAAGAAAGGGGCCACGGTGTTTCTGTATCCCTATTATGTTGGTGCGGCTTCGGAACTTTTAAATATCTCGATATATCTCGAAAACTACGCTTCTGATCAAAAAATATCATAGAACATAAAAAGTAGGAAACTTAATTCTCTACAAAAAAGGTCTCTTAACATTTTGCCATAGCTCGCTTCGTTTCCGAGATACTTGCAGATTTATCTCAAGGGAAGGGGCCTAACGGACATATTTCGAGATATTTCTTCTTCTTGTTGTTCTTCTTCTGCACAGCTAAACTGGAAGTGGCATTTCCAGCTCGCAATAGTGCAGAGTTATCTCAAAGAGAGGGGCCACGGTATTTCTGTATCTCTATTATGTTGGTGCGGCTTCGGAACTTTTAAATATCTTGATATATCTCGAGAACTACGCATCTGATCAAAAAATATCATAGAAGGTAAAAAGTAGGAAACTTAATTCTCTACAAAAAAGGTCTCTTAACATTTTGCCATAGCTCGCTTCGTTTCCGAGATATTTGCAGATTTATCTCAAGGGAAGGGGCCTGACGGACATATTTCGAGATATTTCTTCTTCTTGTTGTTCTTCTTCTGCACAGCTAAGCTGGAAGTGGCATTTGCGGCTCGCACTAGTGCAGAGTTATCTCAAAGAAAGGGGCCACGGTGTTTCTGTATCCCTATTATGTTGGTGCGGCTTCGGAACTTTTAAATATCTCGATATATCTCGAAAACTACGCTTCTGATCAAAAAATATCATAGAACATAAATTGTAGGAAACTTAATTCTCTACAAAAAAGGTCTCTTAACATTTTGCCATAGCTCTCTTCGTTTCCGAGATATTTGCAGATTTATCTCAAGGGAAGGGGCCTGACGGACATATTTCGAGATACTTCTTCTTCTTGTTGTTCTTCTTCTGCACAGCTAAGCTGGAAGTGGCATTTGCAGCTCGCCATAGTGCAGAGTTATCTCAAAGAAAGGGGCCACGGTGTTTCTGTATCTCTATTATGTTGGTGCGGCTTCGGAACTTTTAAATATCTTGATATATCTCGAGAACTACGCATCTGATCAAAAAATATCATAGAACATAAAAAGTACGAAACTTAATTATCTACAAAAAAGGTCTCTTAACATTTTGCCATAGCTCGCTTCGTTTCCGAGATATTTGCAGATATATCTCAAGGGAAGGGGCCTGACGGACATATTTCGAGATATTTCTTCTTCTTGTTGTTCTTCTTCTGCACAGCTAAGCTGGAAGTGGCATTTGCGGCTCGCACTAGTGCAGAGTTATCTCAAAGAAAGGGGCCACGGTGTTTCTGTATCCCTATTATGTTGGTGCGGCTTAGGAACTTTTAAATATCTCGATATATCTCGAAAACTACGCTTCTGATCAAAAAATATCATAGAACATAAATTGTAGGAAACATAATTCTCTATAAACAACGTCTCTTAACATTTTGCCATAGCTCGCTTCGTTTCCGAGATATTTGCAGATATATCTCAAGGGAAGGGGCCTGACGGACATATTTCGAGATATTTCTTCTTCTTGTTGTTCTTCTTCTGCACAGCTAAACTGGAAGTGGCATTTCCAGCTCGCAATCGTGCAGAGTTATCTCAAAGAAAGGGGCCACGGTGTTTCTGTATCTCTATTATGTTGGTGCGGCTTCGGAACTTTTAAATATCTCGATATATCTCGAAAACTACGCTTCTGATCAAAAAATATCATAGAACATAAAAAGTAGGAAACTTAATTCTCTACAAAAAAGGTCTCTTAACATTTTGCCATAGCTCGCTTCGTTTCCGAGATATTTGCAGATTTATCTCAAGGGAAGGGGCCTGACGGACATATTTCGAGATATTCCTTCTTCTTGTTGTTCTTCTTCTGCACAGCTAAGCTGGAAGTGGCATTTGCGGCTCCCACTAGTGCAGAGTTATCTCAAAGAAAGGGGCCACGGTGTTTCTGTATCTCTATTATGTTGGTGCGGCTTCGGAACTTTTAAATATCTCGATATATCTCGAAAACTACGCTTCTGATCAAAAAATATCGTAGAACATAAATTGTAGGAAACTTAATTCTCTACAAAAGAGGTCTCTTAACATTTTGCCATAGCTCGCTTCGTTTCCGAGATATTTGCAGATTTATCTCAAGGGAAGGGGCCTGACGGACATATTTCGAGATATTTCTTCTTCTTGTTGTTCTTCTTCTGCACAGCTAAGCTGGAAGTGGCATTTGCGGCTCGCACTAGTGCAGAGTTATCTCAAAGAAAGGGGCCACGGTGTTTCTGTATCTCTATTATGTTGGTGCGGCTTCGGAACTTTTAAATATCTTGATATATCTCGAAAACTACGCTTCTGATCAAAAAATATCATAGAACATAAATTGTAGGAAACATAATTCTCTATAAAAAACGTCTCTTAACATTTTGCCATAGCTCGCTTCGTTTCCGAGATATTTGCAGATATATCTCAAGGGAAGGGGCCTGACGGACATATTTCGAGATATTTCTTCTTCTTGTTGTTCTTCTTCTGCACAGCTAAACTGGAAGTGGCATTTCCAGCTCGCAATCGTGCAGAGTTATCTCAAAGAAAGGGGCCACGGTGTTTCTGTATCTCTATTATGTTGGTGCGGCTTCGGAACTTTTAAATATCTCGATATATCTCGAAAACTACGCTTCTGATCAAAAAATATCATAGAACATAAAAAGTAGGAAACTTAATTCTCTACAAAAAAGGTCTCTTAACATTTTGCCATAGCTCGCTTCGTTTCCGAGATATTTGCAGATTTATCTCAAGGGAAGGGGCCTAACGGACATATTTCGAGATATTTCTTCTTCTTGTTGTTCTTCTTCTGCACAGCTAAACTGGAAGTGGCATTTCCAGCTCGCAATAGTGCAGAGTTATCTCAAAGAGAGGGGCCACGGTATTTCTGTATCTCTATTATGTTGGTGCGGCTTCGGAACTTTTAAATATCTTGATATATCTCGAGAACTACGCATCTGATCAAAAAATATCATAGAACATAAAAAGTAGGAAACTTAATTCTCTACAAAAAAGGGCTCTTAACATTTTGCCATAGCTCGCTTCGTTTCCGAGATATTTGCAGATTTATCTCAAGGGAAGGGGCCTAACGGACATATTTCGAGATATTTCTTCTTCTTGTTGTTCTTCTTCTGCACAGCTAAACTGGAAGTGGCATTTCCAGCTCGCAATAGTGCAGAGTTATCTCAAAGAGAGGGGCCACGGTATTTCTGTATCTCTATTATGTTGGTGCGGCTTCGGAACTTTTAAATATCTTGATATATCTCGAGAACTACGCATCTGATCAAAAAATATCATAGAAGATAAAAAGTAGGAAACTTAATTCTCTACAAAAAAGGTCTCTTAACATTTTGCCATAGCTCGCTTCGTTTCCGAGATATTTGCAGATTTATCTCAAGGGAAGGGGCCTGACGGACATATTTCGAGATATTTCTTCTTCTTGTTGTTCTTCTTCTGCACAGCTAAGCTGGAAGTGGCATTTGCGGCTCGCACTAGTGCAGAGTTATCTCAAAGAAAGGGGCCACGGTGTTTCTGTATCCCTATTATGTTGGTGCGGCTTCGGAACTTTTAAATATCTCGATATATCTCGAAAACTACGCTTCGGATCAAAAAATATCATAGAACATAAATTGTAGGAAACATAATTCTCTACGAAAAACGTCTCTTAACATTTTGCCATAGCTCGCTTCGTTTCCGAGATATTTGCAGATTCAGCTCAAAGGAACTGGCCTGACGGACATATTTCGAGATATTTCTTCTTCTTGTTGTTCTTCCTCTGCACAGCTAAGCTGGAAGTGGCATTTGCAGCTCGCAATAGTGCAGAGTTATCTCAAAGAAAGGGGCCACGGTGTTTCTGTATCTCTATTATGTTGGTGCGGCTTCGGAACTTTTAAATATCTTGATATATCTCGAGAACTACGCATCTGATCAAAAAATATCATAGAACATAAATTGTAGGAAACTTAATTCTCTACAAAAAAGGTCTCTTAACATTTTGCCATAGCTCTCTTCGTTTCCGAGATATTTGCAGATTTATCTCAAGGGAAGGGGCCTGACGGACATATTTCGAGATACTTCTTCTTCTTGTTGTTCTTCTTCTGCACAGCTAAGCTGGAAGTGGCATTTGCAGCTCGCTATAGTGCAGAGTTATCTCAAAGAAAGGGGCCACGGTGTTTCTGTATCTCTATTATGTTGGTGCGGCTTCGGAACTTTTAAATATCTTGATATATCTCGAGAACTACGCATCTGATCAAAAAATATCATAGAACATAAAAAGTAGGAAACTTAATTATCTACAAAAAAGGTCTCTTAACATTTTGCCATAGCTCGCTTCGTTTCCGAGATATTTGCAGATTTATCTCAAGGGAAGGGGCCTGACGGACATATTTCGAGATATTTCTTCTTCTTGTTGTTCTTCTTCTGCACAGCTAAGCTGGAAGTGGCATTTGCGGCTCGCACTAGTGCAGAGTTATCTCAAAGAAAGGGGCCACGGTGTTTCTGTATCCCTATTATGTTGGTGCGGCTTCGGAACTTTTAAATATCTCGATATATCTCGAAAACTACGCTTCTGATCAAAAAATATCATAGAACATAAATTGTAGGAAACATAATTCTCTATAAACAACGTCTCTTAACATTTTGCCATAGCTCGCTTCGTTTCCGAGATATTTGCAGATTCAGCTCAAAGGAACTGGACTGACGGACATATTTCGAGATATTTCTTCTTCTTGTTGTTCTTCCTCTGCACAGCTAAGCTGGAAGTGGCATTTGCAGCTCGCAATAGTGCAGAGTTATCTCAAAGAAAGGGGCCACGGTGTTTCTGTATCTCTATTATGTTGGTGCGGGTTCGGAACTTTTAAATATCTTGATATATCTCGAGAACTACGCATCTGATCAAAAAATATGATAGAACATAAAAAGTAGGAAACTTAATTCTCTACAAAAAAGGGCTCTTAACATTTTGCCATAGCTCGCTTCGTTTCCGAGATATTTGCAGATTTATCTCAAGGGAAGGGGCCTAACGGACATATTTCGAGATATTTCTTCTTCTTGTTGTTCTTCTTCTGCACAGCTAAACTGGAAGTGGCATTTCCAGCTCGCAATAGTGCAGAGTTATCTCAAAGAGAGGGGCCACGGTATTTCTGTATCTCTATTATGTTGGTGCGGCTTCGGAACTTTTAAATATCTTGATATATCTCGAGAACTACGCATCTGATCAAAAAATATCATAGAAGATAAAAAGTAGGAAACTTAATTCTCTACAAAAAAGGTCTCTTAACATTTTGCCATAGCTCGCTTCGTTTCCGAGATATTTGCAGATTTATCTCAAGGGAAGGGGCCTGACGGACATATTTCGAGATATTTCTTCTTCTTGTTGTTCTTCTTCTGCACAGCTAAGCTGGAAGTGGCATTTGCGGCTCGCACTAGTGCAGAGTTATCTCAAAGAAAGGGGCCACGGTGTTTCTGTATCCCTATTATGTTGGTGCGGCTTCGGAACTTTTAAATATCTCGATATATCTCGAAAACTACGCTTCGGATCAAAAAATATCATAGAACATAAATTGTAGGAAACATAATTCTCTACGAAAAACGTCTCTTAACATTTTGCCATAGCTCGCTTCGTTTCCGAGATATTTGCAGATTCAGCTCAAAGGAACTGGCCTGACGGACATATTTCGAGATATTTCTTCTTCTTGTTGTTCTTCCTCTGCACAGCTAAGCTGGAAGTGGCATTTGCAGCTCGCAATAGTGCAGAGTTATCTCAAAGAAAGGGGCCACGGTGTTTCTGTATCTCTATTATGTTGGTGCGGCTTCGGAACTTTTAAATATCTCGATATATCTCGAGAACTACGCATCTGATCAAAAAATATCATAGAACATAAATTGTAGGAAACTTAATTCTCTACAAAAAAGGTCTCTTAACATTTTGCCATAGCTCTCTTCGTTTCCGAGATATTTGCAGATTTATCTCAAGAGAAGGGGCCTGACGGACATATTTCGAGATACTTCTTCTTCTTGTTGTTCTTCTTCTGCACAGCTAAGCTGGAAGTGGCATTTGCAGCTCGCCATAGTGCAGAGTTATCTCAAAGAAAGGGGCCACGGTGTTTCTGTATCTCTATTATGTTGGTGTGGCTTCGGAACTTTTAAATATCTTGATATATCTCGAGAACTACGCATCTGATCAAAAAATATCATAGAACATAAAAAGTAGGAAACTTAATTATCTACAAAAAAGGTCTCTTAACATTTTGCCATAGCTCGCTTCGTTTCCGAGATATTTGCAGATTTATCTCAAGGGAAGGGGCCTGACGGACATATTTCGAGATATTTCTTCTTCTTGTTGTTCTTCTTCTGCACAGCTAAGCTGGAAGTGGCATTTGCGGCTCGCACTAGTGCAGAGTTATCTCAAAGAAAGGGGCCACGGTGTTTCTGTATCCCTATTATGTTGGTGCGGCTTCGGAACTTTTAAATATCTCGATATATCTCGAAAACTACGCTTCTGATCAAAAAATATCATAGAACATAAATTGTAGGAAACATAATTCTCTATAAACAACGTCTCTTAACATTTTGCCATAGCTCGCTTCGTTTCCGAGATATTTGCAGATTCAGCTCAAAGGAACTGGACTGACGGACATATTTCGAGATATTTCTTCTTCTTGTTGTTCTTCCTCTGCACAGCTAAGCTGGAAGTGGCATTTGCAGCTCGCAATAGTGCAGAGTTATCTCAAAGAAAGGGGCCACGGTGTTTCTGTATCTCTATTATGTTGGTGCGGGTTCGGAACTTTTAAATATCTTGATATATCTCGAGAACTACGCATCTGATCAAAAAATATGATAGAACATAAAAAGTAGGAAACTTAATTCTCTACAAAAAAGGTCTCTTAACATTTTGCCATAGCTCGCTTCGTTTCCGAGATATTTGCAGATTTATCTCAAGGGAAGGGGCCTGACGGACATATTTCGAGATATTTCTTCTTCTTGTTGTTCTTCTTCTGCACAGCTAAGCTGGAAGTGGCATTTGCGGCTCGCACTAGTGCAGAGTTATCTCAAAGAAAGGGGCCACGGTGTTTCTGTATCCCTATTATGTTGGTGCGGCTTCGGAACTTTTAAATATCTCGATATATCTCGAAAACTACGCTTCTGATCAAAAAATATCGTAGAACATAAATTGTAGGAAACAGAATTCTCTACAAAAAAGGTCTCTTATCATTTTGCCATAGCTCGCTTCGTTTCCGAGATATTTGCAGATATATCTCAAGGGAAGGGGCCTGACGGACATATTTCGAGATATTTCTTCTTCTTGTTGTTCTTCTTCTGCACAGCTAAGCTGGAAGTGGCATTTGCGGCTCGCACTAGTGCAGAGTTATCTCAAAGAAAGGGGCCACGGTGTTTCTGTATCCCTATTATGTTGGTGCGGCTTAGGAACTTTTAAATATCTCGATATATCTCGAAAACTACGCTTCTGATCAAAAAATATCATAGAACATAAATTGTAGGAAACATAATTCTCTATAAACAACGTCTCTTAACATTTTGCCATAGCTCGCTTCGTTTCCGAGATATTTGCAGATTCAGCTCAAAGGAACTGGCCTGACGGACATATTTCGAGATATTTCTTCTTCTTGTTGTTCTTCCTCTGCACAGCTAAGCTGGAAGTGGCATTTGCAGCTCGCAATAGTGCAGAGTTATCTCAAAGAAAGGGGCCACGGTGTTTCTGTATCTCTATTGTGTTGGTGCGGGTTCGGAACTTTTAAATATCTTGATATATCTCGAGAACTACGCATCTGATCAAAAAATATCATAGAACATAAAAAGTAGGAAACTTAATTCTCTACAAAAAACGTCTCTTAACATTTTGCCATAGCTCGCTTCGTTTCCGAGATATTTGCAGATTTATCTCAAGGGAAGGGGCCTGACGGACATATTTCGAGATATTTCTTCTTCTTGTTGTTCTTCTTCTGCACGGCTAAGCTGGAAGTGGCATTTGCGGCTCGCACTAGTGCAGAGTTATCTCAAAGAAAGGGGCCACGGTGTTTCTGTATCCCTATTATGTTGGTGCGGCTTCGGAACTTTTAAATATCTCGATATATCTCGAAAACTACGCTTCTGATCAAAAAATATCATAGAACATAAATTGTAGGAAACAGAATTCTCTACAAAAAAGGTCTCTTAACATTTTGCCATAGCTCGCTTCGTTTCCGAGATATTTGCAGATATATCTCAAGGGAAGGGGCCTGACGGACATATTTCGAGATATTTCTTCTTCTTGTTGTTCTTCTTCTGCACAGCTAAGCTGGAAGTGGCATTTGCGGCTCGCACTAGTGCAGAGTTATCTCAAAGAAAGGGGCCACGGTGTTTCTGTATCTCTATTATGTTGGTGCGGCTTCGGAACTTTTAAATATCTCGATACATCTCGAAAACTACGCTTCTGATCAAAAAATATCACAGAACCTAAATTGTAGGAAACATAATTCTCTACAAAAAAGGTCTCTTAACATTTTGCCATAGCTCGCTTCGTTTCCGAGATATTTGCAGATATATCTCAAGGGAAGGGGCCTGACGGACATATTTCGAGATATTTCTTCTTCTTGTTATTCTTCTTCTGCACAGCTAAGCTGGAAGTGGCATTTACAGCTCGCAATAGTGCAGAGTTATCTCAAAGAAAGGGGCCACGGCGTTTCTGTATCTCTATTATGTTGGTGCGGCTTCGGAACTTTTAAATATCTTGATATATCTCGAGAACTACGCATCTGATCAAAAAATATCATAGAACATAAAAAGTAGGAAACTTAATTCTCTACAAAAAAGGTCTCTTAACATTTTGCCATAGCTCGCTTCGTTTCCGAGATATTTGCAGATTTATCTCAAGGGAAGGGGCCTGACGGACATATTTCGAGATATTTCTTCTTCTTGTTGTTCTTCTTCTGCACAGCTAAGCTGGAAGTGGCATTTGCGGCTCGCACTAGTGCAGAGTTATCTCAAAGAAAGGGGCCACGGTGTTTCTGTATCCCTATTATGTTTGTGCGGCTTCGGAACTTTTAAATATCTCGATATATCTCGAAAACTACGCTTCTGATCAAAAAATATCATAGAACATAAATTGTAGGAAACATAATTCTCTATAAAAAACGTCTCTTAACATTTTGCCATAGCTCGCTTCGTTTCCGAGATATTTGCAGATTCATCTCAAAGGAACTGGCCTGACGGACATATTTCGAGATATTTCTTCTTCTTGTTGTTCTTCCTCTGCACAGCTAAGCTGGAAGTGGCATTTGCAGCTCGCAATAGTGCAGAGTTATCTCAAAGAAAGGGGCCACGGTGTTTCTGTATCTCTATTATGTTGGTGCGGGTTCGGAACTTTTAAATATCTTGATATATCTCGAGAACTACGCATCTGATCAAAAAATATCATAGAACATAAATTGTAGGAAACATAATTCTCTACAAAAAAGGTCTCTTAACATTTTGCGATAGCTCGCTTCGTTTCCGAGATATTTGCAGATATATCTCAAGGGAAGGGGCCTGACGGACATATTTCGAGATATTTCTTCTTCTTGTTGTTCTTCTTCTGCACAGCTAAGCTGGAAGTGGCATTTGCGGCTCGCACTAGTGCAGAGTTATCTCAAAGAAAGGGGCCACGGTGTTTCTGTATCTCTATTATGTTGGTGCGGCTTCGGAACTTTTAAATATCTCGATACATCTCGAAAACTACGCTTCTGATCAAAAAATATCATAGAACCTAAATTGTAGGAAACATAATTCTCTACAAAAAAGGTCTCTTAACATTTTGCCATAGCTCGCTTCGTTTCCGAGATATTTGCAGATATATCTCAAGGGAAGGGGCCTGACGGACATATTTCGAGATATTTCTTCTTCTTGTTATTCTTCTTCTGCACAGCTAAGCTGGAAGTGGCATTTACAGCTCGCAATAGTGCAGAGTTATCTCAAAGAAAGGGGCCACGGCGTTTCTGTATCTCTATTATGTTGGTGCGGCTTCGGAACTTTTAAATATCTTGATATATCTCGAGAACTACGCATCTGATCAAAAAATATCATAGAACATAAAAAGTAGGAAACTTAATTCTCTACAAAAAAGGTCTCTTAACATTTTGCCATAGCTCGCTTCGTTTCCGAGATATTTGCAGATTTATCTCAAGGGAAGGGGCCTGACGGACATATTTCGAGATATTTCTTCTTCTTGTTGTTCTTCCTCTGCACAGCTAAGCTGGAAGTGGCATTTGCAGCTCGCAATAGTGCAGAGTTATCTCAAAGAAAGGGGCCACGGTGTTTCTGTATCTCTATTATGTTGGTGCGGCTTCGGAACTTTTAAATATCTTGATATATCTCGAGAACTACGCATCTGATCAAAAAATATCATAGAACATAAAAAGTAGGAAACTTAATTCTCTACAAAAAAGGTCTCTTAACATTTTGCCATAGCTCGCTTCGTTTCCGAGATATGTGCAGATTTATCTCAAGGGAAGGGGCCTGACGGACATATTTCGAGATATTTCTTCTTCTTGTTGTTCTTCTTCTGCACAGCTAAGCTGGAAGTGGCATTTGCGGCTCGCACTAGTGCAGAGTTATCTCAAAGAAAGGGGCCACAGTGTTTCTGTATCCCTATTATGTTGGTGCGGCTTCGGAACTTTTAAATATCTCGATATATCTCGAAAACTACGCTTCTGATCAAAAAATATCATAGAACATAAATTGTAGGAAACATAATTCTCTATAAAAAACGTCTCTTAACATTTTGCCATAGCTCGCTTCGTTTCCGAGATATTTGCAGATTCAGCTCAAAGGAACTGGCCTGACGGACATATTTCGAGATATTTCTTCTTCTTGTTATTCTTCCTCTGCACAGCTAAGCTGGAAGTGGCATTTGCAGCTCGCAATAGTGCAGAGTTATCTCAAAGAAAGGGGCCACGGTGTTTCTGTATCTCTATTATGTTGGTGCGGGTTCGGAACTTTTAAATATCTTGATATATCTCGAGAACTACGCATCTGATCAGAAAATATCATAGAACATAAAAAGTAGGAAACTTAATTCTCTACGAAAAAGGTCTCTTAACATTTTGCCATAGCTCGCTTCGTTTCCGAGATATTTGCAGATTCAGCTCAAAGGAACTGGCCTGACGGACATATTTCGAGATATTTCTTCTTCTTGTTGTTCTTCCTCTGCACAGCTAAGCTGGAAGTGGCATTTGCAGCTCGCAATAGTGCAGAGTTATCTCAAAGAAAGGGGCCACGGTGTTTCTGTATCTCTATTATGTTGGTGCGGCTTCGGAACTTTTAAATATCTCGATATATCTCGAAAACTACGCTTCTGATCAAAAAATATCATAGAACATAAATTGTAGGAAACATAATTCTCCACAAAAAAGGTCTCTTAACATTTTGCCATAGCTCGCTTCGTTTCCGAGATATTTGCAGATATATCTCAAGGGAAGGGGCCTGACGGACATATTTCGAGATATTTCTTCTTCTTGTTGTTCTTCTTCTGCACAGCTAAGCTGGAAGTGGCATTTGCGGCTCGCACTGGTGCAGAGTTATCTCAAAGAAAGGGGCCACGGCGTTTCTGTATCTCTATTATGTTGGTGCGGCTTCGGAACTTTTAAATATCTTCATATATCTCGAGAACTACGCATCTGATCAAAAAATATCATAGAACATAAAAAGTAGGAAACTTAATTCTCTACAAAAAAGGTCTCTTAACATTTTGCCATAGCTCGCTTCGTTTCCGAGATATTTGCAGATTTATCTCAAGGGAAGGGGCCTGACGGACATATTTCGAGATATTTCTTCTTCTTGTTGTTCTTCCTCTGCACAGCTAAGCTGGAAGTGGCATTTGCAGCTCGCAATAGTGCAGAGTTATCTCAAAGAAAGGGGCCACGGTGTTTCTGTATCTCTATTATGTTGGTGCGGCTTCGGAACTTTTAAATATCTTGATATATCTCGAGAACTACGCATCTGATCAAAAAATATCATAGAACATAAAAAGTAGGAAACTTAATTCTCTACAAAAAAGGTCTCTCAACATTTTGCCATAGCTCGCTTCGTTTCCGAGATATGTGCAGATTTATCTCAAGGGAAGGGGCCTGACGGACATATTTCGAGATATTTCTTCTTCTTGTTGTTCTTCTTCTGCACAGCTAAGCTGGAAGTGGCATTTGCGGCTCGCACTAGTGCAGAGTTATCTCAAAGAAAGGGGCCACAGTGTTTCTGTATCCCTATTATGTTGGTGCGGCTTCGGAACTTTTAAATATCTCGATATATCTCGAAAACTACGCTTCTGATCAAAAAATATCATAGAACATAAATTGTAGGAAACATAATTCTCTATAAAAAACGTCTCTTAACATTTTGCCATAGCTCGCTTCGTTTCCGAGATATTTGCAGATTCAGCTCAAAGGAACTGGCCTGACGGACATATTTCGAGATATTTCTTCTTCTTGTTATTCTTCCTCTGCACAGCTAAGCTGGAAGTGGCATTTGCAGCTCGCAATAGTGCAGAGTTATCTCAAAGAAAGGGGCCACGGTGTTTCTGTATCTCTATTATGTTGGTGCGGGTTCGGAACTTTTAAATATCTTGATATATCTCGAGAACTACGCATCTGATCAGAAAATATCATAGAACATAAAAAGTAGGAAACTTAATTCTCTACGAAAAAGGTCTCTTAACATTTTGCCATAG
Source organism: Osmia lignaria lignaria (assembly GCF_051020975.1). Classification (NCBI taxonomy): domain Eukaryota; kingdom Metazoa; phylum Arthropoda; class Insecta; order Hymenoptera; family Megachilidae; genus Osmia; species Osmia lignaria. Next base: position 13,777,260 of record NW_027478161.1, read on the forward strand.
CTCGCTTCGTTTCCGAGATATTTGCAGATTCAGCTCAAAGGAACTGGCCTGACGGACATATTTCGAGATATTTCTTCTTCTTGTTGTTCTTCCTCTGCACAGCTAAGCTGGAAGTGGCATTTGCGGCTCGCACTAGTGCAGAGTTATCTCAAAGAAAGGGGCCACAGTGTTTCTGTATCCCTATTATGTTGGTGCGGCTTCGGAACTTTTAAATATCTCGATATATCTCGAAAACTACGCTTCTGATCAAAAAATATCATAGAACATAAATTGTAGGAAACATAATTCTCTATAAAAAACGTCTCTTAACATTTTGCCATAGCTCGCTTCGTTTCCGAGATATTTGCAGATTCAGCTCAAAGGAACTGGCCTGACGGACATATTTCGAGATATTTCTTCTTCTTGTTATTCTTCCTCTGCACAGCTAAGCTGGAAGTGGCATTTACAGCTCGCAATAGTGCAGAGTTATCTCAAAGAAAGGGGCCACGGTGTTTCTGTATCTCTATTATGTTGGTGCGGGTTCGGAACTTTTAAATATCTTGATATATCTCGAGAACTACGCATCTGATCAGAAAATATCATAGAACATAAAAAGTAGGAAACTTAATTCTCTACGAAAAAGGTCTCTTAACATTTTGCCATAGCTCGCTTCGTTTCCGAGATATTTGCAGATTCAGCTCAAAGGAACTGGCCTGACGGACATATTTCGAGATATTTCTTCTTCTTGTTGTTCTTCCTCTGCACAGCTAAGCTGGAAGTGGCATTTGCAGCTCGCAATAGTGCAGAGTTATCTCAAAGAAAGGGGCCACGGTGTTTCTGTATCTCTATTATGTTGGTGCGGCTTCGGAACTTTTAAATATCTCGATATATCTCGAAAACTACGCTTCTGATCAAAAAATATCATAGAACATAAATTGTAGGAAACATAATTCTCCACAAAAAAGGTCTCTTAACATTTTGCCATAGCTCGCTTCGTTTCCGAGATATTTGCAGATATATCTCAAGGGAAGGGGCCTGACGGACATATTTCGAGATATTTCTTCTTCTTGTTGTTCTTCTTCTGCACAGCTAAGCTGGAAGTGGCATTTGCGGCTCGCACTGGTGCAGAGTTATCTCAAAGAAAGGGGCCACGGCGTTTCTGTATCTCTATTATGTTGGTGCGGCTTCGGAACTTTTAAATATCTTGATATATCTCGAGAACTACGCATCTGATCAAAAAATATCATAGAACATAAAAAGTAGGAAACTTAATTCTCTACAAAAAAGGTCTCTTAACATTTTGCCATAGCTCGCTTCGTTTCCGAGATATTTGCAGATTTATCTCAAGGGAAGGGGCCTGACGGACATATTTCGAGATATTTCTTCTTCTTGTTGTTCTTCCTCTGCACAGCTAAGCTGGAAGTGGCATTTGCAGCTCGCAATAGTGCAGAGTTATCTCAAAGAAAGGGGCCACGGTGTTTCTGTATCTCTATTATGTTGGTGCGGCTTCGGAACTTTTAAATATCTTGATATATCTCGAGAACTACGCATCTGATCAAAAAATATCATAGAACATAAAAAGTAGGAAACTTAATTCTCTACAAAAAAGGTCTCTTAACATTTTGCCATAGCTCGCTTCGTTTCCGAGATATGTGCAGATTTATCTCAAGGGAAGGGGCCTGACGGACATATTTCGAGATATTTCTTCTTCTTGTTGTTCTTCTTCTGCACAGCTAAGCTGGAAGTGGCATTTGCGGCTCGCACTACTGCAGAGTTATCTCAAAGAAAGGGGCCACAGTGTTTCTGTATCCCTATTATGTTGGTGCGGCTTCGGAACTTTTAAATATCTCGATATATCTCGAAAACTACGCTTCTGATCAAAAAATATCATAGAACATAAATTGTAGGAAACATAATTCTCTATAAAAAACGTCTCTTAACATTTTGCCATAGCTCGCTTCGTTTCCGAGATATTTGCAGATTCAGCTCAAAGGAACTGGCCTGACGGACATATTTCGAGATATTTCTTCTTCTTGTTATTCTTCCTCTGCACAGCTAAGCTGGAAGTGGCATTTGCAGCTCGCAATAGTGCAGAGTTATCTCAAAGAAAGGGGCCACGGTGTTTCTGTATCTCTATTATGTTGGTGCGGGTTCGGAACTTTTAAATATCTTGATATATCTCGAGAACTACGCATCTGATCAGAAAATATCATAGAACATAAAAAGTAGGAAACTTAATTCTCTACGAAAAAGGTCTCTTAACATTTTGCCATAGCTCGCTTCGTTTCCGAGATATTTGCAGATTCAGCTCAAAGGAACTGGCCTGACGGACATATTTCGAGATATTTCTTCTTCTTGTTGTTCTTCCTCTGCACAGCTAAGCTGGAAGTGGCATTTGCAGCTCGCAATAGTGCAGAGTTATCTCAAAGAAAGGGGCCACGGTGTTTCTGTATCTCTATTATGTTGGTGCGGCTTCGGAACTTTTAAATATCTCGATATATCTCGAAAACTACGCTTCTGATCAAAAAATATCATAGAACATAAATTGTAGGAAACATAATTCTCCACAAAAAAGGTCTCTTAACATTTTGCCATAGCTCGCTTCGTTTCCGAGATATTTGCAGATATATCTCAAGGGAAGGGGCCTGACGGACATATTTCGAGATATTTCTTCTTCTTGTTGTTCTTCTTCTGCACAGCTAAGCTGGAAGTGGCATTTGCGGCTCGCACTGGTGCAGAGTTATCTCAAAGAAAGGGGCCACGGTGTTTCTGTATCTCTATTATGTTGGTGCGGCTTCGGAACTTTTAAATATCTCGATACATCTCGAAAACTACGCTTCTGATCAAAAAATATCAGAGAACCTAAATTATAGGAAACGTAATTCTCTACAAAAAAGGTCTCTTAACATTTTGCCATAGCTCGCTTCGTTTCCGAGATATTTGCAGATTTATCTCAAGGGAAGGGGCCTAACGGACATATTTCGAGATATTTCTTCTTCTTGTTGTTCTTCTTCTGCACAGCTAAACTGGAAGTGGCATTTCCAGCTCGCAATAGTGCAGAGTTATCTCAGAGAAAGGGGCCACGGTGTTTCTGTATCTCTATAATGTTGGTGCGGCTTCGGAACTTTTAAATATCTTGATATATCTCGAGAACTACGCATCTGATCAAAAAATATCATAGAACATAAAAAGTAGGAAACTTAATTCGCTACAAAAAAGGTCTCTTAACATTTTGCCATAGCTCGCTTCGTTTCCGAGATATTTGCAGATTTATCTCAAGGGAAGGGGCCTGACGGACATATTTCGAGATATTTCTTCTTCTTGTTGTTCTTCTTCTGCACAGCTGAGCTGGAAGTGGCATTTGCAGGTCGCAATAGTGCAGAGTTATCTCAAAGAAAGGGGTCACGGTGTTTCTGTATCTCTATTATGTTGGTGCGGCTTCGGAACTTTTAAATATCTCGATATATCTCGAAAACTACGCTTCTGATCAAAAAATGTCATAGAACGTAAATTGTAGGAAACATTATTCTCTACAAAAAAGGTCTCTTAACATTTTGCCATAGCTCGGTTCGTTTCCGAGATATTTGCAGATTCATCTCAAGGGAAGGGGTCTGACGGACATATTTCGAGATATTTCTTCTTCTTGTTGTTCTTCTTCTGCACAGCTAAGCTGGAAGTGGCATTTACAGCTCGCAATAGTGCAGAGTTATCTCAAAGAAAGGGGCCACGGTGTTTCTGTATCTCTATTATGTTGGTGCGGCTTCGGAACTTTTAAATATCTTGATATATCTCGAGAACTACGCATCTGATCAAAAAATATCATAGAACAGGAAAAGTAGGAAACTTAATTCTCTACAAAAAAGGTCTCTTAACATTTTGCCATAGCTCGCTTCGTTTCCGAGATATTTGCAGATTTATCTGAAGGGAAGGGGCCTAACGGACATATTTCGAGATATTTCTTCTTCTTGTTGTTCTTCTTCTGCACAGCTAAACTGGAAGTGGCATTTCCAGCTCGCAATAGTGCAGAGTTATCTCAAAGAAAGGGGCCACGGTGTTTTTGTATCCCTATTATGTTGGTGCGGCTTCGGAACTTTTAAATATCTTGATATATCTCGAGAACTACGCATCTGATCAAAAAATATCATAGAACATAAAAAGTAGGAAACTTAATTCTGTACAAAAAAGGTCTCTTAACATTTTGCCATAGCTCGCTTCGTTTCCGAGATATTTGCAGATTTATCTCAAGGGAAGGGGCCTGACGGACATATTTCGAGATATTTCTTCTTCTTGTTGTTCTTCCTCTGCACAGCTAAGCTGGAAGTGGCATTTGCAGCTCGCAATAGTGCAGAGTTATCTCAAAGAAAGGGGCCACGGTGTTTCTGTATCTCTATTATGTTGGTGCGGCTTCGGAACTTTTAAATATCTTGATATATCTCGAGAACTACGCATCTGATCAAAAAATATCATAGAACATAAAAAGTAGGAAACTTAATTCTCTACAAAAAAGGTCGCTTAACATTTTGCCATAGCTCGCTTCGTTTCCGAGATATTTGCATATTTATCTCAAGGGAAGGGGCCTGACGGACATATTTCGAGATATTTCTTCTTCTTGTTGTTCTTCTTCTGCACAGCTAAGCTGGAAGTGGCATTTGCGGCTCGCACTAGTGCAGAGTTATCTCAAAGAACGGGGCCACGGTGTTTCTGTATCCCTATTATGTTGGTGCGGCTTCGGAACTTTTAAATATCTTGATATATCTCGAGAACTACGCTTCTGATCAAAAAATATCATAGAACATAAATTGTAGGAAACATAATTCTCTACAAAGAACGTCTCTTAACATTTTGCCATAGCTCGCTTCGTTTCCGAGATATTTGCAGATTCAGCTCAAAGGAACTGGCCTGACGGACATATTTCGAGATATTTCTTCTTCTTGTTGTTCTTCCACTGCACAGCTAAGCTGGAAGTGGCATTTGCAGCTCGCAATAGTGCAGAGTTATCTCAAAGAAAGGGGCCACGGTGTTTCTGTATCTCTATTATGTTGGTGCGGCTTCGGAACTTTTGAATATCTTGATATATCTCGAGAACTACGCGTCTGATCAAAAAATATCATAGAACATAAAAAGTAGGAAACATAATTCTCTACAAAAACGGTCTCTCAACATTTTGCCATAGCTCGCTTCGTTTCCGAGAGATTTGCGGATTTATCTCAAGGGAAGGGGCCTAACGGACATATTTCGAGATATTTCTTCTTCTTGTTGTTCTTCTTCTGCACAGCTAAACTGGAAGTCGCATTTCCAGCTCGCAATAGTGCAGAGTTATCTCAAAGAAAGAGGCCACGGTGTTTCTGTACCTCTATTATGTTGGTGCAGCTTCGGAACTTTTAAATGTCTTGATATATCTCGAGAACTACGCATCTGATCAAAAAATATCATCGAACATAAAAAGTAGGAAACTTAATTCTCTACAAAAAAGGTCTCTTAACATTTTGCCATAGCTCGCTTCGTTTCCGAGATATTTGCAGATTTATCTCAAGGGAAGTGGCCTGACGGACATATTTCGAGATATTTCTTCTTCTTGTTGTTCTTGTTCTGCACAGCTAAGCTGGAAGTGGCATTTGCAGCTCGCAATAGTGCAGAGTTATCCCAAAGAAAGGGGCCACGGTGTTTCTGTATCTCTATTATGTTGGTGCGGCTTCGGAACTTTTAAATATCTTGATATATCTCGAGAACTACGCATCTGATAAAAAAATATCATAGAAGATAAAAAGTAGGAAACTTAATTCTCTACAAAAAAGGTCTCTTAATATTTCGCCATAGCTCGCTTCGTTTCCGAGATATTGGCAGATATATCTCAAGGGAAGGGGCCTGACGGACATATTTCGAGATATTTCTTCTTCTTGTTGTTCTTCTTCTGCACAGCTAAGCTGGAAGTGGCATTTGCGGCTCGCACTAGTGCAGAGTTATCTCAAAGAACGGGGCCACGGTGTTTCTGTATCCCTATTATGTTGGTGCGGCTTCGGAACTTTTAAATATCTCGATATATCTCGAAAACTACGCTTCTGATCAAAAAATATCATAGAACATAAATTGTAGGAAACATAATTCTCTACAAAAAACGTCTCTTAACATTTTGCCATAGCTCGCTTCGTTTCCGAGATATTTGCAGATTCAGCTCAAAGGAACTGGCCTGACTGACATATTTCGAGATATTTCTTCTTCTTGTTGTTCTTCCTCTGCACAGCTAAGCTGGAAGTGGCATTTGCAGCTCGCAATAGTGCAGAGTTATCTCAAAGAAAGGGGCCACGGTGTTTCTGTATCTCTATTATGTTGGTGCGGCTTCGGAACTTTTAAATATCTTGATATATCTCGAGAACTACGCATCTGATCAAAAAATATCATAGAACATAAAAAGTAGGAAACTTAATTCTCTACAAAAAAGGTCGCTTAACATTTTGCCATAGCTCGCTTCGTTTCCGAGATATTTGCATATTTATCTCAAGGGAAGGGGCCTGACGGACATATTTCGAGATATTTCTTCTTCTTGTTGTTCTTCTTCTGCACAGCTAAGCTGGAAGTGGCATTTGCGGCTCGCACTAGTGCAGAGTTATCTCAAAGAACGGGGCCACGGTGTTTCTGTATCCCTATTATGTTGGTGCGGCTTCGGAACTTTTAAATATCTTGATATATCTCGAGAACTACGCTTCTGATCAAAAAATATCATAGAACATAAATTGTAGGAAACATAATTCTCTACAAAGAACGTCTCTTAACATTTTGCCATAGCTCGCTTCGTTTCCGAGATATTTGCAGATTCAGCTCAAAGGAACTGGCCTGACGGACATATTTCGAGATATTTCTTCTTCTTGTTGTTCTTCCACTGCACAGCTAAGCTGGAAGTGGCATTTGCAGCTCGCAATAGTGCAGAGTTATCTCAAAGAAAGGGGCCACGGTGTTTCTGTATCTCTATTATGTTGGTGCGGCTTCGGAACTTTTGAATATCTTGATATATCTCGAGAACTACGCGTCTGATCAAAAAATATCATAGAACATAAAAAGTAGGAAACATAATTCTCTACAAAAACGGTCTCTTAACATTTTGCCATAGCTCGCTTCGTTTCCGAGATATTTGCAGATATATCTCAAGGGAAGGGGCCTGACGGACATATTTCGAGATATTTCTTCTTCTTGTTGTTCTTCTTCTGCACAGCTAAGCTGGAAGTGGCATTTGCGGCTCGCACTGGTGCACAGTTATCTCAAAGAAAGGGGCCACGGTATTTCTGTATCTCTATTATGTTGGTGCGTCTTCGGAACTTTTAAATATCTCGATATATCTCGAAAACTACGCTTCTGATCAAACAATATGATAGAACATAAATTGTAGGAAACATAATTCTCTACAAAAAACGTCTCTTAACATTTTGCCATAGCTCGCTTCGTTTCCGAGATATTTGCAGATATATCTCAAGGGAAGGGGCCTGACGGACATATTTCGAGATATTTCTTCTTCTTGTTGTTCTTCTTCTGCACAGCTAAGCTGGAAGTGGCATTTGCGGCTCGCACTGGTGCACAGTTATCTCAAAGAAAGGGGCCACGGTGTTTCTGTATCTCTATTATGTTGGTGCGTCTTCGGAACTTTTAAATATCTCGATATATCTCGAAAACTACGCTTCTGATCAAAAAATATGATAGAACATAAATTGTAAGAAACATAATTCTCTACAAAAAACGTCTCTTAACATTTTGCCATAGCTCGCTTCGTTTCCGAGATATTTGCAGATTCAGCTCAAAGGAACTGGCCTGACGGACATATTTCGAGATATTTCTTCTTCTTGTTGTTCTTCCTCTGCACAGCTAAGCTGGAAGTGGCATTTGCAGCTCGCAATAGTGCAGAGTTATCTTAAAGAAAGGGGCCACGGTGTTTCTGTATCTCTATTATGTTGGTGCGGCTTCGGAACTTTTAAATATCTTGATATATCTCGAGAACTACGCATCTGATCAAAAAATGTCATAGAACATAAAAAGTAGGAAACTTAATTCTCTAGAAAAAAGGTCTCTTAACATTTTGCCATAGCTCGCTTCGTTTCCGAGATATTTGCATATTTATCTCAAGGGAAGGGGCCTGACGGACATATTTCGAGATATTTCTTCTTCTTGTTGTTCTTCTTCTGCACAGCTAAGCTGGAAGTGGCATTTGCGGCTCGCACTAGTGCAGAGTTATCTCAAAGAAAGGGGCCACGGTGTTTCTGTATCTCTATTATGTTGGTGCGGCTTCGGAACTTTTAAATATCTCGATATATCTCGAAAACTACGCTTCTGATCAAAAAATATCATAGAACATAAAAAGTAGGAAACTTAATTCTCTACAAAAAAGGTCTCTTAACATTTTGCCATAGCTCGCTTCGTTTCCGAGAGATTTGCGGATTTATCTCAAGGGAAGGGGCCTAACGGACATATTTCGAGATATTTCTTCTTCTTGTTGTTCTTCTTCTGCACAGCTAAACTGGAAGTCGCATTTCCAGCTCGCAATAGTGCAGAGTTATCTCAAAGAAAGAGGCCACGGTGTTTCTGTACCTCTATTATGTTGGTGCAGCTTCGGAACTTTTAAATGTCTTGATATATCTCGAGAACTACGCATCTGATCAAAAAATATCATCGAACATAAAAAGTAGGAAACTTAATTCTCTACAAAAAAGGTCTCTTAACATTTCGCCATAGCTCGCTTCGTTTCCGAGATATTGGCAGATATATCTCAAGGGAAGGGGCCTGACGGACATATTTCGAGATATTTCTTCTTCTTGTTGTTCTTCTTCTGCACAGCTAAGCTGGAAGTGGCATTTGCGGCTCGCACTAGTGCACAGTTATCTCAAAGAAAGGGGCCACGGTGTTTCTGTATCTCTATTATGTTGGTGCGTCTTCGGAACTATTAAATATCTCGATATATCTCGAAAACTACGCTTCTGATCAAAAAATATCATAGCACATAAATTGTAGGAAACATAATTCTCTACAAAAAACGTCTCTTAACATTTTGCCATAGCTCGCTTCGTTTCCGAGATATTTGCAGATTCAGCTCAAAGGAACTGGCCTGACGGACATAATTCGAGATATTTCTTCTTCCTCTTGTTCTTCCTCTGCACAGCTAAGCTGGAAGTGGCATTTGCAGCTCGCAATAGTGCAGAGTTATCTCAAAGAAAGGGGCCACGGTGTTTCTGTATCTCTATTATGTTGGTGCGGCTTCGGAACTTTTAAATATCTTGATATATCTCGAGAACTACGCATCTGATCAAAAAATATCATAGAACATAAAAAGTAGGAAACTTAATTCTCTACAAAAAAGGTCTCTTAACATTTTGCCATAGCTCGCTTCGTTTCCGAGATATTTGCAGATTTATCTCAAGGGAAGGGGCCTGACGGACATATTTCGAGATATTTCTTCTTCTTGTTGTTCTTCTTCTGCACAGCTAAGCTGGAAGTGGCATTTGCGGCTCGCACTGGTGCACAGTTATCTCAAAGAAAGGGGCCACGGTGTTTCTGTATCTCTATTATGTTGGTGCGTCTTCGGAACTTTTAAATATCTCGATATATCTCGAAAACTACGCTTCTGATCAAAAAATATGATAGAACATAAATTGTAAGAAACATAATTCTCTACAAAAAACGTCTCTTAACATTTTGCCATAGCTCGCTTCGTTTCCGAGATATTTGCAGATTCAGCTCAAAGGAACTGGCCTGACGGACATATTTCGAGATATTTCTTCTTCTTGTTGTTCTTCCTCTGCACAGCTAAGCTGGAAGTGGCATTTGCAGCTCGCAATAGTGCAGAGTTATCTTAAAGAAAGGGGCCACGGTGTTTCTGTATCTCTATTATGTTGGTGCGGCTTCGGAACTTTTAAATATCTTGATATATCTCGAGAACTACGCATCTGATCAAAAAATGTCATAGAACATAAAAAGTAGGAAACTTAATTCTCTAGAAAAAAGGTCTCTTAACATTTTGCCATAGCTCGCTTCGTTTCCGAGATATTTGCATATTTATCTCAAGGGAAGGGGCCTGACGGACATATTTCGAGATATTTCTTCTTCTTGTTGTTCTTCTTCTGCACAGCTAAGCTGGAAGTGGCATTTGCGGCTCGCACTAGTGCAGAGTTATCTCAAAGAAAGGGGCCACGGTGTTTCTGTATCTCTATTATGTTGGTGCGGCTTCGGAACTTTTAAATATCTCGATATATCTCGAAAACTACGCTTCTGATCAAAAAATATCATAGAACATAAAAAGTAGGAAACTTAATTCTCTACAAAAAAGGTCTCTTAACATTTTGCCATAGCTCGCTTCGTTTCCGAGAGATTTGCGGATTTATCTCAAGGGAAGGGGCCTAACGGACATATTTCGAGATATTTCTTCTTCTTGTTGTTCTTCTTCTGCACAGCTAAACTGGAAGTCGCATTTCCAGCTCGCAATAGTGCAGAGTTATCTCAAAGAAAGAGGCCACGGTGTTTCTGTACCTCTATTATGTTGGTGCAGCTTCGGAACTTTTAAATGTCTTGATATATCTCGAGAACTACGCATCTGATCAAAAAATATCATCGAACATAAAAAGTAGGAAACTTAATTCTCTACAAAAAAGGTCTCTTAACATTTTGCAATAGCTCGCTTCGTTTCCGAGATATTTGCAGATTTATCTCAAGGGAAGTGGCCTGACGGACATATTTCGAGATATTTCTTCTTCTTGTTGTTCTTGTTCTGCACAGCTAAGCTGGAAGTGGCATTTGCAGCTCGCAATAGTGCAGAGTTATCCCAAAGAAAGGGGCCACGGTGTTTCTGTATCTCTATTATGTTGGTGCGGCTTCGGAACTTTTAAATATCTTGATATATCTCGAGAACTACGCATCTGATAAAAAAATATCATAGAAGATAAAAAGTAGGAAACTTAATTCTCTACAAAAAAGGTCTCTTAACATTTCGCCATAGCTCGCTTCGTTTCCGAGATATTGGCAGATATATCTCAAGGGAAGGGGCCTGACGGACATATTTCGAGATATTTCTTCTTCTTGTTGTTCTTCTTCTGCACAGCTAAGCTGGAAGTGGCATTTGCGGCTCGCACTAGTGCACAGTTATCTCAAAGAAAGGGGCCACGGTGTTTCTGTATCTCTATTATGTTGGTGCGTCTTCGGAACTATTAAATATCTCGATATATCTCGAAAACTACGCTTCTGATCAAAAAATATCATAGAACATAAATTGTAGGAAACATAATTCTCTACAAAAAACGTCTCTTAACATTTTGCCATAGCTCGCTTCGTTTCCGAGATATTTGCAGATTCAGCTCAAAGGAACTGGCCTGACGGACATATTTCGAGATATTTCTTCTTCTTGTTGTTCTTCCTCTGCACAGCTAAGCTGGAAGTGGCATTTGCAGCTCGCAATAGTGCAGAGTTATCTTAAAGAAAGGGGCCACGGTGTTTCTGTATCTCTATTATGTTGGTGCGGCTTCGGAACTTTTAAATATCTTGATATATCTCGAGAACTACGCATCTGATCAAAAAATGTCATAGAACATAAAAAGTAGGAAACTTAATTCTCTAGAAAAAAGGTCTCTTAACATTTTGCCATAGCTCGCTTCGTTTCCGAGATATTTGCATATTTATCTCAAGGGAAGGGGCCTGACGGACATATTTCGAGATATTTCTTCTTCTTGTTGTTCTTCTTCTGCACAGCTAAGCTGGAAGTGGCATTTGCGGCTCGCACTAGTGCAGAGTTATCTCAAAGAAAGGGGCCACGGTGTTTCTGTATCTCTATTATGTTGGTGCGGCTTCGGAACTTTTAAATATCTTGATATATCTCGAGAACTACGCATCTGATCAAAAAATATCATAGAACATAAAAAGTAGGAAACTTAATTCTCTACAAAAAAGGTCTCTTAACATTTTGCCATAGGTCGCTTCGTTTCCGAGATATTTGCAGATTTATCTCAAGGGAAGGGGCCTGACGGACATATTTCGAGATATTTCTTCTTCTTGTTGTTCTTCTTCTGCACAGCTAAGCTGGAAGTGGCATTTGCAGCTCGCACTAGTGCAGAGTTATCTCACCGAAATGGGCCACGGTGTTTCTGTATCTCTATTATGTTGGTGCGGCTTCGGAACTTTTAAATATCTCGATATATCTCGAAAACTACGCTTCTGATCAAAAAATATCATAGAACATAAATTGTAGGAAACATAATTCTCTACAAAAAAGGTCTCTTAACATTTTGCCATAGCTCGCTTCGTTTCCGAGATATTTGCAGATTTATCTCAAGGGAAGGGGCCTGACGGACATATTTCGAGATATTTCTTCTTCTTGTTGTTCTTCTTCTGCACAGCTAAGCTGGAAGTGGCATTTGCGGCTCGCACTGGTGCACAGTTATCTCAAAGAAAGGGGCCACGGTATTTCTGTATCTCTATTATGTTGGTGCGTCTTCGGAACTTTTAAATATCTCGATATATCTCGAAAACTACGCTTCTGATCAAACAATATGATAGAACATAAATTGTAGGAAACATAATTCTCTACAAAAAACGTCTCTTAACATTTTGCCATAGCTCGCTTCGTTTCCGAGATATTTGCAGATATATCTCAAGGGAAGGGGCCTGACGGACATATTTCGAGATATTTCTTCTTCTTGTTGTTCTTCTTCTGCACAGCTAAGCTGGAAGTGGCATTTGCGGCTCGCACTGGTGCACAGTTATCTCAAAGAAAGGGGCCACGGTGTTTCTGTATCTCTATTATGTTGGTGCGTCTTCGGAACTTTTAAATATCTCGATATATCTCGAAAACTACGCTTCTGATCAAAAAATATGATAGAACATAAATTGTAAGAAACATAATTCTCTACAAAAAACGTCTCTTAACATTTTGCCATAGCTCGCTTCGTTTCCGAGATATTTGCAGATTCAGCTCAAAGGAACTGGCCTGACGGACATATTTCGAGATATTTCTTCTTCTTGTTGTTCTTCCTCTGCACAGCTAAGCTGGAAGTGGCATTTGCAGCTCGCAATAGTGCAGAGTTATCTTAAAGAAAGGGGCCACGGTGTTTCTGTATCTCTATTATGTTGGTGCGGCTTCGGAACTTTTAAATATCTTGATATATCTCGAGAACTACGCATCTGATCAAAAAATGTCATAGAACATAAAAAGTAGGAAACTTAATTCTCTAGAAAAAAGGTCTCTTAACATTTTGCCATAGCTCGCTTCGTTTCCGAGATATTTGCATATTTATCTCAAGGGAAGGGGCCTGACGGACATATTTCGAGATATTTCTTCTTCTTGTTGTTCTTCTTCTGCACAGCTAAGCTGGAAGTGGCATTTGCGGCTCGCACTAGTGCAGAGTTATCTCAAAGAAAGGGGCCACGGTGTTTCTGTATCTCTATTATGTTGGTGCGGCTTCGGAACTTTTAAATATCTCGATATATCTCGAAAACTACGCTTCTGATCAAAAAATATCATAGAACATAAAAAGTAGGAAACTTAATTCTCTACAAAAAAGGTCTCTTAACATTTTGCCATAGCTCGCTTCGTTTCCGAGAGATTTGCGGATTTATCTCAAGGGAAGGGGCCTAACGGACATATTTCGAGATATTTCTTCTTCTTGTTGTTCTTCTTCTGCACAGCTAAACTGGAAGTCGCATTTCCAGCTCGCAATAGTGCAGAGTTATCTCAAAGAAAGGGGCCACGGTGTTTCTGTATCTCTATTATGTTGGTGCGGCTTCGGAACTTTTAAATATCTCGATATATCTCGAAAACTACGCTTCTGATCAAAAAATATCATAGAACATAAATTGTAGGAAACTTAATTCTCTACAAAAAAGGTCTCTTAACATTTTGCCATAGCTCGCTTCGTTTCCGAGATATTTGCAGATTTATCTCAAGGGAAGGGGCCTGACGGACATATTTCGAGATATTTCTTCTTCTTGTTGTTCTTCTTCTGCACAGCTAAGCTGGAAGTGGCATTTGCAGCTCGCAATAGTGCAGAGTTATCCCAAAGAAAGGGGCCACGGTGTTTCTGTATCTCTATTATGTTGGTGCGGCTTCGGAACTTTTAAATATCTTGATATATCTCGAGAACTACGCATCTGATAAAAAAATATCATAGAAGATAAAAAGTAGGAAACTTAATTCTCTACAAAAAAGGTCTCTTAACATTTCGCCATAGCTCGCTTCGTTTCCGAGATATTGGCAGATATATCTCAAGGGAAGGGGCCTGACGGACATATTTCGAGATATTTCTTCTTCTTGTTGTTCCTCTTCTGCACAGCTAAGCTGGAAGTGGCATTTGCGGCTCGCACTAGTGCACAGTTATCTCAAAGAAAGGGGCCACGGTGTTTCTGTATCTCTATTATGTTGGTGCGTCTTCGGAACTATTAAATATCTCGATATATCTCGAAAACTACGCTTCTGATCAAAAAATATCATAGAACATAAATTGTAGGAAACATAATTCTCTACAAAAAACGTCTCTTAACATTTTGCCATAGCTCGCTTCGTTTCCGAGATATTTGCAGATTCAGCTCAAAGGAACTGGCCTGACGGACATATTTCGAGATATTTCTTCTTCTTGTTGTTCTTCCTCTGCACAGCTAAGCTGGAAGTGGCATTTGCAGCTCGCAATAGTGCAGAGTTATCTCAAAGAAAGGGGCCACGGTGTTTCTGTATCTCTATTATGTTGGTGCGGCTTCGGAACTTTTAAATATCTTGATATATCTCGAGAACTACGCATCTGATCAAAAAATATCATAGAACATAAAAAGTAGGAAACTTAATTCTCTACAAAAAAGGTCTCTTAACATTTTGCCATAGCTCGCTTCGTTTCCGAGATATTTGCAGATTTATCTCAAGGGAAGGGGCCTGACGGACATATTTCGAGATATTTCTTCTTCTTGTTGTTCTTCTTCTGCACAGCTAAGCTGGAAGTGGCATTTGCGGCTCGCACTGGTGCACAGTTATCTCAAAGAAAGGGGCCACGGTGTTTCTGTATCTCTATTATGTTGGTGCGTCTTCGGAACTTTTAAATATCTCGATATATCTCGAAAACTACGCTTCTGATCAAACAATATGATAGAACATAAATTGTAAGAAACATAATTCTCTACAAAAAACGTCTCTTAACATTTTGCCATAGCTCGCTTCGTTTCCGAGATATTTGCAGATTCAGCTCAAAGGAACTGGCCTGACGGACATATTTCGAGATATTTCTTCTTCTTGTTGTTCTTCCTCTGCACAGCTAAGCTGGAAGTGGCATTTGCAGCTCGCAATAGTGCAGAGTTATCTTAAAGAAAGGGGCCACGGTGTTTCTGTATCTCTATTATGTTGGTGCGGCTTCGGAACTTTTAAATATCTTGATATATCTCGAGAACTACGCATCTGATCAAAAAATGTCATAGAACATAAAAAGTAGGAAACTTAATTCTCTAGAAAAAAGGTCTCTTAACATTTTGCCATAGCTCGCTTCGTTTCCGAGATATTTGCATATTTATCTCAAGGGAAGGGGCCTGACGGACATATTTCGAGATATTTCTTCTTCTTGTTGTTCTTCTTCTGCACAGCTAAGCTGGAAGTGGCATTTGCGGCTCGCACTAGTGCAGAGTTATCTCAAAGAATGGGGCCACGGTGTTTCGGTATCTCTATTATGTTGGTGCGGCTTCGGAACTTTTAAATATCTTGATATATCTCGAGAACTACGCATCTGATCAAAAAATATCATAGAACATAAAAAGTAGGAAACTTAGTTCTCTACAAAAAAGGTCTCTTAACATTTTGCCATAGGTCGCTTCGTTTCCGAGATATTTGCAGATTTATCTCAAGGGAAGGGGCCTGACGGACATATTTCGAGATATTTCTTCTTCTTGTTGTTCTTCTTCTGCACAGCTAAGCTGGAAGTGGCATTTGCAGCTCGCACTAGTGCAGAGTTATCTCACCGAAATGGGCCACGGTGTTTCTGTATCTCTATTATGTTGGTGCGGCTTCGGAACTTTTAAATATCTCGATATATCTCGAAAACTACGCTTCTGATCAAAAAATATCATAGAACATAAATTGTAGGAAACATAATTCTCTACAAAAAAGGTCTCTTAACATTTTGCCATAGCTCGCTTCGTTTCCGAGATATTTGCAGATTTATCTCAAGGGAAGGGGCCTGACGGACATATTTCGAGATATTTCTTCTTCTTGTTGTTCTTCTTCTGCACAGCTAAGCTGGAAGTGGCATTTGCAGCTCGCACTAGTGCAGAGTTATCTCAAAGAAAGGGGCCACGGTGTTTCTGTATCTCTATTATGTTGGTGCGGCTTCGGAACTTTTAAATATCTCGATATATCTCGAAAACTACGCTTCTGATCAAAAAATATCATAGAACATAAATTGTAGGAAACTTAATTCTCTACAAAAAAGGTCTCTTAACATTTTGCCATAGCTCGCTTCGTTTCCGAGATATTTGCAGATTTATCTCAAGGGAAGGGGCCTGACGGACATATTTCGAGATATTTCTTCTTCTTGTTGTTCTTCTTCTGCACAGCTAAGCTGGAAGTGGCATTTGCGGCTCGCACTAGTGCAGAGTTATCTCAAAGAAAGGGGCCACGGTGTTTCTGTATCTCTATTATGTTGGTGCGGCTTCGGAACTTTTAAATATCTTGATATATCTCGAGAACTACGCGTCTGATCAAAAAATATCATAGAACATAAAAAGTAGGAAACTTAATTCTCTACAAAAAAGGTCGCTTAACATTTTGCCATAGCTCGCTTCGTTTCCGAGATATTTGCATATTTATCTCAAGGGAAGGGGCCTGACGGACATATTTCGGGATATTTCTTCTTCTTGTTGTTCTTCTTCTGCACAGCTAAGCTGGAAGTGGCATTTGCGGCTCGCACTAGTGCAGAGTTATCTCAAAGAACGGGGCCACGGTGTTTCTGTATCCCTATTATGTTGGTGCGGCTTCGGAACTTTTAAATATCTCGATATATCTCGAAAACTACGCTTCTGATCAAAAAATATCATAGAACATAAATTGTAGGAAACATAATTCTCTACAAAAAACGTCTCTTAACATTTTGCCATAGCTCGCTTCGTTTCCGAGATATTTGCAGATTCAGCTCAAAGGAACTGGCCTGACTGACATATTTCGAGATATTTCTTCTTCTTGTTGTTCTTCCTCTGCACAGCTAAGCTGAAAGTGGCATTTGGAGCTCGCAATAGTGCAGAGTTATCTCAAAGAAAGGGGCCACGGTGTTTCTGTATCTCTATTATGTTGGTGCGGCTTCGGAACTTTTAAATATCTCGATATATCTCGAGAACTACGCTTCTGATCAAAAAATATCATAGAACATAAATTGTAGGAAACATAATTCTCTACAAAAAACGTCTCTTAACATTTTGCCATAGCTCGCTTCGTTTCCGAGATATTTGCAGATATATCTCAAGGGAAGGGGCCTGACGGACATATTTCGAGATATTTCTTCTTCTTGTTGTTCTTCTTCTGCACAGCTAAGCTGGAAGTGGCATTTACAGCTCGCAATAGTGCAGAGTTATCTCAAAGAAAGGGGCCACGGTGTTTCTGTATCCCTATTATGTTGGTGCGGCTTCGGAACTTTTAAATATCTTGATATATCTCGAGAACTACGCATCTGATCAAAATATATCATAGAACATAAAAAGTAGGAAACTCAATTCTCTACAAAAAAGGTCTCTTAACATTTTGCAATAGCTCGCTTCGTTTCCGAGATATTTGCAGATTTATCTCAAGGGAAGGTGCCTGACGGACATATTTCGAGATATTTCTTCTTCTTGTTGTTCTTGTTCTGCACAGCGAAGCTGGAAGTGGCATTTGCGGCTCGCACTAGTGCAGAGTTATCTCAAAGAAAGGGGCCACGGTGTTTCTGTATCTCTATTATGTTGGTGCGGCTTCGGAACTTTTAAATATCTCGATATATCTCGAAAACTACGCTTCTGATCAAAAAATATCATAGAACATAAATTGTAGGAAACATAATTCTCTACAAAAAACGTCTCTTAACATTTTGCCATAGCTCGCTTCGTTTCCGAGATATTTGCAGATTCAGCTCAAAGGAACTGGCCTGACGGACATATTTCGAGATATTCCTTCTTCTTGTTGTTCTTCCTCTGCACAGCTAAGCTGGAAGTGGCATTTGCAGCTCGCAATAGTGCAGAGTTATCTCAAAGAATGGGGCCACGGTGTTTCTGTATCTCTATTATGTTGGTGCGGCTTCGGAACTTTTGAATATCTTGATATATCTCGAGAACTACGCATCTGATCAAAAAATATCATAGAACATAAAAAGTAGGAAACTTAATTCTCTACAAAAAAGGTCTCTTAACATTTTGCCATAGCTCGCTTCGTTTCCGAGATATTTGCAGATTTATCTCAAGGGAAGGGGCCTGACGGACATACTTCGAGATATTTCTTCTTCTTGTTGTTCTTCTTCTGCACAGCTAAGCTGGAAGTGGCATTTGCGGCTCGCACTAGTGCAGAGTTATCTCAACGAAAGGGGCCACGGTGTTTCTGTATCTCTATTATGTTGGTGCGGCTTCGGAACTTTTAAATATCTTGATATATCTCGAGAACTACGCATCTGATCAAAAAATATCATAGAACATAAAAAGTAGGAAACTCAATTCTCTACAAAAAAGGTCTCTTAACATTTTGCAATAGCTCGCTTCGTTTCCGAGATATTTGCAGATTTATCTCAAGGGAAGGTGCCTGACGGACATATTTCGAGATATTTCTTCTTCTTGTTGTTCTTGTTCTGCACAGCGAAGCTGGAAGTGGCATTTGCGGCTCGCACTAGTGCAGAGTTATCTCAAAGAAAGGGGCCACGGTGTTTCTGTATCTCTATTATGTTGGTGCGGCTTCGGAACTTTTAAATATCTCGATATATCTCGAAAACTACGCTTCTGATCAAAAAATATCATAGAACATAAATTGTAGGAAACATAATTCTCTACAAAAAACGTCTCTTAACATTTTGCCATAGCTCGCTTCGTTTCCGAGATATTTGCAGATTCAGCTCAAAGGAACTGGCCTGACGGACATATTTCGAGATATTCCTTCTTCTTGTTGTTCTTCCTCTGCACAGCTAAGCTGGAAGTGGCATTTGCAGCTCGCAATAGTGCAGAGTTATCTCAAAGAATGGGGCCACGGTGTTTCTGTATCTCTATTATGTTGGTGCGGCTTCGGAACTTTTGAATATCTTGATATATCTCGAGAACTACGCATCTGATCAAAAAATATCATAGAACATATAAAGTAGGAAACTTAATTCTCTACAAAAAAGGTCTCTTAACATTTTGCCATAGCTCGCTTCGTTTCCGAGATATTTGCAGATTTATCTCAAGGGAAGGGGCCTGACGGACATACTTCGAGATATTTCTTCTTCTTGTTGTTCTTCTTCTGCACAGCTAAGCTGGAAGTGGCATTTGCGGCTCGCACTAGTGCAGAGTTATCTCAACGAAAGGGGCCACGGTGTTTCTGTATCTCTATTATGTTGGTGCGGCTTCGGAACTTTTAAATATCTCGATATATCTCGAGAACTACGCATCTGATCAAAAAATATCATAGAACATAAAAAGTAGGAAACTTAATTCTCTACAAAAAAGGTCTCTTAACATTTTGCCATAGCTCGCTTCGTTTCCGAGATATTTGCAGATTTATCTCAAGGTAAGGGGCCTGACGGACATATTTCGAGATATTTCTTCTTCTTGTTGTTCTTCTTCTGCACAGCTAAGCTGGAAGTGGCATTTGCAGCTCGCAATAGTGCATAGTTATCTGAAAGAAAGGGGCCACGGTGTTTCTGTATCTCTATTATGTTGGTGCGGCTTCGGAACTTTTAAATATCTTGATATATCTCGAGAACTACGCATCTGATCAAAAAATATCATAGAACATAAAAAGTAGGAAACTCAATTCTCTACAAAAAAGGTCTCTTAACATTTTGCAATAGCTCGCTTCGTTTCCGAGATATTTGCAGATTTATCTCAAGGGAAGGTGCCTGACGGACATATTTCGAGATATTTCTTCTTCTTGTTGTTCTTGTTCTGCACACCGAAGCTGGAAGTGGCATTTGCGGCTCGCACTAGTGCAGAGTTATCTCAAAGAAAGGGGCCACGGTGTTTCTGTATCTCTATTATGTTGGTGCGGCTTCGGAACTTTTAAATATCTCGATATATCTCGAAAACTACGCTTCTGATCAAAAAATATCATAGAACATAAATTGTAGGAAACATAATTCTCTACATAAAACGTCTCTTAACATTTTGCCATAGCTCGCTTCGTTTCCGAGATATTTGCAGATTCAGCTCAAAGGAACTGGCCTGACGGACATATTTCGAGATATTCCTTCTTCTTGTTGTTCTTCCTCTGCACAGCTAAGCTGGAAGTGGCATTTGCAGCTCGCAATAGTGCAGAGTTATCTCAAAGAATGGGGCCACGGTGTTTCTGTATCTCTATTATGTTGGTGCGGCTTCGGAACTTTTGAATATCTTGATATATCTCGAGAACTACGCATCTGATCAAAAAATATCATAGAACATAAAAAGTAGGAAACTTAATTCTCTACAAAAAAGGTCTCTTAACATTTTGCCATAGCTCGCTTCGTTTCCGAGATATTTGCAGATTTATCTCAAGGGAAGGGGCCTGACGGACATACTTCGAGATATTTCTTCTTCTTGTTGTTCTTCTTCTGCACAGCTAAGCTGGAAGTGGCATTTGCGGCTCGCACTAGTGCAGAGTTATCTCAACGAAAGGGGCCACGGTGTTTCTGTATCTCTATTATGTTGGTGCGGCTTCGGAACTTTTAAATATCTCGATATATCTCGAAAACTACGCTTCTGATCAAAAAATATCATAGAACATAAATTGTAGGAAACATAATTCTCTACAAAAAAGGTCTCTTAACATTTTGCCATAGCTCGCTTCGTTTCCGAGATATTTGCAGATTTATCTCAAGGGAAGGGGCCTGACGGACATATTTCGAGATATTTCTTCTTCTTGTTGTTCTTCTTCTGCACAGCTAAGCTGAAAGTGGCATTTGGAGCTCGCAATAGTGCAGAGTTATCTCAAAGAAAGGGGCCACGGTGTTTCTGTATCTCTATTATGTTGGTGCGGCTTCGGAACTTTTAAATATCTTGATATATCTCGAGAACTACGCATCTGATCAAAAAATATCATAGAACATAAAAAGTAGGAAACTCAATTCTCTACAAAAAAGGTCTCTTAACATTTTGCAATAGCTCGCTTCGTTTCCGAGATATTTGCAGATTTATCTCAAGGGAAGGTGCCTGACGGACATATTTCGAGATATTTCTTCTTCTTGTTGTTCTTGTTCTGCACAGCTAAGCTGGAAGTGGCATTTGCGGCTCGCACTAGTGCAGAGTTATCTCAAAGAAAGGGGCCACGGTGTTTCTGTATCTCTATTATGTTGGTGCGGCTTCGGAACTTTTAAATATCTGGATATATCTCGAAAACTACGCTTCTGATCAAAAAATATCATAGAACATAAATTGTAGGAAACATAATTCTCTACAAAAAACGTCTCTTATCATTTTGCCATAGCTCGCTTCGTTTCCGAGATATTTGCAGATTCAGCTCAAAGGAACTGGCCTGACGGACATATTTCGAGATATTCCTTCTTCTTGTTGTTCTTCCTCTGCACAGCTAAGCTGGAAGTGGCATTTGCAGCTCGCAATAGTGCAGAGTTATCTCAAAGAAAGGGGCCACGGTGTTTCTGTATCTCTATTATGTTGGTGCGGCTTCGGAACTTTTGAATATCTTGATATATCTCGAGAACTACGCATCTGATCAAAAAATATCATAGAACATAAAAAGTAGGAAACTTAATTCTCTACAAAAAAGGTCTCTTAACATTTTGCCATAGCTCGCTTCGTTTCCGAGATATTTGCAGATTTATCTCAAGGGAAGGGGCCTGACGGACATATTTCGAGATATTTCTTCTTCTTGTTGTTCTTCTTCTGCACAGCTAAGCTGGAAGTGGCATTTGCGGCTCGCACTAGTGCAGAGTTATCTCAACGAAAGGGGCCACGGTGTTTCTGTATCTCTATTATGTTGGTGCGGCTTCGGAACTTTTAAATATCTCGATATATCTCGAAAACTACGCTTCTGATCAAAAAATATCATAGAACATAAATTGTAGGAAACATAATTCTCTACAAAAAAGGTCTCTTAACATTTTGCCATAGCTCGCTTCGTTTCCGAGATATTTGCAGATTTATCTCAAGGGAAGGGGCCTGACGGACATATTTCGAGATATTTCTTCTTCTTGTTGTTCTTCTTCTGCACAGCTAAGCTGAAAGTGGCATTTGGAGCTCGCAATAGTGCAGAGTTATCTCAAAGAAAGGGGCCACGGTGTTTCTGTATCTCTATTATGTTGGTGCGGCTTCGGAACTTTTAAATATCTTGATATATCTCGAGAACTACGCATCTGATCAAAAAATATCATAGAACATAAAAAGTAGGAAACTCAATTCTCTACAAAAAAGGTCTCTTAACATTTTGCAATAGCTCGCTTCGTTTCCGAGATATTTGCAGATTTATCTCAAGGGAAGGTGCCTGACGGACATATTTCGAGATATTTCTTCTTCTTGTTGTTCTTGTTCTGCACAGCTAAGCTGGAAGTGGCATTTGCGGCTCGCACTAGTGCAGAGTTATCTCAAAGAAAGGGGCCACGGTGTTTCTGTATCTCTATTATGTTGGTGCGGCTTCGGAACTTTTAAATATCTGGATATATCTCGAAAACTACGCTTCTGATCAAAAAATATCATAGAACATAAATTGTAGGAAACATAATTCTCTACAAAAAACGTCTCTTATCATTTTGCCATAGCTCGCTTCGTTTCCGAGATATTTGCAGATTCAGCTCAAAGGAACTGGCCTGACGGACATATTTCGAGATATTCCTTCTTCTTGTTGTTCTTCCTCTGCACAGCTAAGCTGGAAGTGGCATTTGCAGCTCGCAATAGTGCAGAGTTATCTCAAAGAAAGGGGCCACGGTGTTTCTGTATCTCTATTATGTTGGTGCGGCTTCGGAACTTTTGAATATCTTGATATATCTCGAGAACTACGCATCTGATCAAAAAATATCATAGAACATAAAAAGTAGGAAACTTAATTCTCTACAAAAAAGGTCTCTTAACATTTTGCCATAGCTCGCTTCGTTTCCGAGATATTTGCAGATTTATCTCAAGGGAAGGGGCCTGACGGACATATTTCGAGATATTTCTTCTTCTTGTTGTTCTTCTTCTGCACAGCTAAGCTGGAAGTGGCACTTGCGGCTCGCACTAGTGCAGAGTTATCTCAACGAAAGGGGCCACGGTGTTTCTGTATCTCTATTATGTTGGTGCGGCTTCGGAACTTTTAAATATCTCGATATATCTCGAAAACTACGCTTCTGATCAAAAAATATCATAGAACATAAATTGTAGGAAGCATAATTCTCTACAAAAAAGGTCTCTTAACATTTTGCCATAGCTCGCTTCGTTTCCGAGATATTTGCAGATTTATCTCAAGGGAAGGGGCCTGACGGACATATTACGAGATATTTCTTCTTCTTGTTGTTCTTCTTCTGCACAGCTAAGCTGAAAGTGGCATTTGGAGCTCGCAATAGTGCAGAGTTATCTCAAAGAAAGGGGCCACGGTGTTTCTATATCTCTATTATGTTGGTGCGGCTTCGGAACTTTTAAATATCTTGATATATCTCGAGAACTACGCATCTGATCAGAAAATATCATAGATGATAAAAAGTAGGAAACTTAATTCTCTACAAAAAAGGTCTCTTAACATTTTGCCATAGCTCGCTTCGTTTCCGAGATATTTGCAGATTTATCTCAAGGTAAGGGGCCTGACGGACATATTTCGAGATATTTCTTCTTCTTGTTGTTCTTCTCCTGCACAGCTAAGCTGGAAGTGGCATTTGCAGCTCGCAATAGTGCATAGTTATCTGAAAGAAAGGGGCCACGGTGTTTCTGTATCTCTATTATGTTGGTGCGGCTTCGGAACTTTTAAATATCTTGATATATCTCGAGAACTACGCATCTGATCAAAAAATATCATAGAACATAAAAAGTAGGAAACTCAATTCTCTACAAAAAAGGTCTCTTAACATTTTGCAATAGCTCGCTTCGTTTCCGAGATATTTGCAGATTTATCTCAAGGGAAGGTGCCTGACGGACATATTTCGAGATATTTCTTCTTCTTGTTGTTCTTGTTCTGCACAGCTAAGCTGGAAGTGGCATTTGCGGCTCGCACTAGTGCAGAGTTATCTCAAAGAAAGGGGCCACGGTGTTTCTGTATCTCTATTATGTTGGTGCGGCTTCGGAACTTTTAAATATCTCGATATATCTCGAAAACTACGCTTCTGATCAAAAAATATCATAGAACATAAATTGTAGGAAACATAATTCTCTACAAAAAAGGTCTCTTAACATTTTGCCATAGCTCGCTTCGTTTCCGAGATATTTGCAGATTTATCTCAAGGGAAGGGGCCTGACGGACATATTTCGAGATATTTCTTCTTCTTGTTGTTCTTCTTCTGCACAGCTAAGCTGAAAGTGGCATTTGGAGCTCGCAATAGTGCAGAGTTATCTCAAAGAAAGGGGCCACGGTGTTTCTGTATCTCTATTATGTTGGTGCGGCTTCGGAACTTTTAAATATCTTGATATATCTCGAGAACTACGCATCTGATCAGAAAATATCATAGCAGATAAAAAGTAGGAAACTTAATTCTCTACAAAAAAGGTCTCTTAACATTTTGCCATAGCTCGCTTCGTTTCCGAGATATTTGCAGATTTATCTCAAGGTAAGGGGCCTGACGGACATATTTCGAGATATTTCTTCTTCTTGTTGTCCTTCTTCTGCACAGCTAAGCTGGAAGTGGCATTTGCAGCTCGCAATAGTGCATAGTTATCTGAAAGAAAGGGGCCACGGTGTTTCTGTATCTCTACTATGTTGGTGCGGCTTCGGAACTTTTAAATATCTTGATATATCTCGAGAACTACGCATCTGATCAAAAAATATCATAGAACATAAAAAGTAGGAAACTCAATTCTCTACAAAAAAGGTCTCTTAACATTTTGCAATAGCTCGCTTCGTTTCCGAGATATTTGCAGATTTATCTCAAGGGAAGGTGCCTGACGGACATATTTCGAGATATTTCTTCTTCTTGTTGTTCTTGTTCTGCACAGCTAAGCTGGTAGTGGCATTTGGAGCTCGCAATAGTGCAGAGTTATCTCAAAGAAAGGGGCCACGGTGTTTCTGTATCTCTATTATGTTGGTGCGGCTTCGGAACTTTTAAATATCTCGATATATCTCGAAAACTACGCTTCTGATCAAAAAATATCATAGAACATAAATTGTAGGAAACATAATTCTCTACAAAAAACGTCTCTTAACATTTTGCCATAGCTCGCTTCGTTTCCGAGATATTTGCAGATTCAGCTCAAAGGAACTGGCCTGACGGACATATTTCGAGATATTCCTTCTTCTTGTTGTTCTTCCTCTGCACAGCTAAGCTGGAAGTGGCATTTGCAGCTCGCAATAGTGCAGAGTTATCTCAAAGAAAGGGGCCACGGTGTTTCTGTATCTCTATTATGTTGGTGCGGCTTCGGAACTTTTGAATATCTTGATATATCTCGAGAACTACGCATCTGATCAAAAAATATCATAGAACATAAAAAGTAGGAAACTTAATTCTCTACAAAAAAGGTCTCTTAACATTTTGCCATAGCTCGCTTCGTTTCCGAGATATTTGCAGATTTATCTCAAGGGAAGGGGCCTGACGGACATATTTCGAGATATTTCTTCTTCTTGTTGTTCTTCTTCTGCACAGCTAAGCTGGAAGTGGCATTTGCGGCTCGCACTAGTGCAGAGTTATCTCAACGAAAGGGGCCACGGTGTTTCTGTATCTCTATTATGTTGGTGCGGCTTCGGAACTTTTAAATATCTCGATATATCTCGAAAACTACGCTTCTGATCAAAAAATATCATAGAACATAAATTGTAGGGAACATAATTCTCTCCAAAAAAGGTCTCTTAACATTTTGCCATAGCTCGCTTCGTTTCCGAGATATTTGCAGATTTATCTCAAGGGAAGGGGCCTGACGGACATATTTCGAGATATTTCTTCTTCTTGTTGTACTTCTTCTGCACAGCTAAGCTGAAAGTGGCATTTGCAGCTCGCAATAGTGCAGAGTTATCTCAAAGAAAGGGGCCACGGTGTTTCTGTATCTCTATTATGTTGGTGCGGCTTCGGAACTTTTAAATATCTTGATATATCTCGAGAACTACGCATCTGATCAGAAAATATCATAGAAGATAAAAAGTAGCAAACTTAATTCTCTACAAAAAAGATCTCTTAACATTTTGCCATAGCTCGCTTCGTTTCCGAGATATTTGCAGATATATCTCAAGGGAAGGGGCCTGACGGACATATTTCGAGATATTTCTTCTTCTTGTTGTTCTTCTTCTGCACAGCTAAGCTGGAAGTGGCATTTACAGCTCGCAATAGTGCAGAGTTATCTCAAAGAAAGGGGCCACGGTGTTTCTGTATCTCTATTATGTTGGTGCGGCTTCGGAACTTTTAAATATCTTGATATATCTCGAGAACTACGCATCTGATCAAAAAATATCATAGAACATAGAAAGTAGGAAACCTAATTCTCTACAAAAAAGGTCTCTTAACATTTTGCCATAGCTCTCTTCGTTTCCGAGATATTTGCAGATTTATCTCAAGGTAAGGGGCCTGACGGACATATTTCGAGATATTTCTTCTTCTTGTTGTTCTTCTTCTGCACAGCTAAGCTGAAAGTGGCATTTGCGGCTCGCACTAGTGCAGAGTTATCTCAAAGAACGGG
Organism: Osmia lignaria lignaria; assembly: GCF_051020975.1. Taxonomy (NCBI): domain Eukaryota; kingdom Metazoa; phylum Arthropoda; class Insecta; order Hymenoptera; family Megachilidae; genus Osmia; species Osmia lignaria. Next base: position 13,804,146 of record NW_027478161.1, read on the forward strand.
GCCACGGTGTTTCTGTATCCCTATTATGTTGGTGCGGCTTCGGAACTTTTAAATATCTTGATATATCTCGAGAACTACGCATCTGATCAAAAAATATCATAGAACATAAAAAGTAGGAAACCTAATTCTCTACAAAAAAGGTCTCTTAACATTTTGCCATAGCTCTCTTCGTTTCCGAGATATTTGCAGATTTATCTCAAGGTAAGGGGCCTGACGGACATATTTCGAGATATTTCTTCTTCTTGTTGTTCTTCTTCTGCACAGCTAAGCTGGAAGTGGCATTTGCAGCTCGCAATAGTGCATAGTTATCTGAAAGAAAGGGGCCACGGTGTTTCTGTATCTCTATTATGTTGGTGCGGCTTCGGAACTTTTAAATATCTTGATATATCTCGAGAACTACGCATCTGATCAAAAAATATCATAGAACATAAAAAGTAGGAAACTCAATTCTCTACAAAAAAGGTCTCTTAACATTTTGCAATAGCTCGCTTCGTTTCCGAGATATTTGCAGATTTATCTCAAGGGAAGGTGCCTGACGGACATATTTCGAGATATTTCTTCTTCTTGTTGTTCTTGTTCTGCACAGCTAAGCTGGAAGTGGCATTTGCGGCTCGCACTAGTGCAGAGTTATCTCAAAGAAAGGGGCCACGGTGTTTCTGTATCTCTATTATGTTGGTGCGGCTTCGGAACTTTTAAATATCTCGATATATCTCGAAAACTACGCTTCTGATCAAAAAATATCATAGAACATAAATTGTAGGAAACATAATTCTCTACAAAAAACGTCTCTTAACATTTTGCCATAGCTCGCTTCGTTTCCGAGATATTTGCAGATTCAGCTCAAAGGAACTGGCCTGACGGACATATTTCGAGATATTCCTTCTTCTTGTTGTTCTTCCTCTGCACAGCTAAGCTGGAAGTGGCATTTGCAGCTCGCAATAGTGCAGAGTTATCTCAAAGAAAGGGGCCACGGTGTTTCTGTATCTCTATTATGTTGGTGCGGCTTCGGAACTTTTGAATATCTTGATATATCTCGAGAACTACGCATCTGATCAAAAAATATCATAGAACATAAAAAGTAGGAAACTTAATTCTCTACAAAAATGGTCTCTTAACATTTTGCCATAGCTCGCTTCGTTTCCGAGATATTTGCAGATTTATCTCAAGGGAAGGGGCCTGACGGACATATTTCGAGATATTTCTTCTTCTTGTTGTTCTTCTTCTGCACAGCTAAGCTGGAAGTGGCATTTGCGGCTCGCACTAGTGCAGAGTTATCTCAACGAAAGGGGCCACGGTGTTTCTGTATCTCTATTATGTTGGTGCGGCTTCGGAACTTTTAAATATCTCGATATATCTCGAAAACTACGCTTCTGATCAAAAAATATCATAGAACATAAATTGTAGGAAACATAATTCTCTACAAAAAAGGTCTCTTAACATTTTGCCATAGCTCGCTTCGTTTCCGAGATATTCGCAGATTTATCTCAAGGGAAGGGGCCTGACGGACATATTTCGAGATATTTCTTCTTCTTGTTGTTCTTCTTCTGCACAGCTAAGCTGAAAGTGGCATTTGCAGCTCGCAATAGTGCAGAGTGATCTCAAAGAAAGGGGCCACGGTGTTTCTGTATCTCTATTATGTTGGTGCGGCTTCGGAACTTTTAAATATCTTGATATATCTCGAGAACTACGCATCTGATCAGAAAATATCATAGAAGATAAAAAGTAGGAAACTTAATTCTCTACAAAAAAGGTCTCTTAACATTTTGCCATAGCTCGCTTCGTTTCCGAGATATTTGCAGATATATCTCAAGGGAAGGGGCCTGACGGACATATTTCGAGATATTTCTTCTTCTTGTTGTTCTTCTTCTGCACAGCTAAGCTGGAAGTGGCATTTACAGCTCGCAATAGTGCAGAGTTATCTCAAAGAAAGGGGCCACGGTGTTTCTGTATCTCTATTATGTTGGTGCGGCTTCGGAACTTTTAAATATCTTGATATATCTCGAGAACTACGCATCTGATCAAAAAATATCATAGAACATAAAAAGTAGGAAACTTAATTCTCTACAAAAAAGGTCGCTTAACATTTTGCCATAGCTCGCTTCGTTTCCGAGATATTTGCATATTTATCTCAAGGGAAGGGGCCTGACGGACATATTTCGAGATATTTCTTCTTCTTGTTGTTCTTCTTCTGCACAGCTAAGCTGAAAGTGGCATTTGCGGCTCGCACTAGTGCAGAGTTATCTCAAAGAACGGGGCCACGGTGTTTCTGTATCCCTATTATGTTGGTGCGGCTTCGGAACTTTTAAATATCTTGATATATCTCGAGAACTACGCATCTGATCAAAAAATATCATAGAACATAAAAAGTAGGAAACGTAATTCTCTACAAAAAAGGTCTCTTAACATTTTGCCATAGCTCTCTTCATTTCCGAGATATTTGCAGATTTATCTCAAGGTAAGGGGCCTGACGGACATATTTCGAGATATTTCTTCTTCTTGTTGTTCTTCTTCTGCACAGCTAAGCTGGAAGTGGCATTTGCGGCTCGCACTAGTGCAGAGTTATCTCAAAGAAAGGGGCCACGGTGTTTCTGTATCTCTATTATGTTGGTGCGGCTTCGGAACTTTTAAATATCTCGATATATCTCGAAAACTACGCTTCTGATCAAAAAATATCATAGAACATAAATTGTAGGAAACATAATTCTCTACAAAAAACGTCTCTTAACATTTTGCCATAGCTCGCTTCGTTTCCGAGATATTTGCAGATTCAGCTCAGAGGAACTGGCCTGACGGACATATTTCGAGATATTCCTTCTTCTTGTTGTTCTTCCTCTGCACAGCTAAGCTGGAAGTGGCATTTGCAGCTCGCAATAGTGCAGAGTTATCTCAAAGAAAGGGGCCACGGTGTTTCTGTATCTCTATTATGTTGGTGCGGCTTCGGAACTTTTGAATATCTTGATATATCTCGAGAACTACGCATCTGATCAAAAAATATCATAGAACATAAAAAGTAGGAAACTCAATTCTCTACAAAAAAGGTCTCTTAACATTTTGCAATAGCTCGCTTCGTTTCCGAGATATTTGCAGATTTATCTCAAGGGAAGGTGCCTGACGGACATATTTCGAGATATTTCTTCTTCTTGTTGTTCTTGTTCTGCACAGCTAAGCTGGAAGTGGCATTTGCGGCTCGCACTAGTGCAGAGTTATCTCAAAGAAAGGGGCCACGGTGTTTCTGTATCTCTATTATGTTGGTGCGGCTTCGGAACTTTTAAATATCTCGATATATCTCGAAAACTACGCTTCTGATCTAAAAATATCATAGAACATGAATTGTAGGAAACATAATTCTCTACAAAAAACGTCTCTTAACATTTTGCCATAGCTCGCTTCGTTTCCGAGATATTTGCAGATTCAGCTCAAAGGAACTGGCCTGACGGACATATTTCGAGATATTCCTTCTTCTTGTTGTTCTTCCTCTGCACAGCTAAGCTGGAAGTGGCATTTGCAGCTCGCAATAGTGCAGAGTTATCTCAAAGAAAGGGGCCACGGTGTTTCTGTATCTCTATTATGTTGGTGCGGCTTCGGAACTTTTGAATATCTTGATATATCTCGAGAACTACGCATCTGATCAAAAAATATCATAGAACATAAGAAGTAGGAAACTTAATTCTCTACAAAAAAGGTCTCTTAACATTTTGCCATAGCTCGCTTCGTTTCCGAGATATTTGCAGATTTATCTCAAGGGAAGGGGCCTGACGGACATATTTCGAGATATTTCTTCTTCTTGTTGTTCTTCTTCTGCACAGCTAAGCTGGAAGTGGCATTTGCGGCTCGCACTAGTGCAGAGTTATCTCAACGAAAGGGGCCGCGGTGTTTCTGTATCTCTATTATGTTGGTGCGGCTTCGGAACTTTTAAATATCTCGATATATCTCGAAAACTACGCTTCTGATCAAAAAATATCATAGAACATAAATTGTAGGAAACATAATTCTCTACAAAAAACGTCTCTTAACATTTTGCCATAGCTCGCTTCGTTTCCGAGATATTTGCAGATTCAGCTCAAAGGAACTGGCCTGACGGACATATTTCGAGATATTCCTTCTTCTTGTTGTTCTTCCTCTGCACAGCTAAGCTGGAAGTGGCATTTGCAGCTCGCAATAGTGCAGAGTTATCTCAAAGAAAGGGGCCACGGTGTTTCTGTATCTCTATTATGTTGGTGCGGCTTCGGAACTTTTGAATATCTTGATATATCTCGAGAACTACGCATCTGATCAAAAAATATCATAGAACATAAAAAGTAGGAAACTCAATTCTCTACAAAAAAGGTCTCTTAACATTTTGCAATAGCTCGCTTCGTTTCCGAGATATTTGCAGATTTATCTCAAGGGAAGGTGCCTGACGGACATATTTCGAGATATTTCTTCTTCTTGTTGTTCTTGTTCTGCACAGCTAAGCTGGAAGTGGCATTTGCGGCTCGCACTAGTGCAGAGTTATCTCAAAGAAAGGGGCCACGGTGTTTCTGTATCTCTATTATGTTGGTGCGGCTTCGGAACTTTTAAATATCTCGATATATCTCGAAAACTACGCTTCTGATCAAAAAATATCATAGAACATAAATTGTAGGAAACATAATTCTCTACAAAAAACGTCTCTTAACATTTTGCCATAGCTCGCTTCGTTTCCGAGATATTTGCAGATTCAGCTCAAAGGAACTGGCCTGACGGACATATTTCGAGATATTCCTTCTTCTTGTTGTTCTTCCTCTGCACAGCTAAGCTGGAAGTGGCATTTGCAGCTCGCAATAGTGCAGAGTTATCTCAAAGAAAGGGGCCACGGTGTTTCTGTATCTCTATTATGTTGGTGCGGCTTCGGAACTTTTAAATATCTTGATATATCTCGAGAACTACGCATCTGATCAAAAAATATCATAGAACATAAAAAGTAGGAAACTTAATTCTCTACAAAAAAGGTTGCTTAACATTTTGCCATAGCTCGCTTCGTTTCCGAGATATTTGCATATTTATCTCAAGGGAAGGGGCCTGACGGACATATTTCGAGATATTTCTTCTTCTTGTTGTTCTTCTTCTGCACAGCTAAGCTGAAAGTGGCATTTGCGGCTCGCACTAGTGCAGAGTTATCTCAAAGAACGGGGCCACGGTGTTTCTGTATCCCTATTATGTTGGTGCGGCTTCGGAACTTTTAAATATCTTGATATATCTCGAGAACTACGCATCTGATCAAAAAATATCATAGAACATAAAAAGTAGGAAACCTAATTCTCTACAAAAAACGTCTCTTAACATTTTGCGATAGCTCTCTTCGTTTCCGAGATATTTGCAGATTTATCTCAAGGTAAGGGGCCTGACGGACATATTTCGAGATATTTCTTCTTCTTGTTGTTCTTCTTCTGCACAGCTAAGCTGGAAGTGGCATTTGCAGCTCGCAATAGTGCATAGTTATCTGAAAGAAAGGGGCCACGGTGTTTCTGTATCTCTATTATGTTGGTGCGGCTTCGGAACTTTTAAATATCTTGATATATCTCGAGAACTACGCATCTGATCAAAAAATATCATAGAACATAAAAAGTAGGAAACTCAATTCTCTACAAAAAAGGTCTCTTAACATTTTGCAATAGCTCGCTTCGTTTCCGAGATATTTGCAGATTTATCTCAAGGGAAGGTGCCTGACGGACATATTTCGAGATATTTCTTCTTCTTGTTGTTCTTGTTCTGCACAGCTAAGCTGGAAGTGGCATTTGCGGCTCGCACTAGTGCAGAGTTATCTCAAAGAAAGGGGCCACGGTGTTTCTGTATCTCTATTATGTTGGTGCGGCTTCGGAACTTTTAAATATCTCGATATATCTCGAAAACTACGCTTCTGATCAAAAAATATCATAGAACATAAATTGTAGGAAACATAATTCTCTACAAAAAACGTCTCTTAACATTTTGCCATAGCTCGCTTCGTTTCCGAGATATTTGCAGATTCAGCTCAAAGGAACTGGCCTGACGGACATATTTCGAGATATTCCTTCTTCTTGTTGTTCTTCCTCTGCACAGCTAAGCTGGAAGTGGCATTTGCAGCTCGCAATAGTGCAGAGTTATCTCAAAGAAAGGGGCCACGGTGTTTCTGTATCTCTATTATGTTGGTGCGGCTTCGGAACTTTTGAATATCTTGATATATCTCGAGAACTACGCATCTGATCAAAAAATATCATAGAACATAAAAAGTAGGAAACTTAATTCTCTACAAAAAAGGTCTCTCAACATTTTGCCATAGCTCGCTTCGTTTCCGAGATATTTGCAGATTTATCTCAAGGGAAGGGGCCTGACGGACATACTTCGAGATATTTCTTCTTCTTGTTGTTCTTCTTCTGCACAGCTAAGCTGGAAGTGGCATTTGCGGCTCGCACTAGTGCAGAGTTATCTCAACGAAAGGGGCCACGGTGTTTCTGTATCTCTATTATGTTGGTGCGGCTTCGGAACTTTTAAATATCTCGATATATCTCGAAAACTACGCTTCTGATCAAAAAATATCATAGAACATAAATTGTAGGAAACATAATTCTCTACAAAAAAGGTCTCTTAACATTTTGCCATAGCTCGCTTCGTTTCCGAGATATTTGCAGATTTATCTCAAGGGAAGGGGCCTGACGGACATATTTCGAGATATTTCTTCTTCTTGTTGTTCTTCTTCTGCACAGCTAAGCTGAAAGTGGCATTTGGAGCTCGCAATAGTGCAGATGTATCTCAAAGAAAGGGGCCACGGTGTTTCTGTATCTCTATTATGTTGGTGCGGCTTCGGAACTTTTAAATATCTTGATATATCTCGAGAACTACGCATCTGATCAGAAAATATCATAGAAGATAAAAAGTAGGAAACTTAATTCTCTACAAAAAAGGTCTCTTAACATTTTGCCATAGCTCGCTTCGTTTCCGAGATATTTGCAGATTTATCTCAAGGTAAGGGGCCTGACGGACATATTTCGAGATATTTCTTCTTCTTGTTGTTCTTGTTCTGCACAGCTAAGCTGGAAGTGGCATTTGCGGCTCGCACTAGTGCAGAGTTATCTCAATGAAAGGGGCCACGGTGTTTCTGTATCTCTATTATGTTGGTGCGGCTTCGGAACTTTTAAATATCTCGATATATCTCGAAAACTACGCTTCTGATCAAAAAATATCATAGAACATAAATTGTAGGAAACATAATTCTCTACAAAAAACGTCTCTTAACATTTTGCCATAGCTCGCTTCGTTTCCGAGATATTTGCAGATTCAGCTCAAAGGAACTGGCCTGACGGACATATTTCGAGATATTCCTTCTTCTTGTTGTTCTTCCTCTGCACAGCTAAGCTGGAAGTGGCATTTGCAGCTCGCAATAGTGCAGAGTTATCTCAAAGAAAGGGGCCACGGTGTTTCTGTATCTCTATTATGTTGGTGCGGCTTCGGAACTTCTGAATATCTTGATATATCTCGAGAACTACGCATCTGATCAAAAAATATCATAGAACATAAAAAGTAGGAAACTTAATTCTCTACAAAAAAGGTCTCTTAACATTTTGCCATAGCTCGCTTCGTTTCCGAGATATTTGCAGATTCAGCTCAAAGGAACTGGCCTGACGGACATATTTCGAGATATTTCTTCTTCTTGTTGTGCTTCTTCTGCACAGCTAAGCTGGAAGTGGCATTTGCGGCTCGCACTAGTGCAGAGTTATCTCAACGAAAGGGGCCACGGTGTTTCTGTATCTCTATTATGTTGGTGCGGCTTCGGAACTTTTAAATATCTCGATATATCTCGAAAACTACGCATCTGATCAACAAATATCATAGAACATAAATTGTAGGAAACATAATTCTCTACAAAAAAGGTCTCTTAACATTTTGCCATAGCTCGCTTCGTTTCCGAGATATTTGCAGATTTATCTCAAGGGAAGGGGCCTGACGGACATATTTCGAGATATTTCTTCTTCTTGTTGTTCTTCTTCTGCACAGCTAAGCTGAAAGTGGCATTTGCAGCTCGCAATAGTGCAGAGTTATCTCAAAGAAAGGGGCCACGGTGTTTCTGTATCTCTATTATGTTGGTGCGGCTTCGGAACTTTTAAATATCTTGATATATCTCGAGAACTACGCATCTGATCAGAAAATATCATAGAAGATAAAAAGTAGGAAACTTAATTCTCTACAAAAAAGGTCTCTTAACATTTTGCCATAGCTCGCTTCGTTTCCGAGATATTTGCAGATTTATCTCAAGGTAAGGGGCCTGACGGACATATTTCGAGATATTTCTTCTTCTTGTTGTTCTTGTTCTGCACAGCTAAGCTGGAAGTGGCATTTGCGGCTCGCACTAGTGCAGAGTTATCTCAAAGAAAGGGGCCACGGTGTTTCTGTATCTCTATTATGTTGGTGCGGCTTCGGAACTTTTAAATATCTCGATATATCTCGAAAACTACGCTTCTGATCAAAAAATATCATAGAACATAAATTGTAGGAAACATAATTCTCTACAAAAAACGTCTCTTAACATTTTGCCATAGCTCGCTTCGTTTCCGAGATATTTGCAGATTCAGCTCAAAGGAACTGGCCTGACGGACATATTTCGAGATATTCCTTCTTCTTGTTGTTCTTCCTCTGCACAGCTAAGCTGGAAGTGGCATTTGCAGCTCGCAATAGTGCAGAGTTATCTCAAAGAAAGGGGCCACGGTGTTTCTGTATCTCTATTATGTTGGTGCGGCTTCGGAACTTCTGAATATCTTGATATATCTCGAGAACTACGCATCTGATCAAAAAATATCATAGAACATAAATTGTAGGAAACATAATTCTCTACAAAAAAGGTCTCTTAACATTTTGCCATAGCTCGCTTCGTTTCCGAGATATTTGCAGATATATCTCAAGGGAAGGGGCCTGACGGACATATTTCGAGATATTTCTTCTTCTTGTTGTTCTTCTTCTGCGCAGCTAAGCTGGAAGTGGCATTTGCAGCTCGCAATAGTGCAGAGATATCTCAAAGAAAGGGGCCACGGTGTTTCTGTATCTCTATTATGTTGGTGCGGCTTCGGAACTTTTAAATATCTTGATATATCTCTAGAACTACGCATCTGATCAAAAAATATCATAGAACATAAAAAGTAGGAAACTTAATTCTCTACAAAAAAGGTCGCTTAACATTTTGCCATAGCTCGCTTCGTTTCCGAGATATTTGCATATTTATCTCAAGGGAAGGGGCCTGACGGACATATTTCGAGATATTTCTTCTTCTTGTTGTTCTTCTTCTGCACAGCTAAGCTGGAAGTGGCATTTGCGGCTCGCACTAGTGCAGAGTTATCTCAAAGAACGGGGCCACGGTGTTTCTGTATCCCTATTATGTTGGTGCGGCTTCGGAACTTTTAAATATCTTGATATATCTCGAAAACTACGCTTCTGATCAAAAAATATCATAGAACATAAATTGTAGGAAACATAATTCTCTACAAAAAACGTCTCTTAACATTTTGCCATAGCTCGCTTCGTTTCCGAGATATTTGCAGATTCAGCTCAAAGGAACTGGCCTGACGGACATATTTCGAGATATTCCTTCTTCTTGTTGTTCTTCCTCTGCACAGCTAAGCTGGAAGTGGCATTTGCAGCTCGCAATAGTGCAGAGTTATCTCAAAGAAAGGGGCCACGGTGTTTCTGTATCTCTATTATGTTGGTGCGGCTTCGGAACTTTTGAATATCTTGATATATCTCGAGAACTACGCATCTGATCAAAAAATATCATAGAACATAAAAAGTAGGAAACTTAATTCTCTACAAAAAAGGTCTCTCAACATTTTGCCATAGCTCGCTTCGTTTCCGAGATATTTGCAGATTTATCTCAAGGGAAGGGGCCTGACGGACATACTTCGAGATATTTCTTCTTCTTGTTGTTCTTCTTCTGCACAGCTAAGCTGGAAGTGGCATTTGCGGCTCGCACTAGTGCAGAGTTATCTCAACGAAAGGGGCCACGGTGTTTCTGTATCTCTATTATGTTGGTGCGGCTTCGGAACTTTTAAATATCTCGATATATCTCGAAAACTACGCTTCTGATCAAAAAATATCATAGAACATAAATTGTAGGAAACATAATTCTCTACAAAAAAGGTCTCTTAACATTTTGCCATAGCTCGCTTCGTTTCCGAGATATTTGCAGATTTATCTCAAGGGAAGGGGCCTGACGGACATATTTCGAGATATTTCTTCTTCTTGTTGTTCTTCTTCTGCACAGCTAAGCTGAAAGTGGCATTTGGAGCTCGCAATAGTGCAGATGTATCTCAAAGAAAGGGGCCACGGTGTTTCTGTATCTCTATTATGTTGGTGCGGCTTCGGAACTTTTAAATATCTTGATATATCTCGAGAACTACGCATCTGATCAGAAAATATCATAGAAGATAAAAAGTAGGAAACTTAATTCTCTACAAAAAAGGTCTCTTAACATTTTGCCATAGCTCGCTTCGTTTCCGAGATATTTGCAGATTTATCTCAAGGTAAGGGGCCTGACGGACATATTTCGAGATATTTCTTCTTCTTGTTGTTCTTCTTCTGCACAGCTAAGCTGGAAGTGGCATTTGCAGCTCGCAATAGTGCATAGTTATCTGAAAGAAAGGGGCCACGGTGTTTCTGTATCTCTATTATGTTGGTGCGGCTTCGGAACTTTTAAATATCTTGATATATCTCGAGAACTACGCATCTGATCAAAAAATATCATAGAACATAAAAAGTAGGAAACTCAATTCTCTACAAAAAAGGTCTCTTAACATTTTGCAATAGCTCGCTTCGTTTCCGAGATATTTGCAGATTTATCTCAAGGGAAGGTGCCTGACGGACATATTTCGAGATATTTCTTCTTCTTGTTGTTCTTGTTCTGCACAGCTAAGCTGGAAGTGGCATTTGCGGCTCGCACTAGTGCAGAGTTATCTCAATGAAAGGGGCCACGGTGTTTCTGTATCTCTATTATGTTGGTGCGGCTTCGGAACTTTTAAATATCTCGATATATCTCGAAAACTACGCTTCTGATCAAAAAATATCATAGAACATAAATTGTAGGAAACATAATTCTCTACAAAAAACGTCTCTTAACATTTTGCCATAGCTCGCTTCGTTTCCGAGATATTTGCAGATTCAGCTCAAAGGAACTGGCCTGACGGACATATTTCGAGATATTCCTTCTTCTTGTTGTTCTTCCTCTGCACAGCTAAGCTGGAAGTGGCATTTGCAGCTCGCAATAGTGCAGAGTTATCTCAAAGAAAGGGGCCACGGTGTTTCTGTATCTCTATTATGTTGGTGCGGCTTCGGAACTTCTGAATATCTTGATATATCTCGAGAACTACGCATCTGATCAAAAAATATCATAGAACATAAAAAGTAGGAAACTTAATTCTCTACAAAAAAGGTCTCTTAACATTTTGCCATAGCTCGCTTCGTTTCCGAGATATTTGCAGATTCAGCTCAAAGGAACTGGCCTGACGGACATATTTCGAGATATTTCTTCTTCTTGTTGTGCTTCTTCTGCACAGCTAAGCTGGAAGTGGCATTTGCGGCTCGCACTAGTGCAGAGTTATCTCAACGAAAGGGGCCACGGTGTTTCTGTATCTCTATTATGTTGGTGCGGCTTCGGAACTTTTAAATATCTCGATATATCTCGAAAACTACGCATCTGATCAACAAATATCATAGAACATAAATTGTAGGAAACATAATTCTCTACAAAAAAGGTCTCTTAACATTTTGCCATAGCTCGCTTCGTTTCCGAGATATTTGCAGATTTATCTCAAGGGAAGGGGCCTGACGGACATATTTCGAGATATTTCTTCTTCTTGTTGTTCTTCTTCTGCACAGCTAAGCTGAAAGTGGCATTTGCAGCTCGCAATAGTGCAGAGTTATCTCAAAGAAAGGGGCCACGGTGTTTCTGTATCTCTATTATGTTGGTGCGGCTTCGGAACTTTTAAATATCTTGATATATCTCGAGAACTACGCATCTGATCAGAAAATATCATAGAAGATAAAAAGTAGGAAACTTAATTCTCTACAAAAAAGGTCTCTTAACATTTTGCCATAGCTCGCTTCGTTTCCGAGATATTTGCAGATTTATCTCAAGGTAAGGGGCCTGACGGACATATTTCGAGATATTTCTTCTTCTTGTTGTTCTTGTTCTGCACAGCTAAGCTGGAAGTGGCATTTGCGGCTCGCACTAGTGCAGAGTTATCTCAAAGAAAGGGGCCACGGTGTTTCTGTATCTCTATTATGTTGGTGCGGCTTCGGAACTTTTAAATATCTCGATATATCTCGAAAACTACGCTTCTGATCAAAAAATATCATAGAACATAAATTGTAGGAAACATAATTCTCTACAAAAAACGTCTCTTAACATTTTGCCATAGCTCGCTTCGTTTCCGAGATATTTGCAGATTCAGCTCAAAGGAACTGGCCTGACGGACATATTTCGAGATATTCCTTCTTCTTGTTGTTCTTCCTCTGCACAGCTAAGCTGGAAGTGGCATTTGCAGCTCGCAATAGTGCAGAGTTATCTCAAAGAAAGGGGCCACGGTGTTTCTGTATCTCTATTATGTTGGTGCGGCTTCGGAACTTCTGAATATCTTGATATATCTCGAGAACTACGCATCTGATCAAAAAATATCATAGAACATAAATTGTAGGAAACATAATTCTCTACAAAAAAGGTCTCTTAACATTTTGCCATAGCTCGCTTCGTTTCCGAGATATTTGCAGATATATCTCAAGGGAAGGGGCCTGACGGACATATTTCGAGATATTTCTTCTTCTTGTTGTTCTTCTTCTGCGCAGCTAAGCTGGAAGTGGCATTTGCAGCTCGCAATAGTGCAGAGATATCTCAAAGAAAGGGGCCACGGTGTTTCTGTATCTCTATTATGTTGGTGCGGCTTCGGAACTTTTAAATATCTTGATATATCTCTAGAACTACGCATCTGATCAAAAAATATCATAGAACATAAAAAGTAGGAAACTTAATTCTCTACAAAAAAGGTCTCTTAACATTTTGCCATAGCTCGCTTCGTTTCCGAGATATTTGCAGATTTATCTCAAGGGAATGGGCCTGACGGACATATTTCGAGATATTCCTTCTTCTTGTTGTTCTTCTTCTGCACAGCTAAGCTGGAAGTGGCATTTGCGGCTCGCACTAGTGCAGAGTTATCTCAAAGAAAGGAGCCACGGTGTTTCTGTATCTCTATTATGCTGGTGCGGCTTCGGAACTTTTAAATATCTCGATATATCTCGAAAACTACGCTTCTGATCAAAAAATATCATAGAACATAAATTGTAGGAAACATAATTCACTACAAAAAACGTCTCTTAACATTTTGCCATAGCTCGCTTCGTTTCCGAGATATTTGCAGATTCAGCTCAAAGGAACGGGCCTGACGGACATATTTCGAGATACTTCTTCTTCTTGTTGTTCTTCCTCTGCACAGCTAAGCTGGAAGTGGCATTTGCAGCTCGCAATAGTGCAGAGTTATCTCAAAGAAAGGGGCCACGGTGTTTCTGTATCTCTATTATGTTGGTGCGGCTTCGGAACTTTTAAATATCTTGATATATCTCGAGAACTACGCATCTGATCAAAAAATATCATAGAACATAAAAAGTAGGAAACTTAATTCTCTACAAAAAAGGTCTCTTAACATTTTGCCATCGCTCGCTTCGTTCCCGAGATATTTGCAGATTTATCTCAAGGGAAGGGGCCTGACGGACATATTTCGAGATATTTCTTCTTCTTGTTGTTCTTCTTCTGCACAGCTAAGCTGGAAGTGGCATTTGCGGCTCGCACTAGTCCAGAGTTATCTCAAAGAAAGGGGCCACGGTGTTTCTGTATCTCTATTATGTTGGTGCGGCTTCGGAACTTTTAAATATCTCGATATATCTCGAAAACTACGCTTCTGACCAAAAAATATCATAGAACCTAAATTGTAGGAAACATAATTCTCTACAAAAAAGGTCTCTTAACATTTTGCCATAGCTCGCTTCGTTTCCGAGATATTTGCAGATTTATCTCAAGGGAAGGGGCCTAACGGACATATTTCGAGATATTTCTTCTTCTTGTTGTTCTTATTCTGCACAGCTAAACTGGAAGTGGCATTTCCAGCTCGCAATAGTGCAGAGTTATCTCAAAGAAAGGGGCCACGGTGTTTCTGTATCTCTATTATGTTGGTGCGGCTTCGGAACTTTTAAATATCTCGATATATCTCGAGAACTACGCTTCTGATCAAAAAATATCATAGAACATAAATTGTAGGAAACATAATTCTCTACAAAAAAGGTCTCTTAACATTTTGCCATAGCTCGCTTCGTTTCCGAGATATTTGCAGATATATCTCAAGGGAAGGGGCCTGACGGACATATTTCGAGATATTTCTTCTTCTTGTTGTTCTTCTTCTGCACAGCTAAACTGGAAGTGGCATTTCCAGCTCGCAATAGTGCAGAGTTATCTCAAAGAGACGGGCCACGGTGTTTCTGTATCTCTATTATGTTGGTGCGGCTTCGGAACTTTTAAATATCTTGATATATCTCGAGAACTACGCATCTGATCAAAAAATATCATAGAACATGAAAAGTAGGAAACTTAATTCTCTACAAAAAAGGTCTCTTAACATTTTGCAATAGCTCCCTTCGTTTCCGAGATATTTGCAGATTTATCTCAAGGGAAGGGGCCTGACGGACATATTTCGAGATATTTCTTCTTCTTGTTGTTCTTCTTCTGCACAGCTAAGCTGGAAGTGGCATTTACAGCTCGGAATAGTGCAGAGTTATCTCAAAGAAAGGGGCCACGGTGTTTCTGTATCTCTATTATGTTGGTGCGGCTTCGGAACTTTTAAATATCTTGATATATCTCGAGAACTACGCATCTGATCAAAAAATATCATAGAACATAAAAAGTAGGACACTTAATTCTCTACAAAAAAGGTCTCTTAACATTTTGCCATAGCTCGCTTCGTTTCCGAGATATTTGCAGATTTATCTCAAGGAAAGGGGCCTGACGGACATATTTCGAGATATTTCTTCTTCTTGTTGTTCTTCTTCTGTACAGCTAAGCTGGAAGTGGCATTTGCGGCTCGCACTAGTGCAGAGTTATCTCAAAGAAAGGGGCCACGGTGTTTCTGTATCTCTATTATGTTGGTGCGGCTTCGGAACTTTTAAATATCTTGATATATCTCGAGAACTACGCATCTGATCAAAAAATATCATAGAACATAAAAAGTAGGAAACATAATTCTCTACAAAAAAGGTCTCTTAACATTTTGCGATAGCTCGCCTCGTTTCCGAGATATTTGCAGATTTATCTCAAGGGAAGGGTCCTGATGGACATATTTCGAGATATTTCTTCTTCTTGTTGTTCTTCTTCTGCACAGCTAAACTGGAAGTGGCATTTCCAGCTCGCAATCGTGCAGAGTTATCTCAAAGAAAGGGGCCACGGTGTTTCTGTATCTCTATTATGTTGGTGCGGCTTCGGAACTTTTAAATATCTTGATATATCTCGAGAACTACGCCTCTGATCGAAAAATATCATAGAACATAAAAAGTAGGAAACTTAATTCTCTACAAAAAAGGTCTCTTAACATTTTGCCATAGCTCGCTTCGTTTCCGAGATATTTGCAGATTTATCTCAAGGGAAGGGGCCTGACGGACATATTTCGAGATATTTCTTCTTCTTGTTGTTCTTCTTCTGCACAGCTAAGCTGGAAGTGGCATTTGCAGCTCGCAATAGTGCAGAGTTATCTCAAAGAAAGGGGCCACGGTGTTTCTGTATCTCTATTATGTTGGTGCGGCTTCGGAACTTTTAAATATCTTAATATATCTCGAGAACTACGCATCTGATCAAAAAATATCATAGAACATAAAATGTAGGAAACTTAATTCTCTACAAAAAAGGTCTCTTAACATTTTGCCATAGCTCACTTCGTTTCCGAGATATTTGCAGATTTATCTCAAGGGAAGGGGCCTAACGGACATATTTCGAGATATTTCTTCTTCTTGTTGTTCTTCTTCTGCACAGCTAAGCTGGAAGCGGCATTTGCGGCTCGCACTAGTGCAGAGTTATCTCAAAGAAAGGGGCCACGGTGTTTCTGTATCTCTGTTATGTTGGTGCGGTTTCGGAACTTTTAAATATCTTGATATATCTCGAGAACTACGCATCTGATCAAAAAATATCATAGAACATAAATTGTAGGAAACATAATTCTGTACAAAAAAGGTCTCTTAACATTTTGCCATAGCTCGCTTCGTTTCCGAGATATTTGCAGATATATCTCAAGGGCAGGGGCCTGTCGGACATATTTCGAGATATTTCTTCTTCTTGTTGTTCTTCTTCTGCACAGCTAAGCTGGAAGTGGCATTTGCGGCTCGCACTAGTGCAGAGCTATCTCAAAGAAAGGAGCCACGGTGTTTCTGCATCTCTATTATGTTGGTGCGGCTTCGGAACTTTTAAATATCTCGATATATCTCGAGAACTACGCCTCTGATCGAAAAATATCATAGAACATAAAAAGTAGGAAACTTAATTCTCTACAAAAAAGGTCTCTTAACATTTTGCCATAGCTCGCTTCGTTTCCGAGATATTTGCAGATTTATCTCAAGGGAATGGGCCTGACGGACATATTTCGAGATATTCCTTCTTCTTGTTGTTCTTCTTCTGCACAGCTAAGCTGGAAGTGGCATTTGCGGCTCGCACTAGTGCAGAGTTATCTCAAAGAAAGGAGCCACGGTGTTTCTGTATCTCTATTATGCTGGTGCGGCTTCGGAACTTTTAAATATCTCGATATATCTCGAAAACTACGCTTCTGATCAAAAAATATCATAGAACATAAATTGTAGGAAACATAATTCACTACAAAAAACGTCTCTTAACATTTTGCCATAGCTCGCTTCGTTTCCGAGATATTTGCAGATTCAACTCAAAGGAACGGGCCTGACGGACATATTTCGAGATACTTCTTCTTCTTGTTGTTCTTCCTCTGCACAGCTAAGCTGGAAGTGGCATTTGCAGCTCGCAATAGTGCAGAGTTATCTCAAAGAAAGGGGCCACGGTGTTTCTGTATCTCTATTATGTTGGTGCGGCTTCGGAACTTTTAAATATCTTGATATATCTCGAGAACTACGCATCTGACCAAAAAATATCATAGAACCTAAATTGTAGGAAACATAATTCTCTACAAAAAAGGTCTCTTAACATTTTGCCATAGCTCGCTTCGTTTCCGAGATATTTGCAGATTTATCTCAAGGGAAGGGGCCTAACGGACATATTTCGAGATATTTCTTCTTCTTGTTGTTCTTCTTCTGCACAGCTAAACTGGAAGTGGCATTTCCAGCTCGCAATAGTGCAGAGTTATCTCAAAGAAAGGGGCCACGGTGTTTCTGTATCTCTATTATGTTGGTGCGGCTTCGGAACTTTTAAATATCTCGATATATCTCGAGAACTACGCTTCTGATCAAAAAATATCATAGAACATAAATTGTAGGAAACATAATTCTCTACAAAAAAGGTCTCTTAACATTTTGCCATAGCTCGCTTCGTTTCCGAGATATTTGCAGATATATCTCAAGGGAAGGGGCCTGACGGACATATTTCGAGATATTTCTTCTTCTTGTTGTTCTTCTTCTGCACAGCTAAACTGGAAGTGGCATTTCCAGCTCGCAATAGTGCAGAGTTATCTCAAAGAGACGGGCCACGGTGTTTCTGTATCTCTATTATGTTGGTGCGGCTTCGGAACTTTTAAATATCTTGATATATCTCGAGAACTACGCATCTGATCAAAAAATATCATAGAACATGAAAAGTACGAAACTTAATTCTCTACAAAAAAGGTCTCTTAACATTTTGCAATAGCTCTCTTCGTTTCCGAGATATTTGCAGATTTATCTCAAGGGAAGGGGCCTGACGGACATATTTCGAGATATTTCTTCTTCTTGTTGTTCTTCTTCTGCACAGCTAAGCTGGAAGTGGCATTTGCGGCTCGCACTAGTGCAGAGTTATCTCAAAGAAAGGGGCCACGGTGTTTCTGTATCCCTATTATGTTGGTGCGGCTTCGGAACTTTTAAATATCTCGATATATCTCGAGAACTACGCTTCTGATCAAAAAATATCATAGAACATAAATTGTAGGAAACATAATTATCTACAAAAAAGGTCTCTTAACATTTTGCCATAGCTCGCTTCGTTTCCGAGATATTTGCAGATATATCTCAAGGGAAGGGGCCTGACGGACATATTTCGAGATATTTCTTCTTCTTGTTGTTCTTCTTCTGCACAGCTAAGCTGGAAGTGGCATTTACAGCTCGGAATAGTGCAGAGTTATCTCAAAGAAAGGGGCCACGGTGTTTCTGTATCTCTATTATGTTGGTGCGGCTTCGGAACTTTTAAATATCTTGATATATCTCGAGAACTACGCATCTGATCAAAAAATATCATAGAACATAAAAAGTAGGACACTTAATTCTCTACAAAAAAGGTCTCTTAACATTTTGCCATAGCTCGCTTCGTTTCCGAGATATTTGCAGATTTATCTCAAGGAAAGGGGCCTGACGGACATATTTCGAGATATTTCTTCTTCTTGTTGTTCTTCTTCTGCACAGCTAAGCTGGAAGTGGCATTTGCGGCTCGCACTAGTGCAGACTTATCTCAAAGAAAGGGGCCACGGTGTTTCTGTATCTCTATTATGTTGGTGCGGCTTCGGAACTTTTAAATATCTTGATATATCTCGAGAACTACGCATCTGATCAAAAAATATCATAGAACATGAAAAGTTGGAAACTTAATTCTCTACGAAAGAGGTCTCTTAACATTTTGCCATAGCTCGCTTCGTTTCCGAGATATTTGCAGATATATCTCAAGGGAAGGGGCCTGACGGACATATTTCGAGATATTTCTTCTTCTTGTTGTTCTTCTTCTGCACAGCTAAGCTGGAAGTGGCATTTGCGGCTCGCACTAGTGCACAGTTATCTCAAAGAAAGGGGCCACGGTGTTTCTGTATCTCTATTATGTTGGTGCGTCTTCGGAACTTTTAAATATCTCGATATATCTCGAAAACTACGCTTCTGATCAAAAAATATCATAGAACATAAATTGTAGGAAACATAATTCTCTACAAAAAACGTCTCTTAACATTTTGCCATAGCTCGCTTCGTATCCGAGATATTTGCAGATTCAGCTCAAAGGAACTGGCCTGACGGACATATTTCGAGATATTTCTTCTTCTTGTTGTTCTTCCTCTGCACAGCTAAGCTGGAAGTGGCATTTGCAGCGCGCAATAGTGCAGAGTTATCTGAAAGAAAGGGGCCACGGTGTTTCTGTATCTCTATTATGTTGGTGCGGCTTCGGAACTTTTAAATATCTTGATATATCTCGAGAACTACGCCTCTGATCGAAAAATATCATAGAACATAAAAAGTAGGAAACTTAATTCTCTACAAAAAAGGTCTCTTAACATTTTGCCATAGCTCGCTTCGTTTCCGAGATATTTGCAGATTTATCTCAAGGGAAGGGGCCTGACGGACATATTTCGAGATATTTCTTCTTCTTGTTGTTCTTCTTCTGCACAGCTAAGCTGGAAGTGGCATTTGCGGCTCGCACTAGTGCAGAGTTATCTCAAAGAAAGGGGCCACGGTGTTTCTGTATCTCTATTATGTTGGTGCGGCTTCGGAACTTTTAAATATCTCGATATATCTCGAAAACTACGCTTCTGACCAAAAAATATCATAGAACCTAAATTGTAGGAAACATAATTCTCTACAAAAAAGGTCTCTTAACATTTTGCAATAGCTCTCTTCGTTTCCGAGATATTTGCAGATTTATCTCAAGGGAAGGGGCCTGACGGACATATTTCGAGATATTTCTTCTTCTTGTTGTTCTTCTTCTGCACAGCTAAGCTGGAAGTGGCATTTGCGGCTCGCACTAGTGCAGAGTTATCTCAAAGAAAGGGGCCACGGTGTTTCTGTATCCCTATTATGTTGGTGCGGCTTCGGAACTTTTAAATATCTCGATATATCTCGAGAACTACGCTTCTGATCAAAAAATATCATAGAACATAAATTGTAGGAAACATAATTATCTACAAAAAAGGTCTCTTAACATTTTGCCATAGCTCGCTTCGTTTCCGAGATATTTGCAGATATATCTCAAGGGAAGGGGCCTGACGGACATATTTCGAGATATTTCTTCTTCTTGTTGTTCTTCTTCTGCACAGCTAAGCTGGAAGTGGCATTTACAGCTCGGAATAGTGCAGAGTTATCTCAAAGAAAGGGGCCACGGTGTTTCTGTATCTCTATTATGTTGGTGCGGCTTCGGAACTTTTAAATATCTTGATATATCTCGAGAACTACGCATCTGATCAAAAAATATCATAGAACATAAAAAGTAGGACACTTAATTCTCTACAAAAAAGGTCTCTTAACATTTTGCCATAGCTCGCTTCGTTTCCGAGATATTTGCAGATTTATCTCAAGGAAAGGGGCCTGACGGACATATTTCGAGATATTTCTTCTTCTTGTTGTTCTTCTTCTGCACAGCTAAGCTGGAAGTGGCATTTGCGGCTCGCACTAGTGCAGACTTATCTCAAAGAAAGGGGCCACGGTGTTTCTGTATCTCTATTATCTTGGTGCGGCTTCGGAACTTTTAAATATCTTGATATATCTCGAGAACTACGCATCTGATCAAAAAATATCATAGAACATGAAAAGTAGGAAACTTAATTCTCTACGAAAGAGGTCTCTTAACATTTTCCCATAGCTCGCTTCGTTTCCGAGATATTTGCAGATTCAGCTCAAAGGAACTGGCCTGACGGACATATTTCGAGATATTTCTTCTTCTTGTTGTTCTTCCTCTGCACAGCTAAGCTGGAAGTGGCATTTGCAGCGCGCAATAGTGCAGAGTTATCTGAAAGAAAGGGGCCACGGTGTTTCTGTATCTCTATAATGTTGGTGCGGCTTCGGAACTTTTAAATATCTTGATATATCTCGAGAACTACGCCTCTGATCGAAAAATATCATAGAACATAAAAAGTAGGAAACTTAATTCTCTACAAAAAAGGTCTCTTAACATTTTGCCATAGCTCGCTTCGTTTCCGAGATATTTGCAGATTTATCTCAAGGGAAGGGGCCTGACGGACATATTTCGAGATATTTCTTCTTCTTGTTGTTCTTCTTCTGCACAGCTAAGCTGGAAGTGGCATTTGCGGCTCGCACTAGTGCAGAGTTATCTCAAAGAAAGGGGCCACGGTGTTTCTGTATCTCTATTATGTTGGTGCGGCTTCGGAACTTTTAAATATCTCGATATATCTCGAAAACTACGCTTCTGACCAAAAAATATCATACAACCTAAATTGTAGGAAACATAATTCTCTACAAAAAAGGTCTCTTAACATTTTGCCATAGCTCGCTTCGTTTCCGAGATATTTGCAGATTTATCTCAAGGGAAGGGGCCTAACGGACATATTTCGAGATATTTCTTCTTCTCGTTGTTCTTCTTCTGCACAGCTAAACTGGAAGTGGCATTTCCAGCTCGCAATAGTGCAGAGTTATCTCAAAGAAAGGGGCCACGGTGTTTCTGTATCCCTATTATGTTGGTGCGGCTTCGGAACTTTTAAATATCTCGATATATCTCGAGAACTACGCTTCTGATCAAAAAATATCATAGAACATAAATTGTAGGAAACATAATTATCTACAAAAAAGGTCTCTTAACATTTTGCCATAGCTCGCTTCGTTTCCGAGATATTTGCAGATATATCTCAAGGGAAGGGGCCTGACGGACATATTTCGAGATATTTCTTCTTCTTGTTGTTCTTCTTCTGCACAGCTAAGCTGGAAGTGGCATTTACAGCTCGGAATAGTGCAGAGTTAACTCAAAGAAAGGGGCCACGGTGTTTCTGTATCTCTATTATGTTGGTGCGGCTTCGGAACTTTTAAATATCTTGATATATCTCGAGAACTACGCATCTGATCAAAAAATATCATAGAACATAAAAAGTAGGACACTTAATTCTCTACAAAAAAGGTCTCTTAACATTTTGCCATAGCTCGCTTCGTTTCCGAGATATTTGCAGATTTATCTCAAGGAAAGGGGCCTGACGGACATATTTCGAGATATTTCTTCTTCTTGTTGTTCTTCTTCTGCACAGCTAAGCTGGAAGTGGCATTTGCGGCTCGCACTAGTGCAGACTTATCTCAAAGAAAGGGGCCACGGTGTTTCTGTATCTCTATTATCTTGGTGCGGCTTCGGAACTTTTAAATATCTTGATATATCTCGAGAACTACGCATCTGATCAAAAAATATCATAGAACATGAAAAGTAGGAAACTTAATTCTCTACGAAAGAGGTCTCTTAACATTTTCCCATAGCTCGCTTCGTTTCCGAGATATTTGCAGATTCAGCTCAAAGGAACTGGCCTGACGGACATATTTCGAGATATTTCTTCTTCTTGTTGTTCTTCCTCTGCACAGCTAAGCTGGAAGTGGCATTTGCAGCGCGCAATAGTGCAGAGTTATCTGAAAGAAAGGGGCCACGGTGTTTCTGTATCTCTATAATGTTGGTGCGGCTTCGGAACTTTTAAATATCTTGATATATCTCGAGAACTACGCCTCTGATCGAAAAATATCATAGAACATAAAAAGTAGGAAACTTAATTCTCTACAAAAAAGGTCTCTTAACATTTTGCCATAGCTCGCTTCGTTTCCGAGATATTTGCAGATTTATCTCAAGGGAAGGGGCCTGACGGACATATTTCGAGATATTTCTTCTTCTTGTTGTTCTTCTTCTGCACAGCTAAGCTGGAAGTGGCATTTGCGGCTCGCACTAGTGCAGAGTTATCTCAAAGAAAGGGGCCACGGTGTTTCTGTATCTCTATTATGTTGGTGCGGCTTCGGAACTTTTAAATATCTCGATATATCTCGAAAACTACGCTTCTGACCAAAAAATATCATACAACCTAAATTGTAGGAAACATAATTCTCTACAAAAAAGGTCTCTTAACATTTTGCCATAGCTCGCTTCGTTTCCGAGATATTTGCAGATTTATCTCAAGGGAAGGGGCCTAACGGACATATTTCGAGATATTTCTTCTTCTCGTTGTTCTTCTTCTGCACAGCTAAACTGGAAGTGGCATTTCCAGCTCGCAATAGTGCAGAGTTATCTCAAAGAAAGGGGCCACGGTGTTTCTGTATCCCTATTATGTTGGTGCGGCTTCGGAACTTTTAAATATCTCGATATATCTCGAGAACTACGCTTCTGATCAAAAAATATCATAGAACATAAATTGTAGGAAACATAATTCTCTACAAAAAAGGTCTCTTAACATTTTGCCATAGCTCGCTTCGTTTCCGAGATATTTGCAGATTTATCTCAAGGGAAGGGGCCTGACGGACATATTTCGAGATATTTCTTCTTCTTGTTGTTCTTCTTCTGCACAGCTAAGCTGGAAGTGGCATTTGCAGCTCGCAATAGTGCAGAGTTATCTCAAAGAGAGGGGCCACGGTGTTTCTGTATCTCTATTATGTTGGTGCGGCTTCGGAACTTTTAAATATCTTGATATATCTCGAGAACTACGCATCTGATCAAAAAATATCATAGAACATAAAAAGTAGGAAACTTAATTCTCTACAAAAAAGGTCTCTTAACATTTTGCCATAGCTCGCTTCGTTTCCGAGATATTTGCAGATTTATCTCAAGGGAAGGGGCCTGACGGACATATTTCGAGATATTTCTTCTTCTTGTTGTTCTTCTTCTGCACAGCTAAGCTGGAAGTGGCATTTGCGGCTCGCACTAGTACAGAGTTATCTCAAAGAAAGGGGCCACGGTGTTTCTGTATCTCTATTATGTTGGTGCGGCTTCGGAACTTTTAAATATCTCGATATATCTCGAAAACTACGCTTCTGATCAAAAAATATCGTAGAACATAAATTGTAGGAAACATAATTCTCTACAAAAAAGGTCTCTTAACATTTTGCCATAGCTCGCTTCGTTTCCGAGATATTTGCAGATCTATCTCAAGGGAAGGGGCCTGACGGACATATTTCGAGATATTTCTTGTTCTTGTTGTTCTTCTTCTGCACAGCTAAGCTGGAAGTGGCATTTGCAGCTCGCAATAGTGCAGAGTTATTTCAAAGAAAGGGGCCACGGTGTTTCAGTATCTCTATTATGTTGGTGCGGCTTCGGAACTTTTAAATATCTTGATATATTTCGAGAACTACGCATCTGATCAAAAAATATCGTAGAACATAAAAAGTAGGAAACTTAATTCTCTACAAAAAAGGTCTCTTAACATTTTGCCATAGCTCGCTTCGTTTCCGAGATATTTGCAGATTTATCTCAAGGGAAGGGGCCTGACGGACATATTTCGAGATATTTCTTCTTCTTGTTGTTCTTCTTCTGCACAGCTGAGCTGGAAGTGGCATTTGCAGGTCGCAATAGTGCAGAATTATCTCAAAGAAAGGGGCCACGGCGTTTCTGTATCTCTATTATGTTGGTGCGGCTTCGGAACTTTTAAATATCTCGATATATCTCGAAAACTACGCTTCTGATCAAAAAATATCATAGAACGTAAATTGTAGGAAACATTATTCTCTACAAAAAAGGTCCCTTAACATTTTGCCATAGCTCGCTTCGTTTCCGAGATATTTGCAGATTTATCTCAAGGGAAGGGTCCTGATGGACATATTTCGAGATATTTCTTCTTCTTGTTGTTCTTCTTCTGCACAGCTAAACTGGAAGTGGCATTTCCAGCTCGCAATCGTGCAGAGTTATCTCAAAGAAAGGGGCCACGGTGTTTCTGTATCTCTATTATGTTGGTGCGGCTTCGGAACTTTTAAATATCTTGATATATCTCGAGAACTGCGCCTCTGATCGAAAAATATCGTAGAACATAAAAAGTAGGAAACTTAATTTTCTACAAAAAAGGTCTCTTAACATTTTGCTATAGCTCGCTTCGTTTCCGAGATATTTGCAGATTTATCTCAAGGGAAGGGGCCTGACGGACATATTTCGAGATATTTCTTCTTCTTGTTGTTCTTCTTCTGCACAGCTAAGCTGGAAGTGGCATTTGCAGCGCGCAATAGTGCAGAGTTATCTCAAAGAAAGGGGCCACGGTGTTTCTGTATCTCTATTATGTTGGTGCGGCTTCGGAACTTTTAAATATCTTGATATATCTCGAGAACTACGCATCTGATCAAAAAATATCATACTACATAAAAAGTAGGAAACCTAATTCTCTACAAGAAAGGTCTCTAAACATTTTGCCATAGCTCGCTTCGTTTCCGAGATATTTGCAGATTTATCTCAAGGGAAGGGGCCTGACGGACATATTTAGAGATATTTCTTCTTCTTGTTGTTCTTCTTCTGCACAGCTAAGCTGGAAGTGGCATTTGCAGCTCGCAATAGTGCAGAGTTATCTCAAAGAAAGGGGCCACGGTGTTTCTGTATCTCTATTATGTTGGTGCGGCTTCGGAACTTTTAAATATCTTGATATATCTCGAGAACTACGCGTCTGATCAAAAAATATCATAGAAGATAAAAAGTAGGAAACTTAATTCTCTACAAAAACGGTCTCTTAACATTTTGCCATAGCTCGCTTCGTTTCCGAGATATTTGCAGATATATCTCAAGGGAAGGGGCCTGACGGACATATTTCGAGATATTTCTTCTTCTTGTTGGTCTTCTTCTGCACAGCTAAGCTGGAAGTGGCATTTGCAGCGCGCAATAGTGCAGAGTTATCTCAAAGAAAGGGGCCACGGTGTTTCTGTATCTCTATTATGTTGGTGCGGCTTCGGAACTTTTAAATATCTTGATATATCTCGAGAACTACGCATCTGATCAAAAAATATCATACTACATAAAAAGTAGGAAACTTAATTCTCTACAAGAAAGGTCTGTAAAGATTTTGCCATAGCTCGCTTCGTTTCCGAGATATTTGCAGATTTATCTCAAGGGAAGGGGCCTGACGGACATATTTCGAGATATTTCTTCTTCTTGTTGTTCTTCTTCTGCACAGCTAAGCTGGAAGTGGCATTTGCAGCTCGCAATAGTGCAGAGTTATCTCAAAGAGAGGGGCCACGGTGTTTCTGTATCTCTATTATGTTGGTGCGGCTTCGGAACTTTTAAATATCTTGATATATCTCGAGAACTACGCATCTGATCAAAAAATATCATAAAACATAAAAAGTAGGAAACTTAATTCTCTACAAAAAAGGTCTCTTAACATTTTGCCATAGCTCGCTTCGTTTCCGAGATATTTGCAGATTTATCTCAAGGGAAGGGGCCTGACGGACATATTTCGAGATATTTCTTCTTCTTGTTGTTCTTCTTCTGCACAGCTAAGCTGGAAGTGGCATTTGCGGCTCGCACTAGTACAGAGTTATCTCAAAGAAAGGGGCCACGGTGTTTCTGTATCTCTATTATGTTGGTGCGGCTTCGGAACTTTTAAATATCTCGATATATCTCGAAAACTACGCTTCTGATCAAAAAATATCGTAGAACATAAATTGTAGGAAACATAATTCTCTACAAAAAAGGTCTCTTAACATTTTGCCATAGCTCGCTTCGTTTCCGAGATATTTGCAGATCTATCTCAAGGGAAGGGGCCTGACGGACATATTTCGAGATATTTCTTGTTCTTGTTGTTCTTCTTCTGCACAGCTAAGCTGGAAGTGGCATTTGCAGCTCGCAATAGTGCAGAGTTATTTCAAAGAAAGGGGCCACGGTGTTTCAGTATCTCTATTATGTTGGTGCGGCTTCGGAACTTTTAAATATCTTGATATATTTCGAGAACTACGCATCTGATCAAAAAATATCATAGAACATAAAAAGTAGGAAACTTAATTCTCTACAAAAAAGGTCTCTTAACATTTTGCCATAGCTCGCTTCGTTTCCGAGATATTTGCAGATTTATCTCAAGGGAAGGGGCCTGACGGACATATTTCGAGATATTTCTTCTTCTTGTTGTTCTTCTTCTGCACAGCTAAGCTGGAAGTGGCATTTGCGGCTCGCACTAGTGCAGAGTTATCTCAAAGAAAGGGGCCACGGTGTTTCTGTATCTCTATTATGTTGGTGCGGCTTCGGAACTTTTAAATATCTTGATATATCTCGAGAACTACGCATCTGATCAAAAAATATCATAGAAGATAAAAAGTAGGAAACTTAATTCTCTACAAAAAAGGTCTCTTAACATTTTGCCATAGCTCGCTTCGTTTCCGAGATATTTGCAGATTTATCTCAAGGGAAGGGGCCTGACGGACATATTTCGAGATATTTCTTCTTCTTGTTGTTCTTCTTCTGCACAGCTAAGCTGGAAGTGGCATTTGCGGCTCGCACTAGTGCAGAGTTATCTCAAAGAAAGGGACCACGGTGTTTCTGTATCCCTATTATGTTGGTGCGGCTTCGGAACTTTTAAATATCTCGATATATCTCGAAAACTACGCTTCGGATCAAAAAATATCATAGAACATAAATTGTAGGAAACATAATTCTCTACAAAAAACGTCTCTTAACATTTTGCCATAGCTCGCTTCGTTTCCGAGATATTTGCAGATTCAGCTCAAAGGAACTGGCCTGACGGACATATTTCGAGATATTTCTTCTTCTTGTTGTTCTTCCTCTGCACAGCTAAGCTGGAAGTGGCATTTGCAGCTCGCAATAGTGCAGAGTTATCTCAAAGAAAGGGGCCACGGTGTTTCTGTATCTCTATTATGTTGGTGCGGCTTCGGAACTTTTAAATATCTTGATATATCTCGAGAACTACGCATCTGATCAAAAAATATCATAGAACATAAAAAGTAGGAAACTTAATTCTCTACAAAAAAGGTCTCTTAACATTTTGCCATAGCTCGCTTCGTTTCCGAGATATTTGCAGATTTATCTCAAGGGAAGGGGCCTGACGGACATATTTCGAGATATTTCTTCTTCTTGTTGTTCTTCTTCTGCACAGCTAAGCTGGAAGTGGCATTTGCAGCTCGCACTAGTGCAGAGTTATCTCAAAGAAAGGGACCACGGTGTTTCTGTATCCCTATTATGTTGGTGCGGCTTCGGAACTTTTAAATATCTCGATATATCTCGAAAACTACGCTTCGGATCAAAAAATATCATAGAACATAAATTGTAGGAAACATAATTCTCTACAAAAAACGTCTCTTAACATTTTGCCATAGCTCGCTTCGTTTCCGAGATATTTGCAGATTCAGCTCAAAGGAACTGGCCTGACGGACATATTTCGAGATATTTCTTCTTCTTGTTGTTCTTCCTCTGCACAGCTAAGCTGGAAGTGGCATTTGCAGCTCGCAATAGTGCAGAGTTATCTCAAAGAAAGGGGCCACGGTGTTTCTGTATCTCTATTATGTTGGTGCGGCTTCGGAACTTTTAAATATCTTGATATATCTCGAGAACTACGCATCTGATCAAAAAATATCATAGAACATAAAAAGTAGGAAACTTAATTCTCTACAAAAAAGGTCTCTTAACATTTTGCCATAGCTCGCTTCGTTTCCGAGATATTTGCAGATTTATCTCAAGGGAAGGGGCCTGAGGGACATATTTCGAGATATTTCTTCTTCTTGTTGTTCTTCTTCTGCACAGCTAAGCTGGAAGTGGCATTTGCAGCTCGCACTAGTGCAGAGTTATCTCAAAGAAAGGGGCCACGGTGTTTCTGTATCTCTATTATGTTGGTGCGGCTTCGGAACTTTTAAATATCTCGATATATCTCGAAAACTACGCTTCTGATCAAAAAATATCATAGAACATAAATTGTAGGAAACATAATTCTCTACAAAAAAGGTCTCTTAACATTTTGCCATAGCTCGCTTCGTTTCCGAGATATTTGCAGATATATCTCAAGGGAAGGGGACCCGGCGGACATATTTCGAGATATTTCTTCTTCTTGTTGTTCTTCTTCTGCACAGCTAAGCTGGAAGTGGCATTTGCGGCTCGCACTAGTGCAGAGTTATCTCAAAGAAAGGGGCCACGGTGTTTCTGTATCCCTATTATGTTGGTGCGGCTTCGGAACTTTTAAATATCTCGATATATCTCGAAAACTACGCTTCTGATCAAAAAATATCATAGAAGATAAAAAGTAGGAAACTTAATTCTCTACAAAAAAGGTCTCTTAACATTTTGCCATAGCTCGCTTCGTTTCCGAGATATTTGCAGATCTATCTCAAGGGAAGGGGCCTGACGGACATATTTCGAGATATTTCTTGTTCTTGTTGTTCTTCTTCTGCACAGCTAAGCTGGAAGTGGCATTTGCAGCTCGCAATAGTGCAGAGTTATTTCAAAGAAAGGGGCCACGGTGTTTCAGTATCTCTATTATGTTGGTGCGGCTTCGGAACTTTTAAATATCTTGATATATTTCGAGAACTACGCATCTGATCAAAAAATATCATAGAACATAAAAAGTAGGAAACTTAATTCTCTACAAAAAAGGTCTCTTAACATTTTGCCATAGCTCGCTTCGTTTCCGAGATATTTGCAGATTTATCTCAAGGGAAGGGGCCTGACGGACATATTTCGAGATATTTCTTCTTCTTGTTGTTCTTCTTCTGCACAGCTAAGCTGGAAGTGGCATTTGCGGCTCGCACTAGTGCAGAGTTATCTCAAAGAAAGGGGCCACGGTGTTTCTGTATCCCTATTATGTTGGTGCGGCTTCGGAACTTTTAAATATCTCGATATATCTCGAAAACTACGCTTCTGATCAAAAAATATCATAGAAGATAAAAAGTAGGAAACTTAATTCTCTACAAAAAAGGTCTCTTAACATTTTGCCATAGCTCGCTTCGTTTCCGAGATATTTGCAGATCTATCTCAAGGGAAGGGGCCTGACGGACATATTTCGAGATATTTCTTGTTCTTGTTGTTCTTCTTCTGCACAGCTAAGCTGGAAGTGGCATTTGCAGCTCGCAATAGTGCAGAGTTATTTCAAAGAAAGGGGCCACGGTGTTTCAGTATCTCTATTATGTTGGTGCGGCTTCGGAACTTTTAAATATCTTGATATATTTCGAGAACTACGCATCTGATCAAAAAATATCATAGAACATAAAAAGTAGGAAACTTAATTCTCTACAAAAAAGGTCTCTTAACATTTTGCCATAGCTCGCTTCGTTTCCGAGATATTTGCAGATTTATCTCAAGGGAAGGGGCCTGACGGACATATTTCGAGATATTTCTTCTTCTTGTTGTTCTTCTTCTGCACAGCTAAGCTGGAAGTGGCATTTGCGGCTCGCACTAGTGCAGAGTTATCTCAAAGAAAGGGGCCACGGTGTTTCTGTATCCCTATTATGTTGGTGCGGCTTCGGAACTTTTAAATATCTCGATATATCTCGAAAACTACGCTTCTGATCAAAAAATATCGTAGAACATAAATTGTAGGAAACTTAATTCTCTACAAAAAAGGTCTCTTAACATTTTGCCATAGCTCGCTTCGTTTCCGAGATATTTGCAGATTTATCTCAAGGGAAGGGGCCTGACGGACATATTTCGAGATATTTCTTCTTCTTGTTGTTCTTCTTCTGCACAGCTAAGCTGGAAGTGGCATTTGCGGCTCGCACTAGTGCAGAGTTATCTCAAAGAAAGGGGCCACGGTGTTTCTGTATCTCTATTATGTTGGTGCGGCTTCGGAACTTTTAAATATCTTGATATATCTCGAAAACTACGCTTCTGATCAAAAAATATCATAGAACATAAATTGTAGGAAACATAATTCTCTATAAAAAAGGTCTCTTAACATTTTGCCATAGCTCGCTTCGTTTCCGAGATATTTGCAGATTTATCTCAAGGGAAGGGGCCTGACGGACATATTTCGAGATATTTCTTCTTCTTGTTGTTCTTCTTCTGCACAGCTAAGCTGGAAGTGGCATTTGCGGCTCGCACTAGTGCAGAGTTATCTCAAAGAAAGGGGCCACGGTGTTTCTGTATCCCTATTATGTTGGTGCGGCTTCGGAGCTTTTAAATATCTCGATATATCTCGAAAACTACGCTTCTGATCAAAAAATATCGTAGAACGTAAATTGTAGGAAACTTAATTCTCTACAAAAAAGGTCTCTTAACATTTTGCCATAGCTCGCTTCGTTTCCGAGATATTTGCAGATTTATCTCAAGGGAAGG
This sequence comes from Osmia lignaria lignaria, assembly GCF_051020975.1. NCBI lineage: Eukaryota > Metazoa > Arthropoda > Insecta > Hymenoptera > Megachilidae > Osmia > Osmia lignaria. The sequence continues at coordinate 13,835,266 of NW_027478161.1, forward strand.
GGCCTGACGGACATATTTCGAGATATTTCTTCTTCTTGTTGTTCTTCTTCTGCACAGCTAAGCTGGAAGTGGCATTTGCGGCTCGCACTAGTGCAGAGTTATCTCAAAGAAAGGGGCCACGGTGTTTCTGTATCTCTATTATGTTGGTGCGGCTTCGGAACTTTTAAATATCTTGATATATCTCGAAAACTACGCTTCTGATCAAAAAATATCATAGAACATAAATTGTAGGAAACATAATTCTCTATAAAAAACGTCTCTTAACATTTTGCCATAGCTCGCTTCGTTTCCGAGATATTTGCAGATATATCTCAAGGGAAGGGGCCCGACGGACATATTTCGAGATATTTCTTCTTCTTGTTGTTCTTCTTCTGCACAGCTAAACTGGAAGTGGCATTTCCAGCTCGCAATCGTGCAGAGCTATCTCAAAGAAAGGGGCCACGGTGTTTCTGTATCTCTATTATGTTGGTGCGGCTTCGGAACTTTTAAATATCTCGATATATCTCGAAAACTACGCTTCTGATCAAAAAATATCATAGAACATAAAAAGTAGGAAACTTAATTCTCTACAAAAAAGGTCTCTTAACATTTTGCCATAGCTCGCTTCGTTTCCGAGATATTTGCAGATTTATCTCAAGGGAAGGGGCCTAACGGACATATTTCGAGATATTTCTTCTTCTTGTTGTTCTTCTTCTGCACAGCTAAACTGGAAGTGGCATTTCCAGCTCGCAATAGTGCAGAGTTATCTCAAAGAGAGGGGCCACGGTATTTCTGTATCTCTATTATGTTGGTGCGGCTTCGGAACTTTTAAATATCTTGATATATCTCGAGAACTACGCATCTGATCAAAAAATATCATAGAAGATAAAAAGTAGGAAACTTAATTCTCTACAAAAAAGGTCTCTTAACATTTTGCCATAGCTCGCTTCGTTTCCGAGATATTTGCAGATTTATCTCAAGGGAAGGGGCCTGACGGACATATTTCGAGATATTTCTTCTTCTTGTTGTTCTTCTTCTGCACAGCTAAGCTGGAAGTGGCATTTGCGGCTCGCACTAGTGCAGAGTTATCTCAAAGAAAGGGACCACGGTGTTTCTGTATCCCTATTATGTTGGTGCGGCTTCGGAACTTTTAAATATCTCGATATATCTCGAAAACTACGCTTCGGATCAAAAAATATCATAGAACATAAATTGTAGGAAACATAATTCTCTACAAAAAATGTCTCTTAACATTTTGCCATAGCTCGCTTCGTTTCCGAGATATTTGCAGATTCAGCTCAAAGGAACTGGCCTGACGGACATATTTCGAGATATTTCTTCTTCTTGTTGTTCTTCCTCTGCACAGCTAAGCTGGAAGTGGCATTTGCAGCTCGCAATAGTGCAGAGTTATCTCAAAGAAAGGGGCCACGGTGTTTCTGTATCTCTATTATGTTGGTGCGGCTTCGGAACTTTTAAATATCTTGATATATCTCGAGAACTACGCATCTGATCAAAAAATATCATAGAACATAAAAAGTAGGAAACTTAATTCTCTACAAAAAAGGTCTCTTAACATTTTGCCATAGCTCGCTTCGTTTCCGAGATATTTGCAGATTTATCTCAAGGGAAGGGGCCTGACGGACATATTTCGAGATATTTCTTCTTCTTGTTGTTCTTCTTCTGCACAGCTAAGCTGGAAGTGGCATTTGCGGCTCGCACTAGTGCAGAGTTATCTCAAAGAAAGGGGCCACGGTGTTTCTGTATCTCTATTATGTTGGTGCGGCTTCGGAACTTTTAAATATCTCGATATATCTCGAAAACTACGCTTCTGATCAAAAAATATCATAGAACATAAATTGTAGGAAACATAATTCTCTACAAAAAAGGTCTCTTAACATTTTGCCATAGCTCGCTTCGTTTCCGAGATATTTGCAGATATATCTCAAGGGAAGGGGACCCGGCGGACATATTTCGAGATATTTCTTCTTCTTGTTGTTCTTCTTCTGCACAGCTAAGCTGGAAGTGGCATTTGCGGCTCGCACTAGTGCAGAGTTATCTCAAAGAAAGGGGCCACGGTGTTTCTGTATCCCTATTATGTTGGTGCGGCTTCGGAACTTTTAAATATCTCGATATATCTCGAAAACTACGCTTCTGATCAAAAAATATCATAGAACATAAAAAGTAGGAAACTTAATTCTCTACAAAAAAGGTCTCTTAACATTTTGCCATAGCTCGCTTCGTTTCCGAGATATTTGCAGATTTATCTCAAGGGAAGGGGCCTAACGGACATATTTCGAGATATTTCTTCTTCTTGTTGTTCTTCTTCTGCACAGCTAAACTGGAAGTGGCATTTCCAGCTCGCAATAGTGCAGAGTTATCTCAAAGAGAGGGGCCACGGTATTTCTGTATCTCTATTATGTTGGTGCGGCTTCGGAACTTTTAAATATCTTGATATATCTCGAGAACTACGCATCTGATCAAAAAATATCATAGAAGGTAAAAAGTAGGAAACTTAATTATCTACAAAAAAGGTCTCTTAACATTTTGCCATAGCTCGCTTCGTTTCCGAGATATTTGCAGATTTATCTCAAAGGAACTGGCCTGACGGACATATTTCGAGATATTTCTTCTTCTTGTTGTTCTTCCTCTGCACAGCTAAGCTGGAAGTGGCATTTGCAGTTCGCAATAGTGCAGAGTTATCTCAAAGAAAGGGGCCACGGTGTTTCTGTATCTCTATTATGTTGGTGCGGCTTCGGAACTTTTAAATATCTTGATATATCTCGAGAACTACGCATCTGATCAAAAAATATCATAGAACATAAAAAGTAGGAAACTTAATTCTCTACAAAAAAGGTCTCTTAACATTTTGCCATAGCTCGCTTCGTTTCCGAGATATTTGTAGATTTATCTCAAGGGAAGGGGCCTGACGGACATATTTCGAGATATTTCTTCTTCTTGTTGTTCTTCTTCTGCACAGCTAAGCTGGAAGTGGCATTTGCGGCTCGCACTAGTGCAGAGTTATCTCAAAGAAAGGGGCCACGGTGTTTCTGTATCTCTATTATGTTGGTGCGGCTTCGGAACTTTTAAATATCTCGATATATCTCGAAAACTACGCTTCTGATCAAAAAATATCATAGAACATAAATTGTAGGAAACATAATTCTCTACAAAAAAGGTCTCTTAACATTTTGCCATAGCTCGCTTCGTTTCCGAGATATTTGCAGATATATCTCAAGGGAAGGGGACCCGGCGGACATATTTCGAGATATTTCTTCTTCTTGTTGTTCTTCTTCTGCACAGCTAAGCTGGAAGTGGCATTTGCGGCTCGCACTAGTGCAGAGTTATCTCAAAGAAGGGGGCCACGGTGTTTCTGTATCCCTATTATGTTGGTGCGGCTTCGGAACTTTTAAATATCTCGATATATCTCGAGAACTACGCATCTGATCAAAAAATATCATAGAACATAAAAAGTAGGAAACTTAATTATCTACAAAAAAGGTCTCTTAACATTTTGCCATAGCTCGCTTCGTTTCCGAGATATTTGCAGATTCAGCTCAAAGGAACTGGCCTGACGGACATATTTCGAGATATTTCTTCTTCTTGTTGTTCTTCCTCTGCACAGCTAAGCTGGAAGTGGCATTTGCAGCTCGCAATAGTGCAGAGTTATCTCAAAGAAAGGGGCCACGGTGTTTCTGTATCTCTATTATGTTGGTGCGGCTTCGGAACTTTTAAATATCTCGATATATCTCGAAAACTACGCTTCTGATCAAAAAATATCATAGAACATAAATTGTAGGAAACATAATTCTCTACAAAAAAGGTCTCTTAACATGTTGCCATAGCTCGCTTCGTTTCCGAGATATTTGCAGATATATCTCAAGGGAAGGGGACCCGGCGGACATATTTCGAGATATTTCTTCTTCTTGTTGTTCTTCTTCTGCACAGCTAAGCTGGAAGTGGCATTTGCGGCTCGCACTAGTGCAGAGTTATCTCAAAGAAAGGGGCCACGGTGTTTCTGTATCCCTATTATGTTGGTGCGGCTTCGGAACTTTTAAATATCTCGATATATCTCGAGAACTACGCATCTGATCAAAAAATATCATAGAACATAAAAAGTAGGAAACTTAATTATCTACAAAAAAGGTCTCTTAACATTTTGCCATAGCTCGCTTCGTTTCCGAGATATTTGCAGATTCAGCTCAAAGGAACTGGCCTGACGGACATATTTCGAGATATTTCTTCTTCTTGTTGTTCTTCCTCTGCACAGCTAAGCTGGAAGTGGCATTTGCAGCTCGCAATAGTGCAGAGTTATCTCAAAGAAAGGGGCCACGGTGTTTCTGTATCTCTATTATGTTGGTGCGGGTTCGGAACTTTTAAATATCTTGATATATCTCGAGAACTACGCATCTGATCAAAAAATATCATAGAACATAAAAAGTAGGAAACTTAATTCTCTACAAAAAAGGTCTCTTAACATTTTGCCATAGCTCGCTTCGTTTCCGAGATATTTGCAGATTTATCTCAAGGGAAGGGGCCTGACGGACATATTTCGAGATATTTCTTCTTCTTGTTGTTCTTCTTCTGCACAGCTAAGCTGGAAGTGGCATTGGCGGCTCGCACTAGTGCAGAGTTATCTCAAAGAAAGGGGCCACGGTGTTTCTGTATCCCTATTATGTTGGTGCGGCTTCGGAACTTTTAAATATCTCGATATATCTCGAAAACTACGCTTCTGATCAAAAAATATCATAGAACATAAATTGTAGGAAACAGAATTCTCTACAAAAAAGATCTCTTAACATTTTGCCATAGCTCGCTTCGTTTCCGAGATATTTGCAGATATATCTCAAGGGAAGGGGCCTGACGGACATATTTCGAGATATTTCTTCTTCTTGTTGTTCTTCTTCTGCACAGCTAAGCTGGAAGTGGCATTTGCGGCTCGCACTAGTGCAGAGTTATCTCAAAGAAAGGGGCCACGGTGTTTCTGTATCTCTATTATGTTGGTGCGGCTTCGGAACTTTTAAATATCTCGATATATCTCGAAAACTACGCTTCTGATCAAAAAATATCATAGAACATAAATTGTAGGAAACATAATTCTCTACAAAAAAGGTCTCTTAACATTTTGCCATAGCTCGCTTCGTTTCCGAGATATTTGCAGATATATCTCAAGGGAAGGGGACCCGGCGGACATATTTCGAGATATTTCTTCTTCTTGTTGTTCTTCTTCTGCACAGCTAAGCTGGAAGTGGCATTTGCGGCTCGCACTAGTGCAGAGTTATCTCAAAGAAAGGGGCCACGGTGTTTCTGTATCCCTATTATGTTGGTGCGGCTTCGGAACTTTTAAATATCTCGATATATCTCGAAAACTACGCTTCTGATCAAAAAATATCATAGAACATAAAAAGTAGGAAACTTAATTCTCTACAAAAAAGGTCTCTTAACATTTTGCCATAGCTCGCTTCGTTTCCGAGATACTTGCAGATTTATCTCAAGGGAAGGGGCCTAACGGACATATTTCGAGATATTTCTTCTTCTTGTTGTTCTTCTTCTGCACAGCTAAACTGGAAGTGGCATTTCCAGCTCGCAATAGTGCAGAGTTATCTCAAAGAGAGGGGCCACGGTATTTCTGTATCTCTATTATGTTGGTGCGGCTTCGGAACTTTTAAATATCTTGATATATCTCGAGAACTACGCATCTGATCAAAAAATATCATAGAAGGTAAAAAGTAGGAAACTTAATTCTCTACAAAAAAGGTCTCTTAACATTTTGCCATAGCTCGCTTCGTTTCCGAGATATTTGCAGATTTATCTCAAGGGAAGGGGCCTGACGGACATATTTCGAGATATTTCTTCTTCTTGTTGTTCTTCTTCTGCACAGCTAAGCTGGAAGTGGCATTTGCGGCTCGCACTAGTGCAGAGTTATCTCAAAGAAAGGGGCCACGGTGTTTCTGTATCCCTATTATGTTGGTGCGGCTTCGGAACTTTTAAATATCTCGATATATCTCGAAAACTACGCTTCTGATCAAAAAATATCATAGAACATAAATTGTAGGAAACTTAATTCTCTACAAAAAAGGTCTCTTAACATTTTGCCATAGCTCTCTTCGTTTCCGAGATATTTGCAGATTTATCTCAAGGGAAGGGGCCTGACGGACATATTTCGAGATACTTCTTCTTCTTGTTGTTCTTCTTCTGCACAGCTAAGCTGGAAGTGGCATTTGCAGCTCGCCATAGTGCAGAGTTATCTCAAAGAAAGGGGCCACGATGTTTCTGTATCTCTATTATGTTGGTGCGGCTTCGGAACTTTTAAATATCTTGATATATCTCGAGAACTACGCATCTGATCAAAAAATATCATAGAACATAAAAAGTAGGAAACTTAATTATCTACAAAAAAGGTCTCTTAACATTTTGCCATAGCTCGCTTCGTTTCCGAGATATTTGCAGATATATCTCAAGGGAAGGGGCCTGACGGACATATTTCGAGATATTTCTTCTTCTTGTTGTTCTTCTTCTGCACAGCTAAGCTGGAAGTGGCATTTGCGGCTCGCACTAGTGCAGAGTTATCTCAAAGAAAGGGGCCACGGTGTTTCTGTATCCCTATTATGTTGGTGCGGCTTAGGAACTTTTAAATATCTCGATATATCTCGAAAACTACGCTTCTGATCAAAAAATATCATAGAACATAAATTGTAGGAAACATAATTCTCTATAAACAACGTCTCTTAACATTTTGCCATAGCACGCTTCGTTTCCGAGATATTTGCAGATATATCTCAAGGGAAGGGGCCTGACGGACATATTTCGAGATATTTCTTCTTCTTGTTGTTCTTCTTCTGCACAGCTAAACTGGAAGTGGCATTTCCAGCTCGCAATCGTGCAGAGTTATCTCAAAGAAAGGGGCCACGGTGTTTCTGTATCTCTATTATGTTGGTGCGGCTTCGGAACTTTTAAATATCTCGATATATCTCGAAAACTACGCTTCTGATCAAAAAATATCATAGAACATAAAAAGTAGGAAACTTAATTCTCTACAAAAAAGGTCTCTTAACATTTTGCCATAGCTCGCTTCGTTTCCGAGATATTTGCAGATTTATCTCAAGGGAAGGGGCCTGACGGACATATTTCGAGATATTCCTTCTTCTTGTTGTTCTTCTTCTGCACAGCTAAGCTGGAAGTGGCATTTGCGGCTCCCACTAGTGCAGAGTTATCTCAAAGAAAGGGGCCACGGTGTTTCTGTATCTCTATTATGTTGGTGCGGCTTCGGAACTTTTAAATATCTCGATATATCTCGAAAACTACGCTTCTGATCAAAAAATATCGTAGAACATAAATTGTAGGAAACTTAATTCTCTACAAAAGAGGTCTCTTAACATTTTGCCATAGCTCGCTTCGTTTCCGAGATATTTGCAGATTTATCTCAAGGGAAGGGGCCTGACGGACATATTTCGAGATATTTCTTCTTCTTGTTGTTCTTCTTCTGCACAGCTAAGCTGGAAGTGGCATTTGCGGCTCGCACTAGTGCAGAGTTATCTCAAAGAAAGGGGCCACGGTGTTTCTGTATCTCTATTATGTTGGTGCGGCTTCGGAACTTTTAAATATCTTGATATATCTCGAAAACTACGCTTCTGATCAAAAAATATCATAGAACATAAATTGTAGGAAACATAATTCTCTATAAAAAACGTCTCTTAACATTTTGCCATAGCTCGCTTCGTTTCCGAGATATTTGCAGATATATCTCAAGGGAAGGGGCCTGACGGACATATTTCGAGATATTTCTTCTTCTTGTTGTTCTTCTTCTGCACAGCTAAACTGGAAGTGGCATTTCCAGCTCGCAATCGTGCAGAGTTATCTCAAAGAAAGGGGCCACGGTGTTTCTGTATCTCTATTATGTTGGTGCGGCTTCGGAACTTTTAAATATCTCGATATATCTCGAAAACTACGCTTCTGATCAAAAAATATCATAGAACATAAAAAGTAGGAAACTTAATTCTCTACAAAAAAGGTCTCTTAACATTTTGCCATAGCTCGCTTCGTTTCCGAGATATTTGCAGATTTATCTCAAGGGAAGGGGCCTAACGGACATATTTCGAGATATTTCTTCTTCTTGTTGTTCTTCTTCTGCACAGCTAAACTGGAAGTGGCATTTCCAGCTCGCAATAGTGCAGAGTTATCTCAAAGAGAGGGGCCACGGTATTTCTGTATCTCTATTATGTTGGTGCGGCTTCGGAACTTTTAAATATCTTGATATATCTCGAGAACTACGCATCTGATCAAAAAATATCATAGAACATAAAAAGTAGGAAACTTAATTCTCTACAAAAAAGGGCTCTTAACATTTTGCCATAGCTCGCTTCGTTTCCGAGATATTTGCAGATTTATCTCAAGGGAAGGGGCCTAACGGACATATTTCGAGATATTTCTTCTTCTTGTTGTTCTTCTTCTGCACAGCTAAACTGGAAGTGGCATTTCCAGCTCGCAATAGTGCAGAGTTATCTCAAAGAGAGGGGCCACGGTATTTCTGTATCTCTATTATGTTGGTGCGGCTTCGGAACTTTTAAATATCTTGATATATCTCGAGAACTACGCATCTGATCAAAAAATATCATAGAAGATAAAAAGTAGGAAACTTAATTCTCTACAAAAAAGGTCTCTTAACATTTTGCCATAGCTCGCTTCGTTTCCGAGATATTTGCAGATTTATCTCAAGGGAAGGGGCCTGACGGACATATTTCGAGATATTTCTTCTTCTTGTTGTTCTTCTTCTGCACAGCTAAGCTGGAAGTGGCATTTGCGGCTCGCACTAGTGCAGAGTTATCTCAAAGAAAGGGGCCACGGTGTTTCTGTATCCCTATTATGTTGGTGCGGCTTCGGAACTTTTAAATATCTCGATATATCTCGAAAACTACGCTTCGGATCAAAAAATATCATAGAACATAAATTGTAGGAAACATAATTCTCTACGAAAAACGTCTCTTAACATTTTGCCATAGCTCGCTTCGTTTCCGAGATATTTGCAGATTCAGCTCAAAGGAACTGGCCTGACGGACATATTTCGAGATATTTCTTCTTCTTGTTGTTCTTCCTCTGCACAGCTAAGCTGGAAGTGGCATTTGCAGCTCGCAATAGTGCAGAGTTATCTCAAAGAAAGGGGCCACGGTGTTTCTGTATCTCTATTATGTTGGTGCGGCTTCGGAACTTTTAAATATCTTGATATATCTCGAGAACTACGCATCTGATCAAAAAATATCATAGAACATAAATTGTAGGAAACTTAATTCTCTACAAAAAAGGTCTCTTAACATTTTGCCATAGCTCTCTTCGTTTCCGAGATATTTGCAGATTTATCTCAAGGGAAGGGGCCTGACGGACATATTTCGAGATACTTCTTCTTCTTGTTGTTCTTCTTCTGCACAGCTAAGCTGGAAGTGGCATTTGCAGCTCGCCATAGTGCAGAGTTATCTCAAAGAAAGGGGCCACGGTGTTTCTGTATCTCTATTATGTTGGTGCGGCTTCGGAACCTTTAAATATCTTGATATATCTCGAGAACTACGCATCTGATCAAAAAATATCATAGAACATAAAAAGTAGGAAACTTAATTATCTACAAAAAAGGTCTCTTAACATTTTGCCATAGCTCGCTTCGTTTCCGAGATATTTGCAGATTTATCTCAAGGGAAGGGGCCTGACGGACATATTTCGAGATATTTCTTCTTCTTGTTGTTCTTCTTCTGCACAGCTAAGCTGGAAGTGGCATTTGCGGCTCGCACTAGTGCAGAGTTATCTCAAAGAAAGGGGCCACGGTGTTTCTGTATCCCTATTATGTTGGTGCGGCTTCGGAACTTTTAAATATCTCGATATATCTCGAAAACTACGCTTCTGATCAAAAAATATCATAGAACATAAATTGTAGGAAACATAATTCTCTATAAACAACGTCTCTTAACATTTTGCCATAGCTCGCTTCGTTTCCGAGATATTTGCAGATTCAGCTCAAAGGAACTGGACTGACGGACATATTTCGAGATATTTCTTCTTCTTGTTGTTCTTCCTCTGCACAGCTAAGCTGGAAGTGGCATTTGCAGCTCGCAATAGTGCAGAGTTATCTCAAAGAAAGGGGCCACGGTGTTTCTGTATCTCTATTATGTTGGTGCGGGTTCGGAACTTTTAAATATCTTGATATATCTCGAGAACTACGCATCTGATCAAAAAATATGATAGAACATAAAAAGTAGGAAACTTAATTCTCTACAAAAAAGGGCTCTTAACATTTTGCCATAGCTCGCTTCGTTTCCGAGATATTTGCAGATTTATCTCAAGGGAAGGGGCCTAACGGACATATTTCGAGATATTTCTTCTTCTTGTTGTTCTTCTTCTGCACAGCTAAACTGGAAGTGGCATTTCCAGCTCGCAATAGTGCAGAGTTATCTCAAAGAGAGGGGCCACGGTATTTCTGTATCTCTATTATGTTGGTGCGGCTTCGGAACTTTTAAATATCTTGATATATCTCGAGAACTACGCATCTGATCAAAAAATATCATAGAAGATAAAAAGTAGGAAACTTAATTCTCTACAAAAAAGGTCTCTTAACATTTTGCCATAGCTCGCTTCGTTTCCGAGATATTTGCAGATTTATCTCAAGGGAAGGGGCCTGACGGACATATTTCGAGATATTTCTTCTTCTTGTTGTTCTTCTTCTGCACAGCTAAGCTGGAAGTGGCATTTGCGGCTCGCACTAGTGCAGAGTTATCTCAAAGAAAGGGGCCACGGTGTTTCTGTATCCCTATTATGTTGGTGCGGCTTCGGAACTTTTAAATATCTCGATATATCTCGAAAACTACGCTTCGGATCAAAAAATATCATAGAACATAAATTGTAGGAAACATAATTCTCTACGAAAAACGTCTCTTAACATTTTGCCATAGCTCGCTTCGTTTCCGAGATATTTGCAGATTCAGCTCAAAGGAACTGGCCTGACGGACATATTTCGAGATATTTCTTCTTCTTGTTGTTCTTCCTCTGCACAGCTAAGCTGGAAGTGGCATTTGCAGCTCGCAATAGTGCAGAGTTATCTCAAAGAAAGGGGCCACGGTGTTTCTGTATCTCTATTATGTTGGTGCGGCTTCGGAACTTTTAAATATCTTGATATATCTCGAGAACTACGCATCTGATCAAAAAATATCATAGAACATAAATTGTAGGAAACTTAATTCTCTACAAAAAAGGTCTCTTAACATTTTGCCATAGCTCTCTTCGTTTCCGAGATATTTGCAGATTTATCTCAAGAGAAGGGGCCTGACGGACATATTTCGAGATACTTCTTCTTCTTGTTGTTCTTCTTCTGCACAGCTAAGCTGGAAGTGGCATTTGCAGCTCGCCATAGTGCAGAGTTATCTCAAAGAAAGGGGCCACGGTGTTTCTGTATCTCTATTATGTTGGTGTGGCTTCGGAACTTTTAAATATCTTGATATATCTCGAGAACTACGCATCTGATCAAAAAATATCATAGAACATAAAAAGTAGGAAACTTAATTATCTACAAAAAAGGTCTCTTAACATTTTGCCATAGCTCGCTTCGTTTCCGAGATATTTGCAGATTTATCTCAAGGGAAGGGGCCTGACGGACATATTTCGAGATATTTCTTCTTCTTGTTGTTCTTCTTCTGCACAGCTAAGCTGGAAGTGGCATTTGCGGCTCGCACTAGTGCAGAGTTATCTCAAAGAAAGGGGCCACGGTGTTTCTGTATCCCTATTATGTTGGTGCGGCTTCGGAACTTTTAAATATCTCGATATATCTCGAAAACTACGCTTCTGATCAAAAAATATCATAGAACATAAATTGTAGGAAACATAATTCTCTATAAACAACGTCTCTTAACATTTTGCCATAGCTCGCTTCGTTTCCGAGATATTTGCAGATTCAGCTCAAAGGAACTGGACTGACGGACATATTTCGAGATATTTCTTCTTCTTGTTGTTCTTCCTCTGCACAGCTAAGCTGGAAGTGGCATTTGCAGCTCGCAATAGTGCAGAGTTATCTCAAAGAAAGGGGCCACGGTGTTTCTGTATCTCTATTATGTTGGTGCGGGTTCGGAACTTTTAAATATCTTGATATATCTCGAGAACTACGCATCTGATCAAAAAATATGATAGAACATAAAAAGTAGGAAACTTAATTCTCTACAAAAAAGGTCTCTTAACATTTTGCCATAGCTCGCTTCGTTTCCGAGATATTTGCAGATTTATCTCAAGGGAAGGGGCCTGACGGACATATTTCGAGATATTTCTTCTTCTTGTTGTTCTTCTTCTGCACAGCTAAGCTGGAAGTGGCATTTGCGGCTCGCACTAGTGCAGAGTTATCTCAAAGAAAGGGGCCACGGTGTTTCTGTATCCCTATTATGTTGGTGCGGCTTCGGAACTTTTAAATATCTCGATATATCTCGAAAACTACGCTTCTGATCAAAAAATATCGTAGAACATAAATTGTAGGAAACAGAATTCTCTACAAAAAAGGTCTCTTATCATTTTGCCATAGCTCGCTTCGTTTCCGAGATATTTGCAGATATATCTCAAGGGAAGGGGCCTGACGGACATATTTCGAGATATTTCTTCTTCTTGTTGTTCTTCTTCTGCACAGCTAAGCTGGAAGTGGCATTTGCGGCTCGCACTAGTGCAGAGTTATCTCAAAGAAAGGGGCCACGGTGTTTCTGTATCCCTATTATGTTGGTGCGGCTTAGGAACTTTTAAATATCTCGATATATCTCGAAAACTACGCTTCTGATCAAAAAATATCATAGAACATAAATTGTAGGAAACATAATTCTCTATAAACAACGTCTCTTAACATTTTGCCATAGCTCGCTTCGTTTCCGAGATATTTGCAGATTCAGCTCAAAGGAACTGGCCTGACGGACATATTTCGAGATATTTCTTCTTCTTGTTGTTCTTCCTCTGCACAGCTAAGCTGGAAGTGGCATTTGCAGCTCGCAATAGTGCAGAGTTATCTCAAAGAAAGGGGCCACGGTGTTTCTGTATCTCTATTGTGTTGGTGCGGGTTCGGAACTTTTAAATATCTTGATATATCTCGAGAACTACGCATCTGATCAAAAAATATCATAGAACATAAAAAGTAGGAAACTTAATTCTCTACAAAAAACGTCTCTTAACATTTTGCCATAGCTCGCTTCGTTTCCGAGATATTTGCAGATTTATCTCAAGGGAAGGGGCCTGACGGACATATTTCGAGATATTTCTTCTTCTTGTTGTTCTTCTTCTGCACAGCTAAGCTGGAAGTGGCATTTGCGGCTCGCACTAGTGCAGAGTTATCTCAAAGAAAGGGGCCACGGCGTTTCTGTATCCCTATTATGTTGGTGCGGCTTCGGAACTTTTAAATATCTCGATATATCTCGAAAACTACGCTTCTGATCAAAAAATATCATAGAACATAAATTGTAGGAAACAGAATTCTCTACAAAAAAGGTCTCTTAACATTTTGCCATAGCTCGCTTCGTTTCCGAGATATTTGCAGATATATCTCAAGGGAAGGGGCCTGACGGACATATTTCGAGATATTTCTTCTTCTTGTTGTTCTTCTTCTGCACAGCTAAGCTGGAAGTGGCATTTGCGGCTCGCACTAGTGCAGAGTTATCTCAAAGAAAGGGGCCACGGTGTTTCTGTATCTCTATTATGTTGGTGCGGCTTCGGAACTTTTAAATATCTCGATACATCTCGAAAACTACGCTTCTGATCAAAAAATATCACAGAACCTAAATTGTAGGAAACATAATTCTCTACAAAAAAGGTCTCTTAACATTTTGCCATAGCTCGCTTCGTTTCCGAGATATTTGCAGATATATCTCAAGGGAAGGGGCCTGACGGACATATTTCGAGATATTTCTTCTTCTTGTTATTCTTCTTCTGCACAGCTAAGCTGGAAGTGGCATTTACAGCTCGCAATAGTGCAGAGTTATCTCAAAGAAAGGGGCCACGGCGTTTCTGTATCTCTATTATGTTGGTGCGGCTTCGGAACTTTTAAATATCTTGATATATCTCGAGAACTACGCATCTGATCAAAAAATATCATAGAACATAAAAAGTAGGAAACTTAATTCTCTACAAAAAAGGTCTCTTAACATTTTGCCATAGCTCGCTTCGTTTCCGAGATATTTGCAGATTTATCTCAAGGGAAGGGGCCTGACGGACATATTTCGAGATATTTCTTCTTCTTGTTGTTCTTCTTCTGCACAGCTAAGCTGGAAGTGGCATTTGCGGCTCGCACTAGTGCAGAGTTATCTCAAAGAAAGGGGCCACGGTGTTTCTGTATCCCTATTATGTTTGTGCGGCTTCGGAACTTTTAAATATCTCGATATATCTCGAAAACTACGCTTCTGATCAAAAAATATCATAGAACATAAATTGTAGGAAACATAATTCTCTATAAAAAACGTCTCTTAACATTTTGCCATAGCTCGCTTCGTTTCCGAGATATTTGCAGATTCATCTCAAAGGAACTGGCCTGACGGACATATTTCGAGATATTTCTTCTTCTTGTTGTTCTTCCTCTGCACAGCTAAGCTGGAAGTGGCATTTGCAGCTCGCAATAGTGCAGAGTTATCTCAAAGAAAGGGGCCACGGTGTTTCTGTATCTCTATTATGTTGGTGCGGGTTCGGAACTTTTAAATATCTTGATATATCTCGAGAACTACGCATCTGCTCAAAAAATATCATAGAACATAAATTGTAGGAAACATAATTCTCTACAAAAAAGGTCTCTTAACATTTTGCGATAGCTCGCTTCGTTTCCGAGATATTTGCAGATATATCTCAAGGGAAGGGGCCTGACGGACATATTTCGAGATATTTCTTCTTCTTGTTGTTCTTCTTCTGCACAGCTAAGCTGGAAGTGGCATTTGCGGCTCGCACTAGTGCAGAGTTATCTCAAAGAAAGGGGCCACGGTGTTTCTGTATCTCTATTATGTTGGTGCGGCTTCGGAACTTTTAAATATCTCGATACATCTCGAAAACTACGCTTCTGATCAAAAAATATCATAGAACCTAAATTGTAGGAAACATAATTCTCTACAAAAAAGGTCTCTTAACATTTTGCCATAGCTCGCTTCGTTTCCGAGATATTTGCAGATATATCTCAAGGGAAGGGGCCTGACGGACATATTTCGAGATATTTCTTCTTCTTGTTATTCTTCTTCTGCACAGCTAAGCTGGAAGTGGCATTTACAGCTCGCAATAGTGCAGAGTTATCTCAAAGAAAGGGGCCACGGCGTTTCTGTATCTCTATTATGTTGGTGCGGCTTCGGAACTTTTAAATATCTTGATATATCTCGAGAACTACGCATCTGATCAAAAAATATCATAGAACATAAAAAGTAGGAAACTTAATTCTCTACAAAAAAGGTCTCTTAACATTTTGCCATAGCTCGCTTCGTTTCCGAGATATTTGCAGATTTATCTCAAGGGAAGGGGCCTGACGGACATATTTCGAGATATTTCTTCTTCTTGTTGTTCTTCCTCTGCACAGCTAAGCTGGAAGTGGCATTTGCAGCTCGCAATAGTGCAGAGTTATCTCAAAGAAAGGGGCCACGGTGTTTCTGTATCTCTATTATGTTGGTGCGGCTTCGGAACTTTTAAATATCTTGATATATCTCGAGAACTACGCATCTGATCAAAAAATATCATAGAACATAAAAAGTAGGAAACTTAATTCTCTACAAAAAAGGTCTCTTAACATTTTGCCATAGCTCGCTTCGTTTCCGAGATATGTGCAGATTTATCTCAAGGGAAGGGGCCTGACGGACATATTTCGAGATATTTCTTCTTCTTGTTGTTCTTCTTCTGCACAGCTAAGCTGGAAGTGGCATTTGCGGCTCGCACTAGTGCAGAGTTATCTCAAAGAAAGGGGCCACAGTGTTTCTGTATCCCTATTATGTTGGTGCGGCTTCGGAACTTTTAAATATCTCGATATATCTCGAAAACTACGCTTCTGATCAAAAAATATCATAGAACATAAATTGTAGGAAACATAATTCTCTATAAAAAACGTCTCTTAACATTTTGCCATAGCTCGCTTCGTTTCCGAGATATTTGCAGATTCAGCTCAAAGGAACTGGCCTGACGGACATATTTCGAGATATTTCTTCTTCTTGTTATTCTTCCTCTGCACAGCTAAGCTGGAAGTGGCATTTGCAGCTCGCAATAGTGCAGAGTTATCTCAAAGAAAGGGGCCACGGTGTTTCTGTATCTCTATTATGTTGGTGCGGGTTCGGAACTTTTAAATATCTTGATATATCTCGAGAACTACGCATCTGATCAGAAAATATCATAGAACATAAAAAGTAGGAAACTTAATTCTCTACGAAAAAGGTCTCTTAACATTTTGCCATAGCTCGCTTCGTTTCCGAGATATTTGCAGATTCAGCTCAAAGGAACTGGCCTGACGGACATATTTCGAGATATTTCTTCTTCTTGTTGTTCTTCCTCTGCACAGCTAAGCTGGAAGTGGCATTTGCAGCTCGCAATAGTGCAGAGTTATCTCAAAGAAAGGGGCCACGGTGTTTCTGTATCTCTATTATGTTGGTGCGGCTTCGGAACTTTTAAATATCTCGATATATCTCGAAAACTACGCTTCTGATCAAAAAATATCATAGAACATAAATTGTAGGAAACATAATTCTCCACAAAAAAGGTCTCTTAACATTTTGCCATAGCTCGCTTCGTTTCCGAGATATTTGCAGATATATCTCAAGGAAGGGGCCTGACGGACATATTTCGAGATATTTCTTCTTCTTGTTGTTCTTCTTCTGCACAGCTAAGCTGGAAGTGGCATTTGCGGCTCGCACTGGTGCAGAGTTATCTCAAAGAAAGGGGCCACGGCGTTTCTGTATCTCTATTATGTTGGTGCGGCTTCGGAACTTTTAAATATCGATATATCTCGAGAACTACGCATCTGATCAAAAAATATCATAGAACATAAAAAGTAGGAAACTTAATTCTCTACAAAAAAGGTCTCTTAACATTTTGCCATAGCTCGCTTCGTTTCCGAGATATTTGCAGATTTATCTCAAGGGAAGGGGCCTGACGGACATATTTCGAGATATTTCTTCTTCTTGTTGTTCTTCCTCTGCACAGCTAAGCTGGAAGTGGCATTTGCAGCTCGCAATAGTGCAGAGTTATCTCAAAGAAAGGGGCCACGGTGTTTCTGTATCTCTATTATGTTGGTGCGGCTTCGGAACTTTTAAATATCTTGATATATCTCGAGAACTACGCATCTGATCAAAAAATATCATAGAACATAAAAAGTAGGAAACTTAATTCTCTACAAAAAAGGTCTCTTAACATTTTGCCATAGCTCGCTTCGTTTCCGAGATATGTGCAGATTTATCTCAAGGGAAGGGGCCTGACGGACATATTTCGAGATATTTCTTCTTCTTGTTGTTCTTCTTCTGCACAGCTAAGCTGGAAGTGGCATTTGCGGCTCGCACTAGTGCAGAGTTATCTCAAAGAAAGGGGCCACAGTGTTTCTGTATCCCTATTATGTTGGTGCGGCTTCGGAACTTTTAAATATCTCGATATATCTCGAAAACTACGCTTCTGATCAAAAAATATCATAGAACATAAATTGTAGGAAACATAATTCTCTATAAAAAACGTCTCTTAACATTTTGCCATAGCTCGCTTCGTTTCCGAGATATTTGCAGATTCAGCTCAAAGGAACTGGCCTGACGGACATATTTCGAGATATTTCTTCTTCTTGTTATTCTTCCTCTGCACAGCTAAGCTGGAAGTGGCATTTGCAGCTCGCAATAGTGCAGAGTTATCTCAAAGAAAGGGGCCACGGTGTTTCTGTATCTCTATTATGTTGGTGCGGGTTCGGAACTTTTAAATATCTTGATATATCTCGAGAACTACGCATCTGATCAGAAAATATCATAGAACATAAAAAGTAGGAAACTTAATTCTCTACGAAAAAGGTCTCTTAACATTTTGCCATAGCTCGCTTCGTTTCCGAGATATTTGCAGATTCAGCTCAAAGGAACTGGCCTGACGGACATATTTCGAGATATTTCTTCTTCTTGTTGTTCTTCCTCTGCACAGCTAAGCTGGAAGTGGCATTTGCGGCTCGCACTAGTGCAGAGTTATCTCAAAGAAAGGGGCCACAGTGTTTCTGTATCCCTATTATGTTGGTGCGGCTTCGGAACTTTTAAATATCTCGATATATCTCGAAAACTACGCTTCTGATCAAAAAATATCATAGAACATAAATTGTAGGAAACATAATTCTCTATAAAAAACGTCTCTTAACATTTTGCCATAGCTCGCTTCGTTTCCGAGATATTTGCAGATTCAGCTCAAAGGAACTGGCCTGACGGACATATTTCGAGATATTTCTTCTTCTTGTTATTCTTCCTCTGCACAGCTAAGCTGGAAGTGGCATTTGCAGCTCGCAATAGTGCAGAGTTATCTCAAAGAAAGGGGCCACGGTGTTTCTGTATCTCTATTATGTTGGTGCGGGTTCGGAACTTTTAAATATCTTGATATATCTCGAGAACTACGCATCTGATCAGAAAATATCATAGAACATAAAAAGTAGGAAACTTAATTCTCTACGAAAAAGGTCTCTTAACATTTTGCCATAGCTCGCTTCGTTTCCGAGATATTTGCAGATTCAGCTCAAAGGAACTGGCCTGACGGACATATTTCGAGATATTTCTTCTTCTTGTTGTTCTTCCTCTGCACAGCTAAGCTGGAAGTGGCATTTGCAGCTCGCAATAGTGCAGAGTTATCTCAAAGAAAGGGGCCACGGTGTTTCTGTATCTCTATTATGTTGGTGCGGCTTCGGAACTTTTAAATATCTCGATATATCTCGAAAACTACGCTTCTGATCAAAAAATATCATAGAACATAAATTGTAGGAAACATAATTCTCCACAAAAAAGGTCTCTTAACATTTTGCCATAGCTCGCTTCGTTTCCGAGATATTTGCAGATATATCTCAAGGGAAGGGGCCTGACGGACATATTTCGAGATATTTCTTCTTCTTGTTGTTCTTCTTCTGCACAGCTAAGCTGGAAGTGGCATTTGCGGCTCGCACTGGTGCAGAGTTATCTCAAAGAAAGGGGCCACGGCGTTTCTGTATCTCTATTATGTTGGTGCGGCTTCGGAACTTTTAAATATCTTGATATATCTCGAGAACTACGCATCTGATCAAAAAATATCATAGAACATAAAAAGTAGGAAACTTAATTCTCTACAAAAAAGGTCTCTTAACATTTTGCCATAGCTCGCTTCGTTTCCGAGATATTTGCAGATTTATCTCAAGGGAAGGGGCCTGACGGACATATTTCGAGATATTTCTTCTTCTTGTTGTTCTTCCTCTGCACAGCTAAGCTGGAAGTGGCATTTGCAGCTCGCAATAGTGCAGAGTTATCTCAAAGAAAGGGGCCACGGTGTTTCTGTATCTCTATTATGTTGGTGCGGCTTCGGAACTTTTAAATATCTTGATATATCTCGAGAACTACGCATCTGATCAAAAAATATCATAGAACATAAAAAGTAGGAAACTTAATTCTCTACAAAAAAGGTCTCTTAACATTTTGCCATAGCTCGCTTCGTTTCCGAGATATGTGCAGATTTATCTCAAGGGAAGGGGCCTGACGGACATATTTCGAGATATTTCTTCTTCTTGTTGTTCTTCTTCTGCACAGCTAAGCTGGAAGTGGCATTTGCGGCTCGCACTAGTGCAGAGTTATCTCAAAGAAAGGGGCCACAGTGTTTCTGTATCCCTATTATGTTGGTGCGGCTTCGGAACTTTTAAATATCTCGATATATCTCGAAAACTACGCTTCTGATCAAAAAATATCATAGAACATAAATTGTAGGAAACATAATTCTCTATAAAAAACGTCTCTTAACATTTTGCCATAGCTCGCTTCGTTTCCGAGATATTTGCAGATTCAGCTCAAAGGAACTGGCCTGACGGACATATTTCGAGATATTTCTTCTTCTTGTTATTCTTCCTCTGCACAGCTAAGCTGGAAGTGGCATTTGCAGCTCGCAATAGTGCAGAGTTATCTCAAAGAAAGGGGCCACGGTGTTTCTGTATCTCTATTATGTTGGTGCGGGTTCGGAACTTTTAAATATCTTGATATATCTCGAGAACTACGCATCTGATCAGAAAATATCATAGAACATAAAAAGTAGGAAACTTAATTCTCTACGAAAAAGGTCTCTTAACATTTTGCCATAGCTCGCTTCGTTTCCGAGATATTTGCAGATTCAGCTCAAAGGAACTGGCCTGACGGACATATTTCGAGATATTTCTTCTTCTTGTTGTTCTTCCTCTGCACAGCTAAGCTGGAAGTGGCATTTGCAGCTCGCAATAGTGCAGAGTTATCTCAAAGAAAGGGGCCACGGTGTTTCTGTATCTCTATTATGTTGGTGCGGCTTCGGAACTTTTAAATATCTCGATATATCTCGAAAACTACGCTTCTGATCAAAAAATATCATAGAACATAAATTGTAGGAAACATAATTCTCCACAAAAAAGGTCTCTTAACATTTTGCCATAGCTCGCTTCGTTTCCGAGATATTTGCAGATATATCTCAAGGGAAGGGGCCTGACGGACATATTTCGAGATATTTCTTCTTCTTGTTGTTCTTCTTCTGCACAGCTAAGCTGGAAGTGGCATTTGCGGCTCGCACTGGTGCAGAGTTATCTCAAAGAAAGGGGCCACGGTGTTTCTGTATCTCTATTATGTTGGTGCGGCTTCGGAACTTTTAAATATCTCGATACATCTCGAAAACTACGCTTCTGATCAAAAAATATCAGAGAACCTAAATTATAGGAAACGTAATTCTCTACAAAAAAGGTCTCTTAACATTTTGCCATAGCTCGCTTCGTTTCCGAGATATTTGCAGATTTATCTCAAGGGAAGGGGCCTAACGGACATATTTCGAGATATTTCTTCTTCTTGTTGTTCTTCTTCTGCACAGCTAAACTGGAAGTGGCATTTCCAGCTCGCAATAGTGCAGAGTTATCTCAGAGAAAGGGGCCACGGTGTTTCTGTATCTCTATAATGTTGGTGCGGCTTCGGAACTTTTAAATATCTTGATATATCTCGAGAACTACGCATCTGATCAAAAAATATCATAGAACATAAAAAGTAGGAAACTTAATTCGCTACAAAAAAGGTCTCTTAACATTTTGCCATAGCTCGCTTCGTTTCCGAGATATTTGCAGATTTATCTCAAGGGAAGGGGCCTGACGGACATATTTCGAGATATTTCTTCTTCTTGTTGTTCTTCTTCTGCACAGCTGAGCTGGAAGTGGCATTTGCAGGTCGCAATAGTGCAGAGTTATCTCAAAGAAAGGGGTCACGGTGTTTCTGTATCTCTATTATGTTGGTGCGGCTTCGGAACTTTTAAATATCTCGATATATCTCGAAAACTACGCTTCTGATCAAAAAATGTCATAGAACGTAAATTGTAGGAAACATTATTCTCTACAAAAAAGGTCTCTTAACATTTTGCCATAGCTCGGTTCGTTTCCGAGATATTTGCAGATTCATCTCAAGGGAAGGGGTCTGACGGACATATTTCGAGATATTTCTTCTTCTTGTTGTTCTTCTTCTGCACAGCTAAGCTGGAAGTGGCATTTACAGCTCGCAATAGTGCAGAGTTATCTCAAAGAAAGGGGCCACGGTGTTTCTGTATCTCTATTATGTTGGTGCGGCTTCGGAACTTTTAAATATCTTGATATATCTCGAGAACTACGCATCTGATCAAAAAATATCATAGAACAGGAAAAGTAGGAAACTTAATTCTCTACAAAAAAGGTCTCTTAACATTTTGCCATAGCTCGCTTCGTTTCCGAGATATTTGCAGATTTATCTGAAGGGAAGGGGCCTAACGGACATATTTCGAGATATTTCTTCTTCTTGTTGTTCTTCTTCTGCACAGCTAAACTGGAAGTGGCATTTCCAGCTCGCAATAGTGCAGAGTTATCTCAAAGAAAGGGGCCACGGTGTTTTTGTATCCCTATTATGTTGGTGCGGCTTCGGAACTTTTAAATATCTTGATATATCTCGAGAACTACGCATCTGATCAAAAAATATCATAGAACATAAAAAGTAGGAAACTTAATTCTGTACAAAAAAGGTCTCTTAACATTTTGCCATAGCTCGCTTCGTTTCCGAGATATTTGCAGATTTATCTCAAGGGAAGGGGCCTGACGGACATATTTCGAGATATTTCTTCTTCTTGTTGTTCTTCTTCTGCACAGCTAAGCTGGAAGTGGCATTTGCGGCTCGCACTAGTGCAGAGTTATCTCAAAGAAAGGGGCCACGGTGTTTCTGTATCTCTATTATGTTGGTGCGGCTTCGGAACTTTTAAATATCTCGATATATCTCGAAAACTGCGCTTCTGATCAAAAAATATCATAGAACATAAATTGTAGGAAACATAATTCTCTACAAAAAAGGTCTCTTAACATTTTGCCATAGCTCGCTTCGTTTCCGAGATATTTGCAGATATATCTCAAGGGAAGGGGCCTGACGGACATATTTCGAGATATTTCGTCTTCTTGTTGTTCTTCTTCTGCACAGCTAAGCTGGAAGTGGCATTTGCGGCTCGCACTAGTGCAGAGTTATCTCAAAGAACGGGGCCACGGTGTTTCTGTATCCCTATTATGTTGGTGCGGCTTCGGAACTTTTAAATATCTCGATATATCTCGAAAACTACGCTGCTGATCAAAAAATATCATAGAACATAAATTGTAGGAAACATAATTCTCTACAAAAAACGTCTCTTAACATTTTGCCATAGCTCGCTTCGTTTCCGAGATATTTGCAGATTCAGCTCAAAGGAACTGGCCTGACTGACATATTTCGAGATATTTCTTCTTCTTGTTGTTCTTCCTCTGCACAGCTAAGCTGGAAGTGGCATTTGCAGCTCGCAATAGTGCAGAGTTATCTCAAAGAAAGGGGCCACGGTGTTTCTGTATCTCTATTATGTTGGTGCGGCTTCGGAACTTTTAAATATCTTGATATATCTCGAGAACTACGCATCTGATCAAAAAATATCATAGAACATAAAAAGTAGGAAACTTAATTCTCTACAAAAAAGGTCGCTTAACATTTTGCCATAGCTCGCTTCGTTTCCGAGATATTTGCATATTTATCTCAAGGGAAGGGGCCTGACGGACATATTTCGAGATATTTCTTCTTCTTGTTGTTCTTCTTCTGCACAGCTAAGCTGGAAGTGGCATTTGCGGCTCGCACTAGTGCAGAGTTATCTCAAAGAACGGGGCCACGGTGTTTCTGTATCCCTATTATGTTGGTGCGGCTTCGGAACTTTTAAATATCTTGATATATCTCGAGAACTACGCTTCTGATCAAAAAATATCATAGAACATAAATTGTAGGAAACATAATTCTCTACAAAGAACGTCTCTTAACATTTTGCCATAGCTCGCTTCGTTTCCGAGATATTTGCAGATTCAGCTCAAAGGAACTGGCCTGACGGACATATTTCGAGATATTTCTTCTTCTTGTTGTTCTTCCACTGCACAGCTAAGCTGGAAGTGGCATTTGCAGCTCGCAATAGTGCAGAGTTATCTCAAAGAAAGGGGCCACGGTGTTTCTGTATCTCTATTATGTTGGTGCGGCTTCGGAACTTTTGAATATCTTGATATATCTCGAGAACTACGCGTCTGATCAAAAAATATCATAGAACATAAAAAGTAGGAAACATAATTCTCTACAAAAACGGTCTCTTAACATTTTGCCATAGCTCGCTTCGTTTCCGAGAGATTTGCGGATTTATCTCAAGGGAAGGGGCCTAACGGACATATTTCGAGATATTTCTTCTTCTTGTTGTTCTTCTTCTGCACAGCTAAACTGGAAGTCGCATTTCCAGCTCGCAATAGTGCAGAGTTATCTCAAAGAAAGAGGCCACGGTGTTTCTGTACCTCTATTATGTTGGTGCAGCTTCGGAACTTTTAAATGTCTTGATATATCTCGAGAACTACGCATCTGATCAAAAAATATCATCGAACATAAAAAGTAGGAAACTTAATTCTCTACAAAAAAGGTCTCTTAACATTTTGCCATAGCTCGCTTCGTTTCCGAGATATTTGCAGATTTATCTCAAGGGAAGTGGCCTGACGGACATATTTCGAGATATTTCTTCTTCTTGTTGTTCTTGTTCTGCACAGCTAAGCTGGAAGTGGCATTTGCAGCTCGCAATAGTGCAGAGTTATCCCAAAGAAAGGGGCCACGGTGTTTCTGTATCTCTATTATGTTGGTGCGGCTTCGGAACTTTTAAATATCTTGATATATCTCGAGAACTACGCATCTGATAAAAAAATATCATAGAAGATAAAAAGTAGGAAACTTAATTCTCTACAAAAAAGGTCTCTTAATATTTCGCCATAGCTCGCTTCGTTTCCGAGATATTGGCAGATATATCTCAAGGGAAGGGGCCTGACGGACATATTTCGAGATATTTCTTCTTCTTGTTGTTCTTCTTCTGCACAGCTAAGCTGGAAGTGGCATTTGCGGCTCGCACTAGTGCAGAGTTATCTCAAAGAACGGGGCCACGGTGTTTCTGTATCCCTATTATGTTGGTGCGGCTTCGGAACTTTTAAATATCTCGATATATCTCGAAAACTACGCTTCTGATCAAAAAATATCATAGAACATAAATTGTAGGAAACATAATTCTCTACAAAAAACGTCTCTTAACATTTTGCCATAGCTCGCTTCGTTTCCGAGATATTTGCAGATTCAGCTCAAAGGAACTGGCCTGACTGACATATTTCGAGATATTTCTTCTTCTTGTTGTTCTTCCTCTGCACAGCTAAGCTGGAAGTGGCATTTGCAGCTCGCAATAGTGCAGAGTTATCTCAAAGAAAGGGGCCACGGTGTTTCTGTATCTCTATTATGTTGGTGCGGCTTCGGAACTTTTAAATATCTTGATATATCTCGAGAACTACGCATCTGATCAAAAAATATCATAGAACATAAAAAGTAGGAAACTTAATTCTCTACAAAAAAGGTCGCTTAACATTTTGCCATAGCTCGCTTCGTTTCCGAGATATTTGCATATTTATCTCAAGGGAAGGGGCCTGACGGACATATTTCGAGATATTTCTTCTTCTTGTTGTTCTTCTTCTGCACAGCTAAGCTGGAAGTGGCATTTGCGGCTCGCACTAGTGCAGAGTTATCTCAAAGAACGGGGCCACGGTGTTTCTGTATCCCTATTATGTTGGTGCGGCTTCGGAACTTTTAAATATCTTGATATATCTCGAGAACTACGCTTCTGATCAAAAAATATCATAGAACATAAATTGTAGGAAACATAATTCTCTACAAAGAACGTCTCTTAACATTTTGCCATAGCTCGCTTCGTTTCCGAGATATTTGCAGATTCAGCTCAAAGGAACTGGCCTGACGGACATATTTCGAGATATTTCTTCTTCTTGTTGTTCTTCCACTGCACAGCTAAGCTGGAAGTGGCATTTGCAGCTCGCAATAGTGCAGAGTTATCTCAAAGAAAGGGGCCACGGTGTTTCTGTATCTCTATTATGTTGGTGCGGCTTCGGAACTTTTGAATATCTTGATATATCTCGAGAACTACGCGTCTGATCAAAAAATATCATAGAACATAAAAAGTAGGAAACATAATTCTCTACAAAAACGGTCTCTTAACATTTTGCCATAGCTCGCTTCGTTTCCGAGATATTTGCAGATATATCTCAAGGGAAGGGGCCTGACGGACATATTTCGAGATATTTCTTCTTCTTGTTGTTCTTCTTCTGCACAGCTAAGCTGGAAGTGGCATTTGCGGCTCGCACTGGTGCACAGTTATCTCAAAGAAAGGGGCCACGGTATTTCTGTATCTCTATTATGTTGGTGCGTCTTCGGAACTTTTAAATATCTCGATATATCTCGAAAACTACGCTTCTGATCAAACAATATGATAGAACATAAATTGTAGGAAACATAATTCTCTACAAAAAACGTCTCTTAACATTTTGCCATAGCTCGCTTCGTTTCCGAGATATTTGCAGATATATCTCAAGGGAAGGGGCCTGACGGACATATTTCGAGATATTTCTTCTTCTTGTTGTTCTTCTTCTGCACAGCTAAGCTGGAAGTGGCATTTGCGGCTCGCACTGGTGCACAGTTATCTCAAAGAAAGGGGCCACGGTGTTTCTGTATCTCTATTATGTTGGTGCGTCTTCGGAACTTTTAAATATCTCGATATATCTCGAAAACTACGCTTCTGATCAAAAAATATGATAGAACATAAATTGTAAGAAACATAATTCTCTACAAAAAACGTCTCTTAACATTTTGCCATAGCTCGCTTCGTTTCCGAGATATTTGCAGATTCAGCTCAAAGGAACTGGCCTGACGGACATATTTCGAGATATTTCTTCTTCTTGTTGTTCTTCCTCTGCACAGCTAAGCTGGAAGTGGCATTTGCAGCTCGCAATAGTGCAGAGTTATCTTAAAGAAAGGGGCCACGGTGTTTCTGTATCTCTATTATGTTGGTGCGGCTTCGGAACTTTTAAATATCTTGATATATCTCGAGAACTACGCATCTGATCAAAAAATGTCATAGAACATAAAAAGTAGGAAACTTAATTCTCTAGAAAAAAGGTCTCTTAACATTTTGCCATAGCTCGCTTCGTTTCCGAGATATTTGCATATTTATCTCAAGGGAAGGGGCCTGACGGACATATTTCGAGATATTTCTTCTTCTTGTTGTTCTTCTTCTGCACAGCTAAGCTGGAAGTGGCATTTGCGGCTCGCACTAGTGCAGAGTTATCTCAAAGAAAGGGGCCACGGTGTTTCTGTATCTCTATTATGTTGGTGCGGCTTCGGAACTTTTAAATATCTCGATATATCTCGAAAACTACGCTTCTGATCAAAAAATATCATAGAACATAAAAAGTAGGAAACTTAATTCTCTACAAAAAAGGTCTCTTAACATTTTGCCATAGCTCGCTTCGTTTCCGAGAGATTTGCGGATTTATCTCAAGGGAAGGGGCCTAACGGACATATTTCGAGATATTTCTTCTTCTTGTTGTTCTTCTTCTGCACAGCTAAACTGGAAGTCGCATTTCCAGCTCGCAATAGTGCAGAGTTATCTCAAAGAAAGAGGCCACGGTGTTTCTGTACCTCTATTATGTTGGTGCAGCTTCGGAACTTTTAAATGTCTTGATATATCTCGAGAACTACGCATCTGATCAAAAAATATCATCGAACATAAAAAGTAGGAAACTTAATTCTCTACAAAAAAGGTCTCTTAACATTTCGCCATAGCTCGCTTCGTTTCCGAGATATTGGCAGATATATCTCAAGGGAAGGGGCCTGACGGACATATTTCGAGATATTTGTTCTTCTTGTTGTTCTTCTTCTGCACAGCTAAGCTGGAAGTGGCATTTGCGGCTCGCACTGGTGCACAGTTATCTCAAAGAAAGGGGCCACGGTGTTTCTGTATCTCTATTATGTTGGTGCGTCTTCGGAACTTTTAAATATCTCGATATATCTCGAAAACTACGCTTCTGATCAAAAAATATGATAGAACATAAATTGTAAGAAACATAATTCTCTACAAAAAACGTCTCTTAACATTTTGCCATAGCTCGCTTCGTTTCCGAGATATTTGCAGATTCAGCTCAAAGGAACTGGCCTGACGGACATATTTCGAGATATTTCTTCTTCTTGTTGTTCTTCCTCTGCACAGCTAAGCTGGAAGTGGCATTTGCAGCTCGCAATAGTGCAGAGTTATCTTAAAGAAAGGGGCCACGGTGTTTCTGTATCTCTATTATGTTGGTGCGGCTTCGGAACTTTTAAATATCTTGATATATCTCGAGAACTACGCATCTGATCAAAAAATGTCATAGAACATAAAAAGTAGGAAACTTAATTCTCTAGAAAAAAGGTCTCTTAACATTTTGCCATAGCTCGCTTCGTTTCCGAGATATTTGCATATTTATCTCAAGGGAAGGGGCCTGACGGACATATTTCGAGATATTTCTTCTTCTTGTTGTTCTTCTTCTGCACAGCTAAGCTGGAAGTGGCATTTGCGGCTCGCACTAGTGCAGAGTTATCTCAAAGAAAGGGGCCACGGTGTTTCTGTATCTCTATTATGTTGGTGCGGCTTCGGAACTTTTAAATATCTTGATATATCTCGAGAACTACGCATCTGATCAAAAAATATCATAGAACATAAAAAGTAGGAAACTTAATTCTCTACAAAAAAGGTCTCTTAACATTTTGCCATAGGTCGCTTCGTTTCCGAGATATTTGCAGATTTATCTCAAGGGAAGGGGCCTGACGGACATATTTCGAGATATTTCTTCTTCTTGTTGTTCTTCTTCTGCACAGCTAAGCTGGAAGTGGCATTTGCAGCTCGCACTAGTGCAGAGTTATCTCACCGAAATGGGCCACGGTGTTTCTGTATCTCTATTATGTTGGTGCGGCTTCGGAACTTTTAAATATCTCGATATATCTCGAAAACTACGCTTCTGATCAAAAAATATCATAGAACATAAATTGTAGGAAACATAATTCTCTACAAAAAAGGTCTCTTAACATTTTGCCATAGCTCGCTTCGTTTCCGAGATATTTGCAGATTTATCTCAAGGGAAGGGGCCTGACGGACATATTTCGAGATATTTCTTCTTCTTGTTGTTCTTCTTCTGCACAGCTAAGCTGGAAGTGGCATTTGCGGCTCGCACTGGTGCACAGTTATCTCAAAGAAAGGGGCCACGGTATTTCTGTATCTCTATTATGTTGGTGCGTCTTCGGAACTTTTAAATATCTCGATATATCTCGAAAACTACGCTTCTGATCAAACAATATGATAGAACATAAATTGTAGGAAACATAATTCTCTACAAAAAACGTCTCTTAACATTTTGCCATAGCTCGCTTCGTTTCCGAGATATTTGCAGATATATCTCAAGGGAAGGGGCCTGACGGACATATTTCGAGATATTTCTTCTTCTTGTTGTTCTTCTTCTGCACAGCTAAGCTGGAAGTGGCATTTGCGGCTCGCACTGGTGCACAGTTATCTCAAAGAAAGGGGCCACGGTGTTTCTGTATCTCTATTATGTTGGTGCGTCTTCGGAACTTTTAAATATCTCGATATATCTCGAAAACTACGCTTCTGATCAAAAAATATGATAGAACATAAATTGTAAGAAACATAATTCTCTACAAAAAACGTCTCTTAACATTTTGCCATAGCTCGCTTCGTTTCCGAGATATTTGCAGATTCAGCTCAAAGGAACTGGCCTGACGGACATATTTCGAGATATTTCTTCTTCTTGTTGTTCTTCCTCTGCACAGCTAAGCTGGAAGTGGCATTTGCAGCTCGCAATAGTGCAGAGTTATCTTAAAGAAAGGGGCCACGGTGTTTCTGTATCTCTATTATGTTGGTGCGGCTTCGGAACTTTTAAATATCTTGATTTATCTCGAGAACTACGCATCTGATCAAAAAATGTCATAGAACATAAAAAGTAGGAAACTTAATTCTCTAGAAAAAAGGTCTCTTAACATTTTGCCATAGCTCGCTTCGTTTCCGAGATATTTGCATATTTATCTCAAGGGAAGGGGCCTGACGGACATATTTCGAGATATTTCTTCTTCTTGTTGTTCTTCTTCTGCACAGCTAAGCTGGAAGTGGCATTTGCGGCTCGCACTAGTGCAGAGTTATCTCAAAGAAAGGGGCCACGGTGTTTCTGTATCTCTATTATGTTGGTGCGGCTTCGGAACTTTTAAATATCTCGATATATCTCGAAAACTACGCTTCTGATCAAAAAATATCATAGAACATAAAAAGTAGGAAACTTAATTCTCTACAAAAAAGGTCTCTTAACATTTTGCCATAGCTCGCTTCGTTTCCGAGAGATTTGCGGATTTATCTCAAGGGAAGGGGCCTAACGGACATATTTCGAGATATTTCTTCTTCTTGTTGTTCTTCTTCTGCACAGCTAAACTGGAAGTCGCATTTCCAGCTCGCAATAGTGCAGAGTTATCTCAAAGAAAGGGGCCACGGTGTTTCTGTATCTCTATTATGTTGGTGCGGCTTCGGAACTTTTAAATATCTCGATATATCTCGAAAACTACGCTTCTGATCAAAAAATATCATAGAACATAAATTGTAGGAAACTTAATTCTCTACAAAAAAGGTCTCTTAACATTTTGCCATAGCTCGCTTCGTTTCCGAGATATTTGCAGATTTATCTCAAGGGAAGGGGCCTGACGGACATATTTCGAGATATTTCTTCTTCTTGTTGTTCTTCTTCTGCACAGCTAAGCTGGAAGTGGCATTTGCAGCTCGCAATAGTGCAGAGTTATCCCAAAGAAAGGGGCCACGGTGTTTCTGTATCTCTATTATGTTGGTGCGGCTTCGGAACTTTTAAATATCTTGATATATCTCGAGAACTACGCATCTGATAAAAAAATATCATAGAAGATAAAAAGTAGGAAACTTAATTCTCTACAAAAAAGGTCTCTTAACATTTCGCCATAGCTCGCTTCGTTTCCGAGATATTGGCAGATATATCTCAAGGGAAGGGGCCTGACGGACATATTTCGAGATATTTCTTCTTCTTGTTGTTCCTCTTCTGCACAGCTAAGCTGGAAGTGGCATTTGCGGCTCGCACTAGTGCACAGTTATCTCAAAGAAAGGGGCCACGGTGTTTCTGTATCTCTATTATGTTGGTGCGTCTTCGGAACTATTAAATATCTCGATATATCTCGAAAACTACGCTTCTGATCAAAAAATATCATAGAACATAAATTGTAGGAAACATAATTCTCTACAAAAAACGTCTCTTAACATTTTGCCATAGCTCGCTTCGTTTCCGAGATATTTGCAGATTCAGCTCAAAGGAACTGGCCTGACGGACATATTTCGAGATATTTCTTCTTCTTGTTGTTCTTCCTCTGCACAGCTAAGCTGGAAGTGGCATTTGCAGCTCGCAATAGTGCAGAGTTATCTCAAAGAAAGGGGCCACGGTGTTTCTGTATCTCTATTATGTTGGTGCGGCTTCGGAACTTTTAAATATCTTGATATATCTCGAGAACTACGCATCTGATCAAAAAATATCATAGAACATAAAAAGTAGGAAACTTAATTCTCTACAAAAAAGGTCTCTTAACATTTTGCCATAGCTCGCTTCGTTTCCGAGATATTTGCAGATTTATCTCAAGGGAAGGGGCCTGACGGACATATTTCGAGATATTTCTTCTTCTTGTTGTTCTTCTTCTGCACAGCTAAGCTGGAAGTGGCATTTGCGGCTCGCACTGGTGCACAGTTATCTCAAAGAAAGGGGCCACGGTGTTTCTGTATCTCTATTATGTTGGTGCGTCTTCGGAACTTTTAAATATCTCGATATATCTCGAAAACTACGCTTCTGATCAAACAATATGATAGAACATAAATTGTAAGAAACATAATTCTCTACAAAAAACGTCTCTTAACATTTTGCCATAGCTCGCTTCGTTTCCGAGATATTTGCAGATTCAGCTCAAAGGAACTGGCCTGACGGACATATTTCGAGATATTTCTTCTTCTTGTTGTTCTTCCTCTGCACAGCTAAGCTGGAAGTGGCATTTGCAGCTCGCAATAGTGCAGAGTTATCTTAAAGAAAGGGGCCACGGTGTTTCTGTATCTCTATTATGTTGGTGCGGCTTCGGAACTTTTAAATATCTTGATATATCTCGAGAACTACGCATCTGATCAAAAAATGTCATAGAACATAAAAAGTAGGAAACTTAATTCTCTAGAAAAAAGGTCTCTTAACATTTTGCCATAGCTCGCTTCGTTTCCGAGATATTTGCATATTTATCTCAAGGGAAGGGGCCTGACGGACATATTTCGAGATATTTCTTCTTCTTGTTGTTCTTCTTCTGCACAGCTAAGCTGGAAGTGGCATTTGCGGCTCGCACTAGTGCAGAGTTATCTCAAAGAATGGGGCCACGGTGTTTCTGTATCTCTATTATGTTGGTGCGGCTTCGGAACTTTTAAATATCTTGATATATCTCGAGAACTACGCATCTGATCAAAAAATATCATAGAACATAAAAAGTAGGAAACTTAGTTCTCTACAAAAAAGGTCTCTTAACATTTTGCCATAGGTCGCTTCGTTTCCGAGATATTTGCAGATTTATCTCAAGGGAAGGGGCCTGACGGACATATTTCGAGATATTTCTTCTTCTTGTTGTTCTTCTTCTGCACAGCTAAGCTGGAAGTGGCATTTGCAGCTCGCACTAGTGCAGAGTTATCTCACCGAAATGGGCCACGGTGTTTCTGTATCTCTATTATGTTGGTGCGGCTTCGGAACTTTTAAATATCTCGATATATCTCGAAAACTACGCTTCTGATCAAAAAATATCATAGAACATAAATTGTAGGAAACATAATTCTCTACAAAAAAGGTCTCTTAACATTTTGCCATAGCTCGCTTCGTTTCCGAGATATTTGCAGATTTATCTCAAGGGAAGGGGCCTGACGGACATATTTCGAGATATTTCTTCTTCTTGTTGTTCTTCTTCTGCACAGCTAAGCTGGAAGTGGCATTTGCAGCTCGCACTAGTGCAGAGTTATCTCAAAGAAAGGGGCCACGGTGTTTCTGTATCTCTATTATGTTGGTGCGGCTTCGGAACTTTTAAATATCTCGATATATCTCGAAAACTACGCTTCTGATCAAAAAATATCATAGAACATAAATTGTAGGAAACTTAATTCTCTACAAAAAAGGTCTCTTAACATTTTGCCATAGCTCGCTTCGTTTCCGAGATATTTGCAGATTTATCTCAAGGGAAGGGGCCTGACGGACATATTTCGAGATATTTCTTCTTCTTGTTGTTCTTCTTCTGCACAGCTAAGCTGGAAGTGGCATTTGCGGCTCGCACTAGTGCAGAGTTATCTCAAAGAAAGGGGCCACGGTGTTTCTGTATCTCTATTATGTTGGTGCGGCTTCGGAACTTTTAAATATCTTGATATATCTCGAGAACTACGCGTCTGATCAAAAAATATCATAGAACATAAAAAGTAGGAAACTTAATTCTCTACAAAAAAGGTCGCTTAACATTTTGCCATAGCTCGCTTCGTTTCCGAGATATTTGCATATTTATCTCAAGGGAAGGGGCCTGACGGACATATTTCGGGATATTTCTTCTTCTTGTTGTTCTTCTTCTGCACAGCTAAGCTGGAAGTGGCATTTGCGGCTCGCACTAGTGCAGAGTTATCTCAAAGAACGGGGCCACGGTGTTTCTGTATCCCTATTATGTTGGTGCGGCTTCGGAACTTTTAAATATCTCGATATATCTCGAAAACTACGCTTCTGATCAAAAAATATCATAGAACATAAATTGTAGGAAACATAATTCTCTACAAAAAACCTCTCTTAACATTTTGCCATAGCTCGCTTCGTTTCCGAGATATTTGCAGATTCAGCTCAAAGGAACTGGCCTGACTGACATATTTCGAGATATTTCTTCTTCTTGTTGTTCTTCCTCTGCACAGCTAAGCTGAAAGTGGCATTTGGAGCTCGCAATAGTGCAGAGTTATCTCAAAGAAAGGGGCCACGGTGTTTCTGTATCTCTATTATGTTGGTGCGGCTTCGGAACTTTTAAATATCTCGATATATCTCGAGAACTACGCTTCTGATCAAAAAATATCATAGAACATAAATTGTAGGAAACATAATTCTCTACAAAAAACGTCTCTTAACATTTTGCCATAGCTCGCTTCGTTTCCGAGATATTTGCAGATTCAGCTCAAAGGAACTGGCCTGACGGACATATTTCGAGATATTTCTTCTTCTTGTTGTTCTTCCACTGCACAGCTAAGCTGGAAGTGGCATTTGCAGCTCGCAATAGTGCAGAGTTATCTCAAAGAAAGGGGCCACGGTGTTTCTGTATCTCTATTATGTTGGTGCGGCTTCGGAACTTTTGAATATCTTGATATATCTCGAGAACTACGCATCTGATCAAAAAATATCATACAACATAAAAAGTAGGAAACTTAATTCTCTACAAAAAAGGTCTCTTAGCATTTTGCCATAGCTCGCTTCGTTTCCGAGATATTTGCAGATTTATCTCAAGGGAAGGGGCCTGACGGACATATTTCGAGATATTTCTTCTTCTTGTTGTTCTTCTTCTGCACAGCTAAGCTGGAAGTGGCATTTGCAGTTCGCACTAGTGCAGAGTTATCTCACCGAAATGGGCCACGGTGTTTCTGTATCTCTATTATGTTGGTGCGGCTTCGGAACTTTTAAATATCTCGATATATCTCGAAAACTACGCTTCTGATCAAAAAATATCATAGAACATAAATTGTAGGAAACATAATTCTCTACAAAAAAGGTCTCTTAACATTTTGCCATAGCTCGCTTCGTTTCCGAGATATTTGCAGATTTATCTCAAGGGAAGGGGCCTGACGGACATATTTCGAGATATTTCTTCTTCTTGTTGTTCTTCTTCTGCACAGCTAAGCTGGAAGTGGCATTTGCAGCTCGCACTAGTGCAGAGTTATCTCAAAGAAAGGGGCCACGGTGTTTCTGTATCTCTATTATGTTGGTGCGGCTTCGGAACTTTTAAATATCTCGATATATCTCGAAAACTACGCTTCTGATCAAAAAATATCATAGAACATAAATTGTAGGAAACTTAATTCTCTACAAAAAAGGTCTCTTAACATTTTGCCATAGCTCGCTTCGTTTCCGAGATATTTGCAGATTTATCTCAAGGGAAGGGGCCTGACGGACATATTTCGAGATATTTCTTCTTCTTGTTGTTCTTCTTCTGCACAGCTAAGCTGGAAGTGGCATTTGCGGCTCGCACTAGTGCAGAGTTATCTCAAAGAAAGGGGCCACGGTGTTTCTGTATCTCTATTATGTTGGTGCGGCTTCGGAACTTTTAAATATCTTGATATATCTCGAGAACTACGCGTCTGATCAAAAAATATCATAGAACATAAAAAGTAGGAAACTTAATTCTCTACAAAAAAGGTCGCTTAACATTTTGCCATAGCTCGCTTCGTTTCCGAGATATTTGCATATTTATCTCAAGGGAAGGGGCCTGACGGACATATTTCGGGATATTTCTTCTTCTTGTTGTTCTTCTTCTGCACAGCTAAGCTGGAAGTGGCATTTGCGGCTCGCACTAGTGCAGAGTTATCTCAAAGAACGGGGCCACGGTGTTTCTGTATCCCTATTATGTTGGTGCGGCTTCGGAACTTTTAAATATCTCGATATATCTCGAAAACTACGCTTCTGATCAAAAAATATCATAGAACATAAATTGTAGGAAACATAATTCTCTACAAAAAACGTCTCTTAACATTTTGCCATAGCTCGCTTCGTTTCCGAGATATTTGCAGATTCAGCTCAAAGGAACTGGCCTGACTGACATATTTCGAGATATTTCTTCTTCTTGTTGTTCTTCCTCTGCACAGCTAAGCTGAAAGTGGCATTTGGAGCTCGCAATAGTGCAGAGTTATCTCAAAGAAAGGGGCCACGGTGTTTCTGTATCTCTATTATGTTGGTGCGGCTTCGGAACTTTTAAATATCTCGATATATCTCGAGAACTACGCTTCTGATCAAAAAATATCATAGAACATAAATTGTAGGAAACATAATTCTCTACAAAAAACGTCTCTTAACATTTTGCCATAGCTCGCTTCGTTTCCGAGATATTTGCAGATATATCTCAAGGGAAGGGGCCTGACGGACATATTTCGAGATATTTCTTCTTCTTGTTGTTCTTCTTCTGCACAGCTAAGCTGGAAGTGGCATTTACAGCTCGCAATAGTGCAGAGTTATCTCAAAGAAAGGGGCCACGGTGTTTCTGTATCCCTATTATGTTGGTGCGGCTTCGGAACTTTTAAATATCTTGATATATCTCGAGAACTACGCATCTGATCAAAATATATCATAGAACATAAAAAGTAGGAAACTCAATTCTCTACAAAAAAGGTCTCTTAACATTTTGCAATAGCTCGCTTCGTTTCCGAGATATTTGCAGATTTATCTCAAGGGAAGGTGCCTGACGGACATATTTCGAGATATTTCTTCTTCTTGTTGTTCTTGTTCTGCACAGCGAAGCTGGAAGTGGCATTTGCGGCTCGCACTAGTGCAGAGTTATCTCAAAGAAAGGGGCCACGGTGTTTCTGTATCTCTATTATGTTGGTGCGGCTTCGGAACTTTTAAATATCTCGATATATCTCGAAAACTACGCTTCTGATCAAAAAATATCATAGAACATAAATTGTAGGAAACATAATTCTCTACAAAAAACGTCTCTTAACATTTTGCCATAGCTCGCTTCGTTTCCGAGATATTTGCAGATTCAGCTCAAAGGAACTGGCCTGACGGACATATTTCGAGATATTCCTTCTTCTTGTTGTTCTTCCTCTGCACAGCTAAGCTGGAAGTGGCATTTGCAGCTCGCAATAGTGCAGAGTTATCTCAAAGAATGGGGCC
This sequence comes from Osmia lignaria lignaria, assembly GCF_051020975.1. NCBI lineage: Eukaryota > Metazoa > Arthropoda > Insecta > Hymenoptera > Megachilidae > Osmia > Osmia lignaria. The sequence continues at coordinate 13,871,771 of NW_027478161.1, forward strand.
ACGGTGTTTCTGTATCTCTATTATGTTGGTGCGGCTTCGGAACTTTTGAATATCTTGATATATCTCGAGAACTACGCATCTGATCAAAAAATATCATAGAACATAAAAAGTAGGAAACTTAATTCTCTACAAAAAAGGTCTCTTAACATTTTGCCATAGCTCGCTTCGTTTCCGAGATATTTGCAGATTTATCTCAAGGGAAGGGGCCTGACGGACATACTTCGAGATATTTCTTCTTCTTGTTGTTCTTCTTCTGCACAGCTAAGCTGGAAGTGGCATTTGCGGCTCGCACTAGTGCAGAGTTATCTCAACGAAAGGGGCCACGGTGTTTCTGTATCTCTATTATGTTGGTGCGGCTTCGGAACTTTTAAATATCTTGATATATCTCGAGAACTACGCATCTGATCAAAAAATATCATAGAACATAAAAAGTAGGAAACTCAATTCTCTACAAAAAAGGTCTCTTAACATTTTGCAATAGCTCGCTTCGTTTCCGAGATATTTGCAGATTTATCTCAAGGGAAGGTGCCTGACGGACATATTTCGAGATATTTCTTCTTCTTGTTGTTCTTGTTCTGCACAGCGAAGCTGGAAGTGGCATTTGCGGCTCGCACTAGTGCAGAGTTATCTCAAAGAAAGGGGCCACGGTGTTTCTGTATCTCTATTATGTTGGTGCGGCTTCGGAACTTTTAAATATCTCGATATATCTCGAAAACTACGCTTCTGATCAAAAAATATCATAGAACATAAATTGTAGGAAACATAATTCTCTACAAAAAACGTCTCTTAACATTTTGCCATAGCTCGCTTCGTTTCCGAGATATTTGCAGATTCAGCTCAAAGGAACTGGCCTGACGGACATATTTCGAGATATTCCTTCTTCTTGTTGTTCTTCCTCTGCACAGCTAAGCTGGAAGTGGCATTTGCAGCTCGCAATAGTGCAGAGTTATCTCAAAGAATGGGGCCACGGTGTTTCTGTATCTCTATTATGTTGGTGCGGCTTCGGAACTTTTGAATATCTTGATATATCTCGAGAACTACGCATCTGATCAAAAAATATCATAGAACATATAAAGTAGGAAACTTAATTCTCTACAAAAAAGGTCTCTTAACATTTTGCCATAGCTCGCTTCGTTTCCGAGATATTTGCAGATTTATCTCAAGGGAAGGGGCCTGACGGACATACTTCGAGATATTTCTTCTTCTTGTTGTTCTTCTTCTGCACAGCTAAGCTGGAAGTGGCATTTGCGGCTCGCACTAGTGCAGAGTTATCTCAACGAAAGGGGCCACGGTGTTTCTGTATCTCTATTATGTTGGTGCGGCTTCGGAACTTTTAAATATCTCGATATATCTCGAGAACTACGCATCTGATCAAAAAATATCATAGAACATAAAAAGTAGGAAACTTAATTCTCTACAAAAAAGGTCTCTTAACATTTTGCCATAGCTCGCTTCGTTTCCGAGATATTTGCAGATTTATCTCAAGGTAAGGGGCCTGACGGACATATTTCGAGATATTTCTTCTTCTTGTTGTTCTTCTTCTGCACAGCTAAGCTGGAAGTGGCATTTGCAGCTCGCAATAGTGCATAGTTATCTGAAAGAAAGGGGCCACGGTGTTTCTGTATCTCTATTATGTTGGTGCGGCTTCGGAACTTTTAAATATCTTGATATATCTCGAGAACTACGCATCTGATCAAAAAATATCATAGAACATAAAAAGTAGGAAACTCAATTCTCTACAAAAAAGGTCTCTTAACATTTTGCAATAGCTCGCTTCGTTTCCGAGATATTTGCAGATTTATCTCAAGGGAAGGTGCCTGACGGACATATTTCGAGATATTTCTTCTTCTTGTTGTTCTTGTTCTGCACACCGAAGCTGGAAGTGGCATTTGCGGCTCGCACTAGTGCAGAGTTATCTCAAAGAAAGGGGCCACGGTGTTTCTGTATCTCTATTATGTTGGTGCGGCTTCGGAACTTTTAAATATCTCGATATATCTCGAAAACTACGCTTCTGATCAAAAAATATCATAGAACATAAATTGTAGGAAACATAATTCTCTACATAAAACGTCTCTTAACATTTTGCCATAGCTCGCTTCGTTTCCGAGATATTTGCAGATTCAGCTCAAAGGAACTGGCCTGACGGACATATTTCGAGATATTCCTTCTTCTTGTTGTTCTTCCTCTGCACAGCTAAGCTGGAAGTGGCATTTGCAGCTCGCAATAGTGCAGAGTTATCTCAAAGAATGGGGCCACGGTGTTTCTGTATCTCTATTATGTTGGTGCGGCTTCGGAACTTTTGAATATCTTGATATATCTCGAGAACTACGCATCTGATCAAAAAATATCATAGAACATAAAAAGTAGGAAACTTAATTCTCTACAAAAAAGGTCTCTTAACATTTTGCCATAGCTCGCTTCGTTTCCGAGATATTTGCAGATTTATCTCAAGGGAAGGGGCCTGACGGACATACTTCGAGATATTTCTTCTTCTTGTTGTTCTTCTTCTGCACAGCTAAGCTGGAAGTGGCATTTGCGGCTCGCACTAGTGCAGAGTTATCTCAACGAAAGGGGCCACGGTGTTTCTGTATCTCTATTATGTTGGTGCGGCTTCGGAACTTTTAAATATCTCGATATATCTCGAAAACTACGCTTCTGATCAAAAAATATCATAGAACATAAATTGTAGGAAACATAATTCTCTACAAAAAAGGTCTCTTAACATTTTGCCATAGCTCGCTTCGTTTCCGAGATATTTGCAGATTTATCTCAAGGGAAGGGGCCTGACGGACATATTTCGAGATATTTCTTCTTCTTGTTGTTCTTCTTCTGCACAGCTAAGCTGAAAGTGGCATTTGGAGCTCGCAATAGTGCAGAGTTATCTCAAAGAAAGGGGCCACGGTGTTTCTGTATCTCTATTATGTTGGTGCGGCTTCGGAACTTTTAAATATCTTGATATATCTCGAGAACTACGCATCTGATCAAAAAATATCATAGAACATAAAAAGTAGGAAACTCAATTCTCTACAAAAAAGGTCTCTTAACATTTTGCAATAGCTCGCTTCGTTTCCGAGATATTTGCAGATTTATCTCAAGGGAAGGTGCCTGACGGACATATTTCGAGATATTTCTTCTTCTTGTTGTTCTTGTTCTGCACAGCTAAGCTGGAAGTGGCATTTGCGGCTCGCACTAGTGCAGAGTTATCTCAAAGAAAGGGGCCACGGTGTTTCTGTATCTCTATTATGTTGGTGCGGCTTCGGAACTTTTAAATATCTGGATATATCTCGAAAACTACGCTTCTGATCAAAAAATATCATAGAACATAAATTGTAGGAAACATAATTCTCTACAAAAAACGTCTCTTATCATTTTGCCATAGCTCGCTTCGTTTCCGAGATATTTGCAGATTCAGCTCAAAGGAACTGGCCTGACGGACATATTTCGAGATATTCCTTCTTCTTGTTGTTCTTCCTCTGCACAGCTAAGCTGGAAGTGGCATTTGCAGCTCGCAATAGTGCAGAGTTATCTCAAAGAAAGGGGCCACGGTGTTTCTGTATCTCTATTATGTTGGTGCGGCTTCGGAACTTTTGAATATCTTGATATATCTCGAGAACTACGCATCTGATCAAAAAATATCATAGAACATAAAAAGTAGGAAACTTAATTCTCTACAAAAAAGGTCTCTTAACATTTTGCCATAGCTCGCTTCGTTTCCGAGATATTTGCAGATTTATCTCAAGGGAAGGGGCCTGACGGACATATTTCGAGATATTTCTTCTTCTTGTTGTTCTTCTTCTGCACAGCTAAGCTGGAAGTGGCACTTGCGGCTCGCACTAGTGCAGAGTTATCTCAACGAAAGGGGCCACGGTGTTTCTGTATCTCTATTATGTTGGTGCGGCTTCGGAACTTTTAAATATCTCGATATATCTCGAAAACTACGCTTCTGATCAAAAAATATCATAGAACATAAATTGTAGGAAGCATAATTCTCTACAAAAAAGGTCTCTTAACATTTTGCCATAGCTCGCTTCGTTTCCGAGATATTTGCAGATTTATCTCAAGGGAAGGGGCCTGACGGACATATTACGAGATATTTCTTCTTCTTGTTGTTCTTCTTCTGCACAGCTAAGCTGAAAGTGGCATTTGGAGCTCGCAATAGTGCAGAGTTATCTCAAAGAAAGGGGCCACGGTGTTTCTATATCTCTATTATGTTGGTGCGGCTTCGGAACTTTTAAATATCTTGATATATCTCGAGAACTACGCATCTGATCAGAAAATATCATAGATGATAAAAAGTGGGAAACTTAATTCTCTACAAAAAAGGTCTCTTAACATTTTGCCATAGCTCGCTTCGTTTCCGAGATATTTGCAGATTTATCTCAAGGTAAGGGGCCTGACGGACATATTTCGAGATATTTCTTCTTCTTGTTGTTCTTCTCCTGCACAGCTAAGCTGGAAGTGGCATTTGCAGCTCGCAATAGTGCATAGTTATCTGAAAGAAAGGGGCCACGGTGTTTCTGTATCTCTATTATGTTGGTGCGGCTTCGGAACTTTTAAATATCTTGATATATCTCGAGAACTACGCATCTGATCAAAAAATATCATAGAACATAAAAAGTAGGAAACTCAATTCTCTACAAAAAAGGTCTCTTAACATTTTGCAATAGCTCGCTTCGTTTCCGAGATATTTGCAGATTTATCTCAAGGGAAGGTGCCTGACGGACATATTTCGAGATATTTCTTCTTCTTGTTGTTCTTGTTCTGCACAGCTAAGCTGGAAGTGGCATTTGCGGCTCGCACTAGTGCAGAGTTATCTCAAAGAAAGGGGCCACGGTGTTTCTGTATCTCTATTATGTTGGTGCGGCTTCGGAACTTTTAAATATCTCGATATATCTCGAAAACTACGCTTCTGATCAAAAAATATCATAGAACATAAATTGTAGGAAACATAATTCTCTACAAAAAAGGTCTCTTAACATTTTGCCATAGCTCGCTTCGTTTCCGAGATATTTGCAGATTTATCTCAAGGGAAGGGGCCTGACGGACATATTTCGAGATATTTCTTCTTCTTGTTGTTCTTCTTCTGCACAGCTAAGCTGAAAGTGGCATTTGGAGCTCGCAATAGTGCAGAGTTATCTCAAAGAAAGGGGCCACGGTGTTTCTGTATCTCTATTATGTTGGTGCGGCTTCGGAACTTTTAAATATCTTGATATATCTCGAGAACTACGCATCTGATCAGAAAATATCATAGCAGATAAAAAGTAGGAAACTTAGTTCTCTACAAAAAAGGTCTCTTAACATTTTGCCATAGCTCGCTTCGTTTCCGAGATATTTGCAGATTTATCTCAAGGTAAGGGGCCTGACGGACATATTTCGAGATATTTCTTCTTCTTGTTGTCCTTCTTCTGCACAGCTAAGCTGGAAGTGGCATTTGCAGCTCGCAATAGTGCATAGTTATCTGAAAGAAAGGGGCCACGGTGTTTCTGTATCTCTACTATGTTGGTGCGGCTTCGGAACTTTTAAATATCTTGATATATCTCGAGAACTACGCATCTGATCAAAAAATATCATAGAACATAAAAAGTAGGAAACTCAATTCTCTACAAAAAAGGTCTCTTAACATTTTGCAATAGCTCGCTTCGTTTCCGAGATATTTGCAGATTTATCTCAAGGGAAGGTGCCTGACGGACATATTTCGAGATATTTCTTCTTCTTGTTGTTCTTGTTCTGCACAGCTAAGCTGGTAGTGGCATTTGGAGCTCGCAATAGTGCAGAGTTATCTCAAAGAAAGGGGCCACGGTGTTTCTGTATCTCTATTATGTTGGTGCGGCTTCGGAACTTTTAAATATCTCGATATATCTCGAAAACTACGCTTCTGATCAAAAAATATCATAGAACATAAATTGTAGGAAACATAATTCTCTACAAAAAACGTCTCTTAACATTTTGCCATAGCTCGCTTCGTTTCCGAGATATTTGCAGATTCAGCTCAAAGGAACTGGCCTGACGGACATATTTCGAGATATTCCTTCTTCTTGTTGTTCTTCCTCTGCACAGCTAAGCTGGAAGTGGCATTTGCAGCTCGCAATAGTGCAGAGTTATCTCAAAGAAAGGGGCCACGGTGTTTCTGTATCTCTATTATGTTGGTGCGGCTTCGGAACTTTTGAATATCTTGATATATCTCGAGAACTACGCATCTGATCAAAAAATATCATAGAACATAAAAAGTAGGAAACTTAATTCTCTACAAAAAAGGTCTCTTAACATTTTGCCATAGCTCGCTTCGTTTCCGAGATATTTGCAGATTTATCTCAAGGGAAGGGGCCTGACGGACATATTTCGAGATATTTCTTCTTCTTGTTGTTCTTCTTCTGCACAGCTAAGCTGGAAGTGGCATTTGCGGCTCGCACTAGTGCAGAGTTATCTCAACGAAAGGGGCCACGGTGTTTCTGTATCTCTATTATGTTGGTGCGGCTTCGGAACTTTTAAATATCTCGATATATCTCGAAAACTACGCTTCTGATCAAAAAATATCATAGAACATAAATTGTAGGGAACATAATTCTCTCCAAAAAAGGTCTCTTAACATTTTGCCATAGCTCGCTTCGTTTCCGAGATATTTGCAGATTTATCTCAAGGGAAGGGGCCTGACGGACATATTTCGAGATATTTCTTCTTCTTGTTGTACTTCTTCTGCACAGCTAAGCTGAAAGTGGCATTTGCAGCTCGCAATAGTGCAGAGTTATCTCAAAGAAAGGGGCCACGGTGTTTCTGTATCTCTATTATGTTGGTGCGGCTTCGGAACTTTTAAATATCTTGATATATCTCGAGAACTACGCATCTGATCAGAAAATATCATAGAAGATAAAAAGTAGCAAACTTAATTCTCTACAAAAAAGATCTCTTAACATTTTGCCATAGCTCGCTTCGTTTCCGAGATATTTGCAGATATATCTCAAGGGAAGGGGCCTGACGGACATATTTCGAGATATTTCTTCTTCTTGTTGTTCTTCTTCTGCACAGCTAAGCTGGAAGTGGCATTTACAGCTCGCAATAGTGCAGAGTTATCTCAAAGAAAGGGGCCACGGTGTTTCTGTATCTCTATTATGTTGGTGCGGCTTCGGAACTTTTAAATATCTTGATATATCTCGAGAACTACGCATCTGATCAAAAAATATCATAGAACATAAAAAGTAGGAAACCTAATTCTCTACAAAAAAGGTCTCTTAACATTTTGCCATAGCTCTCTTCGTTTCCGAGATATTTGCAGATTTATCTCAAGGTAAGGGGCCTGACGGACATATTTCGAGATATTTCTTCTTCTTGTTGTTCTTCTTCTGCACAGCTAAGCTGAAAGTGGCATTTGCGGCTCGCACTAGTGCAGAGTTATCTCAAAGAACGGGGCCACGGTGTTTCTGTATCCCTATTATGTTGGTGCGGCTTCGGAACTTTTAAATATCTTGATATATCTCGAGAACTACGCATCTGATCAAAAAATATCATAGAACATAAAAAGTAGGAAACCTAATTCTCTACAAAAAAGGTCTCTTAACATTTTGCCATAGCTCTCTTCGTTTCCGAGATATTTGCAGATTTATCTCAAGGTAAGGGGCCTGACGGACATATTTCGAGATATTTCTTCTTCTTGTTGTTCTTCTTCTGCACAGCTAAGCTGGAAGTGGCATTTGCAGCTCGCAATAGTGCATAGTTATCTGAAAGAAAGGGGCCACGGTGTTTCTGTATCTCTATTATGTTGGTGCGGCTTCGGAACTTTTAAATATCTTGATATATCTCGAGAACTACGCATCTGATCAAAAAATATCATAGAACATAAAAAGTAGGAAACTCAATTCTCTACAAAAAAGGTCTCTTAACATTTTGCAATAGCTCGCTTCGTTTCCGAGATATTTGCAGATTTATCTCAAGGGAAGGTGCCTGACGGACATATTTCGAGATATTTCTTCTTCTTGTTGTTCTTGTTCTGCACAGCTAAGCTGGAAGTGGCATTTGCGGCTCGCACTAGTGCAGAGTTATCTCAAAGAAAGGGGCCACGGTGTTTCTGTATCTCTATTATGTTGGTGCGGCTTCGGAACTTTTAAATATCTCGATATATCTCGAAAACTACGCTTCTGATCAAAAAATATCATAGAACATAAATTGTAGGAAACATAATTCTCTACAAAAAACGTCTCTTAACATTTTGCCATAGCTCGCTTCGTTTCCGAGATATTTGCAGATTCAGCTCAAAGGAACTGGCCTGACGGACATATTTCGAGATATTCCTTCTTCTTGTTGTTCTTCCTCTGCACAGCTAAGCTGGAAGTGGCATTTGCAGCTCGCAATAGTGCAGAGTTATCTCAAAGAAAGGGGCCACGGTGTTTCTGTATCTCTATTATGTTGGTGCGGCTTCGGAACTTTTGAATATCTTGATATATCTCGAGAACTACGCATCTGATCAAAAAATATCATAGAACATAAAAAGTAGGAAACTTAATTCTCTACAAAAATGGTCTCTTAACATTTTGCCATAGCTCGCTTCGTTTCCGAGATATTTGCAGATTTATCTCAAGGGAAGGGGCCTGACGGACATATTTCGAGATATTTCTTCTTCTTGTTGTTCTTCTTCTGCACAGCTAAGCTGGAAGTGGCATTTGCGGCTCGCACTAGTGCAGAGTTATCTCAACGAAAGGGGCCACGGTGTTTCTGTATCTCTATTATGTTGGTGCGGCTTCGGAACTTTTAAATATCTCGATATATCTCGAAAACTACGCTTCTGATCAAAAAATATCATAGAACATAAATTGTAGGAAACATAATTCTCTACAAAAAAGGTCTCTTAACATTTTGCCATAGCTCGCTTCGTTTCCGAGATATTCGCAGATTTATCTCAAGGGAAGGGGCCTGACGGACATATTTCGAGATATTTCTTCTTCTTGTTGTTCTTCTTCTGCACAGCTAAGCTGAAAGTGGCATTTGCAGCTCGCAATAGTGCAGAGTGATCTCAAAGAAAGGGGCCACGGTGTTTCTGTATCTCTATTATGTTGGTGCGGCTTCGGAACTTTTAAATATCTTGATATATCTCGAGAACTACGCATCTGATCAGAAAATATCATAGAAGATAAAAAGTAGGAAACTTAATTCTCTACAAAAAAGGTCTCTTAACATTTTGCCATAGCTCGCTTCGTTTCCGAGATATTTGCAGATATATCTCAAGGGAAGGGGCCTGACGGACATATTTCGAGATATTTCTTCTTCTTGTTGTTCTTCTTCTGCACAGCTAAGCTGGAAGTGGCATTTACAGCTCGCAATAGTGCAGAGTTATCTCAAAGAAAGGGGCCACGGTGTTTCTGTATCTCTATTATGTTGGTGCGGCTTCGGAACTTTTAAATATCTTGATATATCTCGAGAACTACGCATCTGATCAAAAAATATCATAGAACATAAAAAGTAGGAAACTTAATTCTCTACAAAAAAGGTCGCTTAACATTTTGCCATAGCTCGCTTCGTTTCCGAGATATTTGCATATTTATCTCAAGGGAAGGGGCCTGACGGACATATTTCGAGATATTTCTTCTTCTTGTTGTTCTTCTTCTGCACAGCTAAGCTGAAAGTGGCATTTGCGGCTCGCACTAGTGCAGAGTTATCTCAAAGAACGGGGCCACGGTGTTTCTGTATCCCTATTATGTTGGTGCGGCTTCGGAACTTTTAAATATCTCGATATATCTCGAAAACTACGCTTCTGATCAAAAAATATCATAGAACATAAATTGTAGGAAACATAATTCTCTACAAAAAACGTCTCTTAACATTTTGCCATAGCTCGCTTCGTTTCCGAGATATTTGCAGATTCAGCTCAGAGGAACTGGCCTGACGGACATATTTCGAGATATTCCTTCTTCTTGTTGTTCTTCCTCTGCACAGCTAAGCTGGAAGTGGCATTTGCAGCTCGCAATAGTGCAGAGTTATCTCAAAGAAAGGGGCCACGGTGTTTCTGTATCTCTATTATGTTGGTGCGGCTTCGGAACTTTTGAATATCTTGATATATCTCGAGAACTACGCATCTGATCAAAAAATATCATAGAACATAAAAAGTAGGAAACTCAATTCTCTACAAAAAAGGTCTCTTAACATTTTGCAATAGCTCGCTTCGTTTCCGAGATATTTGCAGATTTATCTCAAGGGAAGGTGCCTGACGGACATATTTCGAGATATTTCTTCTTCTTGTTGTTCTTGTTCTGCACAGCTAAGCTGGAAGTGGCATTTGCGGCTCGCACTAGTGCAGAGTTATCTCAAAGAAAGGGGCCACGGTGTTTCTGTATCTCTATTATGTTGGTGCGGCTTCGGAACTTTTAAATATCTCGATATATCTCGAAAACTACGCTTCTGATCTAAAAATATCATAGAACATAAATTGTAGGAAACATAATTCTCTACAAAAAACGTCTCTTAACATTTTGCCATAGCTCGCTTCGTTTCCGAGATATTTGCAGATTCAGCTCAAAGGAACTGGCCTGACGGACATATTTCGAGATATTCCTTCTTCTTGTTGTTCTTCCTCTGCACAGCTAAGCTGGAAGTGGCATTTGCAGCTCGCAATAGTGCAGAGTTATCTCAAAGAAAGGGGCCACGGTGTTTCTGTATCTCTATTATGTTGGTGCGGCTTCGGAACTTTTGAATATCTTGATATATCTCGAGAACTACGCATCTGATCAAAAAATATCATAGAACATAAGAAGTAGGAAACTTAATTCTCTACAAAAAAGGTCTCTTAACATTTTGCCATAGCTCGCTTCGTTTCCGAGATATTTGCAGATTTATCTCAAGGGAAGGGGCCTGACGGACATATTTCGAGATATTTCTTCTTCTTGTTGTTCTTCTTCTGCACAGCTAAGCTGGAAGTGGCATTTGCGGCTCGCACTAGTGCAGAGTTATCTCAACGAAAGGGGCCACGGTGTTTCTGTATCTCTATTATGTTGGTGCGGCTTCGGAACTTTTAAATATCTCGATATATCTCGAAAACTACGCTTCTGATCAAAAAATATCATAGAACATAAATTGTAGGAAACATAATTCTCTACAAAAAACGTCTCTTAACATTTTGCCATAGCTCGCTTCGTTTCCGAGATATTTGCAGATTCAGCTCAAAGGAACTGGCCTGACGGACATATTTCGAGATATTCCTTCTTCTTGTTGTTCTTCCTCTGCACAGCTAAGCTGGAAGTGGCATTTGCAGCTCGCAATAGTGCAGAGTTATCTCAAAGAAAGGGGCCACGGTGTTTCTGTATCTCTATTATGTTGGTGCGGCTTCGGAACTTTTGAATATCTTGATATATCTCGAGAACTACGCATCTGATCAAAAAATATCATAGAACATAAAAAGTAGGAAACTCAATTCTCTACAAAAAAGGTCTCTTAACATTTTGCAATAGCTCGCTTCGTTTCCGAGATATTTGCAGATTTATCTCAAGGGAAGGTGCCTGACGGACATATTTCGAGATATTTCTTCTTCTTGTTGTTCTTGTTCTGCACAGCTAAGCTGGAAGTGGCATTTGCGGCTCGCACTAGTGCAGAGTTATCTCAAAGAAAGGGGCCACGGTGTTTCTGTATCTCTATTATGTTGGTGCGGCTTCGGAACTTTTAAATATCTCGATATATCTCGAAAACTACGCTTCTGATCAAAAAATATCATAGAACATAAATTGTAGGAAACATAATTCTCTACAAAAAACGTCTCTTAACATTTTGCCATAGCTCGCTTCGTTTCCGAGATATTTGCAGATTCAGCTCAAAGGAACTGGCCTGACGGACATATTTCGAGATATTCCTTCTTCTTGTTGTTCTTCCTCTGCACAGCTAAGCTGGAAGTGGCATTTGCAGCTCGCAATAGTGCAGAGTTATCTCAAAGAAAGGGGCCACGGTGTTTCTGTATCTCTATTATGTTGGTGCGGCTTCGGAACTTTTAAATATCTTGATATATCTCGAGAACTACGCATCTGATCAAAAAATATCATAGAACATAAAAAGTAGGAAACTTAATTCTCTACAAAAAAGGTTGCTTAACATTTTGCCATAGCTCGCTTCGTTTCCGAGATATTTGCATATTTATCTCAAGGGAAGGGGCCTGACGGACATATTTCGAGATATTTCTTCTTCTTGTTGTTCTTCTTCTGCACAGCTAAGCTGAAAGTGGCATTTGCGGCTCGCACTAGTGCAGAGTTATCTCAAAGAACGGGGCCACGGTGTTTCTGTATCCCTATTATGTTGGTGCGGCTTCGGAACTTTTAAATATCTTGATATATCTCGAGAACTACGCATCTGATCAAAAAATATCATAGAACATAAAAAGTAGGAAACCTAATTCTCTACAAAAAACGTCTCTTAACATTTTGCGATAGCTCTCTTCGTTTCCGAGATATTTGCAGATTTATCTCAAGGTAAGGGGCCTGACGGACATATTTCGAGATATTTCTTCTTCTTGTTGTTCTTCTTCTGCACAGCTAAGCTGGAAGTGGCATTTGCAGCTCGCAATAGTGCATAGTTATCTGAAAGAAAGGGGCCACGGTGTTTCTGTATCTCTATTATGTTGGTGCGGCTTCGGAACTTTTAAATATCTTGATATATCTCGAGAACTACGCATCTGATCAAAAAATATCATAGAACATAAAAAGTAGGAAACTCAATTCTCTACAAAAAAGGTCTCTTAACATTTTGCAATAGCTCGCTTCGTTTCCGAGATATTTGCAGATTTATCTCAAGGGAAGGTGCCTGACGGACATATTTCGAGATATTTCTTCTTCTTGTTGTTCTTGTTCTGCACAGCTAAGCTGGAAGTGGCATTTGCGGCTCGCACTAGTGCAGAGTTATCTCAAAGAAAGGGGCCACGGTGTTTCTGTATCTCTATTATGTTGGTGCGGCTTCGGAACTTTTAAATATCTCGATATATCTCGAAAACTACGCTTCTGATCAAAAAATATCATAGAACATAAATTGTAGGAAACATAATTCTCTACAAAAAACGTCTCTTAACATTTTGCCATAGCTCGCTTCGTTTCCGAGATATTTGCAGATTCAGCTCAAAGGAACTGGCCTGACGGACATATTTCGAGATATTCCTTCTTCTTGTTGTTCTTCCTCTGCACAGCTAAGCTGGAAGTGGCATTTGCAGCTCGCAATAGTGCAGAGTTATCTCAAAGAAAGGGGCCACGGTGTTTCTGTATCTCTATTATGTTGGTGCGGCTTCGGAACTTTTGAATATCTTGATATATCTCGAGAACTACGCATCTGATCAAAAAATATCATAGAACATAAAAAGTAGGAAACTTAATTCTCTACAAAAAAGGTCTCTCAACATTTTGCCATAGCTCGCTTCGTTTCCGAGATATTTGCAGATTTATCTCAAGGGAAGGGGCCTGACGGACATACTTCGAGATATTTCTTCTTCTTGTTGTTCTTCTTCTGCACAGCTAAGCTGGAAGTGGCATTTGCGGCTCGCACTAGTGCAGAGTTATCTCAACGAAAGGGGCCACGGTGTTTCTGTATCTCTATTATGTTGGTGCGGCTTCGGAACTTTTAAATATCTCGATATATCTCGAAAACTACGCTTCTGATCAAAAAATATCATAGAACATAAATTGTAGGAAACATAATTCTCTACAAAAAAGGTCTCTTAACATTTTGCCATAGCTCGCTTCGTTTCCGAGATATTTGCAGATTTATCTCAAGGGAAGGGGCCTGACGGACATATTTCGAGATATTTCTTCTTCTTGTTGTTCTTCTTCTGCACAGCTAAGCTGAAAGTGGCATTTGGAGCTCGCAATAGTGCAGATGTATCTCAAAGAAAGGGGCCACGGTGTTTCTGTATCTCTATTATGTTGGTGCGGCTTCGGAACTTTTAAATATCTTGATATATCTCGAGAACTACGCATCTGATCAGAAAATATCATAGAAGATAAAAAGTAGGAAACTTAATTCTCTACAAAAAAGGTCTCTTAACATTTTGCCATAGCTCGCTTCGTTTCCGAGATATTTGCAGATTTATCTCAAGGTAAGGGGCCTGACGGACATATTTCGAGATATTTCTTCTTCTTGTTGTTCTTGTTCTGCACAGCTAAGCTGGAAGTGGCATTTGCGGCTCGCACTAGTGCAGAGTTATCTCAATGAAAGGGGCCACGGTGTTTCTGTATCTCTATTATGTTGGTGCGGCTTCGGAACTTTTAAATATCTCGATATATCTCGAAAACTACGCTTCTGATCAAAAAATATCATAGAACATAAATTGTAGGAAACATAATTCTCTACAAAAAACGTCTCTTAACATTTTGCCATAGCTCGCTTCGTTTCCGAGATATTTGCAGATTCAGCTCAAAGGAACTGGCCTGACGGACATATTTCGAGATATTCCTTCTTCTTGTTGTTCTTCCTCTGCACAGCTAAGCTGGAAGTGGCATTTGCAGCTCGCAATAGTGCAGAGTTATCTCAAAGAAAGGGGCCACGGTGTTTCTGTATCTCTATTATGTTGGTGCGGCTTCGGAACTTCTGAATATCTTGATATATCTCGAGAACTACGCATCTGATCAAAAAATATCATAGAACATAAAAAGTAGGAAACTTAATTCTCTACAAAAAAGGTCTCTTAACATTTTGCCATAGCTCGCTTCGTTTCCGAGATATTTGCAGATTCAGCTCAAAGGAACTGGCCTGACGGACATATTTCGAGATATTTCTTCTTCTTGTTGTGCTTCTTCTGCACAGCTAAGCTGGAAGTGGCATTTGCGGCTCGCACTAGTGCAGAGTTATCTCAACGAAAGGGGCCACGGTGTTTCTGTATCTCTATTATGTTGGTGCGGCTTCGGAACTTTTAAATATCTCGATATATCTCGAAAACTACGCATCTGATCAACAAATATCATAGAACATAAATTGTAGGAAACATAATTCTCTACAAAAAAGGTCTCTTAACATTTTGCCATAGCTCGCTTCGTTTCCGAGATATTTGCAGATTTATCTCAAGGGAAGGGGCCTGACGGACATATTTCGAGATATTTCTTCTTCTTGTTGTTCTTCTTCTGCACAGCTAAGCTGAAAGTGGCATTTGCAGCTCGCAATAGTGCAGAGTTATCTCAAAGAAAGGGGCCACGGTGTTTCTGTATCTCTATTATGTTGGTGCGGCTTCGGAACTTTTAAATATCTTGATATATCTCGAGAACTACGCATCTGATCAGAAAATATCATAGAAGATAAAAAGTAGGAAACTTAATTCTCTACAAAAAAGGTCTCTTAACATTTTGCCATAGCTCGCTTCGTTTCCGAGATATTTGCAGATTTATCTCAAGGTAAGGGGCCTGACGGACATATTTCGAGATATTTCTTCTTCTTGTTGTTCTTGTTCTGCACAGCTAAGCTGGAAGTGGCATTTGCGGCTCGCACTAGTGCAGAGTTATCTCAAAGAAAGGGGCCACGGTGTTTCTGTATCTCTATTATGTTGGTGCGGCTTCGGAACTTTTAAATATCTCGATATATCTCGAAAACTACGCTTCTGATCAAAAAATATCATAGAACATAAATTGTAGGAAACATAATTCTCTACAAAAAACGTCTCTTAACATTTTGCCATAGCTCGCTTCGTTTCCGAGATATTTGCAGATTCAGCTCAAAGGAACTGGCCTGACGGACATATTTCGAGATATTCCTTCTTCTTGTTGTTCTTCCTCTGCACAGCTAAGCTGGAAGTGGCATTTGCAGCTCGCAATAGTGCAGAGTTATCTCAAAGAAAGGGGCCACGGTGTTTCTGTATCTCTATTATGTTGGTGCGGCTTCGGAACTTCTGAATATCTTGATATATCTCGAGAACTACGCATCTGATCAAAAAATATCATAGAACATAAATTGTAGGAAACATAATTCTCTACAAAAAAGGTCTCTTAACATTTTGCCATAGCTCGCTTCGTTTCCGAGATATTTGCAGATATATCTCAAGGGAAGGGGCCTGACGGACATATTTCGAGATATTTCTTCTTCTTGTTGTTCTTCTTCTGCGCAGCTAAGCTGGAAGTGGCATTTGCAGCTCGCAATAGTGCAGAGATATCTCAAAGAAAGGGGCCACGGTGTTTCTGTATCTCTATTATGTTGGTGCGGCTTCGGAACTTTTAAATATCTTGATATATCTCTAGAACTACGCATCTGATCAAAAAATATCATAGAACATAAAAAGTAGGAAACTTAATTCTCTACAAAAAAGGTCGCTTAACATTTTGCCATAGCTCGCTTCGTTTCCGAGATATTTGCATATTTATCTCAAGGGAAGGGGCCTGACGGACATATTTCGAGATATTTCTTCTTCTTGTTGTTCTTCTTCTGCACAGCTAAGCTGGAAGTGGCATTTGCGGCTCGCACTAGTGCAGAGTTATCTCAAAGAACGGGGCCACGGTGTTTCTGTATCCCTATTATGTTGGTGCGGCTTCGGAACTTTTAAATATCTTGATATATCTCGAAAACTACGCTTCTGATCAAAAAATATCATAGAACATAAATTGTAGGAAACATAATTCTCTACAAAAAACGTCTCTTAACATTTTGCCATAGCTCGCTTCGTTTCCGAGATATTTGCAGATTCAGCTCAAAGGAACTGGCCTGACGGACATATTTCGAGATATTCCTTCTTCTTGTTGTTCTTCCTCTGCACAGCTAAGCTGGAAGTGGCATTTGCAGCTCGCAATAGTGCAGAGTTATCTCAAAGAAAGGGGCCACGGTGTTTCTGTATCTCTATTATGTTGGTGCGGCTTCGGAACTTTTGAATATCTTGATATATCTCGAGAACTACGCATCTGATCAAAAAATATCATAGAACATAAAAAGTAGGAAACTTAATTCTCTACAAAAAAGGTCTCTCAACATTTTGCCATAGCTCGCTTCGTTTCCGAGATATTTGCAGATTTATCTCAAGGGAAGGGGCCTGACGGACATACTTCGAGATATTTCTTCTTCTTGTTGTTCTTCTTCTGCACAGCTAAGCTGGAAGTGGCATTTGCGGCTCGCACTAGTGCAGAGTTATCTCAACGAAAGGGGCCACGGTGTTTCTGTATCTCTATTATGTTGGTGCGGCTTCGGAACTTTTAAATATCTCGATATATCTCGAAAACTACGCTTCTGATCAAAAAATATCATAGAACATAAATTGTAGGAAACATAATTCTCTA
Source organism: Osmia lignaria lignaria (assembly GCF_051020975.1). Taxonomy (NCBI): domain Eukaryota; kingdom Metazoa; phylum Arthropoda; class Insecta; order Hymenoptera; family Megachilidae; genus Osmia; species Osmia lignaria. The sequence goes on from NW_027478161.1 coordinate 13,888,966, forward strand.
CAAAAAAGGTCTCTTAACATTTTGCCATAGCTCGCTTCGTTTCCGAGATATTTGCAGATTTATCTCAAGGGAAGGGGCCTGACGGACATATTTCGAGATATTTCTTCTTCTTGTTGTTCTTCTTCTGCACAGCTAAGCTGAAAGTGGCATTTGGAGCTCGCAATAGTGCAGATGTATCTCAAAGAAAGGGGCCACGGTGTTTCTGTATCTCTATTATGTTGGTGCGGCTTCGGAACTTTTAAATATCTTGATATATCTCGAGAACTACGCATCTGATCAGAAAATATCATAGAAGATAAAAAGTAGGAAACTTAATTCTCTACAAAAAAGGTCTCTTAACATTTTGCCATAGCTCGCTTCGTTTCCGAGATATTTGCAGATTTATCTCAAGGTAAGGGGCCTGACGGACATATTTCGAGATATTTCTTCTTCTTGTTGTTCTTCTTCTGCACAGCTAAGCTGGAAGTGGCATTTGCAGCTCGCAATAGTGCATAGTTATCTGAAAGAAAGGGGCCACGGTGTTTCTGTATCTCTATTATGTTGGTGCGGCTTCGGAACTTTTAAATATCTTGATATATCTCGAGAACTACGCATCTGATCAAAAAATATCATAGAACATAAAAAGTAGGAAACTCAATTCTCTACAAAAAAGGTCTCTTAACATTTTGCAATAGCTCGCTTCGTTTCCGAGATATTTGCAGATTTATCTCAAGGGAAGGTGCCTGACGGACATATTTCGAGATATTTCTTCTTCTTGTTGTTCTTGTTCTGCACAGCTAAGCTGGAAGTGGCATTTGCGGCTCGCACTAGTGCAGAGTTATCTCAATGAAAGGGGCCACGGTGTTTCTGTATCTCTATTATGTTGGTGCGGCTTCGGAACTTTTAAATATCTCGATATATCTCGAAAACTACGCTTCTGATCAAAAAATATCATAGAACATAAATTGTAGGAAACATAATTCTCTACAAAAAACGTCTCTTAACATTTTGCCATAGCTCGCTTCGTTTCCGAGATATTTGCAGATTCAGCTCAAAGGAACTGGCCTGACGGACATATTTCGAGATATTCCTTCTTCTTGTTGTTCTTCCTCTGCACAGCTAAGCTGGAAGTGGCATTTGCAGCTCGCAATAGTGCAGAGTTATCTCAAAGAAAGGGGCCACGGTGTTTCTGTATCTCTATTATGTTGGTGCGGCTTCGGAACTTCTGAATATCTTGATATATCTCGAGAACTACGTATCTGATCAAAAAATATCATAGAACATAAAAAGTAGGAAACTTAATTCTCTACAAAAAAGGTCTCTTAACATTTTGCCATAGCTCGCTTCGTTTCCGAGATATTTGCAGATTCAGCTCAAAGGAACTGGCCTGACGGACATATTTCGAGATATTTCTTCTTCTTGTTGTGCTTCTTCTGCACAGCTAAGCTGGAAGTGGCATTTGCGGCTCGCACTAGTGCAGAGTTATCTCAACGAAAGGGGCCACGGTGTTTCTGTATCTCTATTATGTTGGTGCGGCTTCGGAACTTTTAAATATCTCGATATATCTCGAAAACTACGCATCTGATCAACAAATATCATAGAACATAAATTGTAGGAAACATAATTCTCTACAAAAAAGGTCTCTTAACATTTTGCCATAGCTCGCTTCGTTTCCGAGATATTTGCAGATTTATCTCAAGGGAAGGGGCCTGACGGACATATTTCGAGATATTTCTTCTTCTTGTTGTTCTTCTTCTGCACAGCTAAGCTGAAAGTGGCATTTGCAGCTCGCAATAGTGCAGAGTTATCTCAAAGAAAGGGGCCACGGTGTTTCTGTATCTCTATTATGTTGGTGCGGCTTCGGAACTTTTAAATATCTTGATATATCTCGAGAACTACGCATCTGATCAGAAAATATCATAGAAGATAAAAAGTAGGAAACTTAATTCTCTACAAAAAAGGTCTCTTAACATTTTGCCATAGCTCGCTTCGTTTCCGAGATATTTGCAGATTTATCTCAAGGTAAGGGGCCTGACGGACATATTTCGAGATATTTCTTCTTCTTGTTGTTCTTGTTCTGCACAGCTAAGCTGGAAGTGGCATTTGCGGCTCGCACTAGTGCAGAGTTATCTCAAAGAAAGGGGCCACGGTGTTTCTGTATCTCTATTATGTTGGTGCGGCTTCGGAACTTTTAAATATCTCGATATATCTCGAAAACTACGCTTCTGATCAAAAAATATCATAGAACATAAATTGTAGGAAACATAATTCTCTACAAAAAACGTCTCTTAACATTTTGCCATAGCTCGCTTCGTTTCCGAGATATTTGCAGATTCAGCTCAAAGGAACTGGCCTGACGGACATATTTCGAGATATTCCTTCTTCTTGTTGTTCTTCCTCTGCACAGCTAAGCTGGAAGTGGCATTTGCAGCTCGCAATAGTGCAGAGTTATCTCAAAGAAAGGGGCCACGGTGTTTCTGTATCTCTATTATGTTGGTGCGGCTTCGGAACTTCTGAATATCTTGATATATCTCGAGAACTACGCATCTGATCAAAAAATATCATAGAACATAAATTGTAGGAAACATAATTCTCTACAAAAAAGGTCTCTTAACATTTTGCCATAGCTCGCTTCGTTTCCGAGATATTTGCAGATATATCTCAAGGGAAGGGGCCTGACGGACATATTTCGAGATATTTCTTCTTCTTGTTGTTCTTCTTCTGCGCAGCTAAGCTGGAAGTGGCATTTGCAGCTCGCAATAGTGCAGAGATATCTCAAAGAAAGGGGCCACGGTGTTTCTGTATCTCTATTATGTTGGTGCGGCTTCGGAACTTTTAAATATCTTGATATATCTCTAGAACTACGCATCTGATCAAAAAATATCATAGAACATAAAAAGTAGGAAACTTAATTCTCTACAAAAAAGGTCGCTTAACATTTTGCCATAGCTCGCTTCGTTTCCGAGATATTTGCATATTTATCTCAAGGGAAGGGGCCTGACGGACATATTTCGAGATATTTCTTCTTCTTGTTGTTCTTCTTCTGCACAGCTAAGCTGGAAGTGGCATTTGCGGCTCGCACTAGTGCAGAGTTATCTCAAAGAACGGGGCCACGGTGTTTCTGTATCCCTATTATGTTGGTGCGGCTTCGGAACTTTTAAATATCTTGATATATCTCGAGAACTACGCTTCTGATCAAAAAATATCATAGAACATAAATTGTAGGAAACTCAATTCTCTACAAAAAAGGTCTCTTAACATTTTGCAATAGCTCGCTTCGTTTCCGAGATATTTGCAGATTTATCTCAAGGGAAGGTGCCTGACGGACATATTTCGAGATATTTCTTCTTCTTGTTGTTCTTGTTCTGCACAGCTAAGCTGGAAGTGGCATTTGCGGCTCGCACTAGTGCAGAGTTATCTCAATGAAAGGGGCCACGGTGTTTCTGTATCTCTATTATGTTGGTGCGGCTTCGGAACTTTTAAATATCTCGATATATCTCGAAAACTACGCTTCTGATCAAAAAATATCATAGAACATAAATTGTAGGAAACATAATTCTCTACAAAAAACGTCTCTTAACATTTTGCCATAGCTCGCTTCGTTTCCGAGATATTTGCAGATTCAGCTCAAAGGAACTGGCCTGACGGACATATTTCGAGATATTCCTTCTTCTTGTTGTTCTTCCTCTGCACAGCTAAGCTGGAAGTGGCATTTGCAGCTCGCAATAGTGCAGAGTTATCTCAAAGAAAGGGGCCACGGTGTTTCTGTATCTCTATTATGTTGGTGCGGCTTCGGAACTTCTGAATATCTTGATATATCTCGAGAACTACGTATCTGATCAAAAAATATCATAGAACATAAAAAGTAGGAAACTTAATTCTCTACAAAAAAGGTCTCTTAACATTTTGCCATAGCTCGCTTCGTTTCCGAGATATTTGCAGATTCAGCTCAAAGGAACTGGCCTGACGGACATATTTCGAGATATTTCTTCTTCTTGTTGTGCTTCTTCTGCACAGCTAAGCTGGAAGTGGCATTTGCGGCTCGCACTAGTGCAGAGTTATCTCAACGAAAGGGGCCACGGTGTTTCTGTATCTCTATTATGTTGGTGCGGCTTCGGAACTTTTAAATATCTCGATATATCTCGAAAACTACGCATCTGATCAACAAATATCATAGAACATAAATTGTAGGAAACATAATTCTCTACAAAAAAGGTCTCTTAACATTTTGCCATAGCTCGCTTCGTTTCCGAGATATTTGCAGATTTATCTCAAGGGAAGGGGCCTGACGGACATATTTCGAGATATTTCTTCTTCTTGTTGTTCTTCTTCTGCACAGCTAAGCTGAAAGTGGCATTTGCAGCTCGCAATAGTGCAGAGTTATCTCAAAGAAAGGGGCCACGGTGTTTCTGTATCTCTATTATGTTGGTGCGGCTTCGGAACTTTTAAATATCTTGATATATCTCGAGAACTACGCATCTGATCAGAAAATATCATAGAAGATAAAAAGTAGGAAACTTAATTCTCTACAAAAAAGGTCTCTTAACATTTTGCCATAGCTCGCTTCGTTTCCGAGATATTTGCAGATTTATCTCAAGGTAAGGGGCCTGACGGACATATTTCGAGATATTTCTTCTTCTTGTTGTTCTTGTTCTGCACAGCTAAGCTGGAAGTGGCATTTGCGGCTCGCACTAGTGCAGAGTTATCTCAAAGAAAGGGGCCACGGTGTTTCTGTATCTCTATTATGTTGGTGCGGCTTCGGAACTTTTAAATATCTCGATATATCTCGAAAACTACGCTTCTGATCAAAAAATATCATAGAACATAAATTGTAGGAAACATAATTCTCTACAAAAAACGTCTCTTAACATTTTGCCATAGCTCGCTTCGTTTCCGAGATATTTGCAGATTCAGCTCAAAGGAACTGGCCTGACGGACATATTTCGAGATATTCCTTCTTCTTGTTGTTCTTCCTCTGCACAGCTAAGCTGGAAGTGGCATTTGCAGCTCGCAATAGTGCAGAGTTATCTCAAAGAAAGGGGCCACGGTGTTTCTGTATCTCTATTATGTTGGTGCGGCTTCGGAACTTCTGAATATCTTGATATATCTCGAGAACTACGCATCTGATCAAAAAATATCATAGAACATAAATTGTAGGAAACATAATTCTCTACAAAAAAGGTCTCTTAACATTTTGCCATAGCTCGCTTCGTTTCCGAGATATTTGCAGATATATCTCAAGGGAAGGGGCCTGACGGACATATTTCGAGATATTTCTTCTTCTTGTTGTTCTTCTTCTGCGCAGCTAAGCTGGAAGTGGCATTTGCAGCTCGCAATAGTGCAGAGATATCTCAAAGAAAGGGGCCACGGTGTTTCTGTATCTCTATTATGTTGGTGCGGCTTCGGAACTTTTAAATATCTTGATATATCTCTAGAACTACGCATCTGATCAAAAAATATCATAGAACATAAAAAGTAGGAAACTTAATTCTCTACAAAAAAGGTCGCTTAACATTTTGCCATAGCTCGCTTCGTTTCCGAGATATTTGCATATTTATCTCAAGGGAAGGGGCCTGACGGACATATTTCGAGATATTTCTTCTTCTTGTTGTTCTTCTTCTGCACAGCTAAGCTGGAAGTGGCATTTGCGGCTCGCACTAGTGCAGAGTTATCTCAAAGAACGGGGCCACGGTGTTTCTGTATCCCTATTATGTTGGTGCGGCTTCGGAACTTTTAAATATCTTGATATATCTCGAGAACTACGCTTCTGATCAAAAAATATCATAGAACATAAATTGTAGGAAACATAATTCTCTACAAAAAACGTCTCTTAACATTTTGCCATAGCTCGCTTCGTTTCCGAGATATTTGCAGATTCAGCTCAAAGGAACTGGCCTGACGGACATATTTCGAGATATTTCTTCTTCTTGTTGTTCTTCCACTGCACAGCTAAGCTGGAAGTGGCATTTGCAGCTCGCAATAGTGCAGAGTTATCTCAAAGAAAGGGGCCACGGTGTTTCTGTATCTCTATTATGTTGGTGCGGCTTCGGAACTTTTGAATATCTTGATATATCTCGAGAACTACGCATCTGATCAAAAAATATCATAGAACATAAAAAGTAGGAAACTTAATTCTCTACAAAAAAGGTCTCTTAACATTTTGCCATAGCTCGCTTCTTTTCCGAGATATTTGCAGATTTATCTCAAGGGAAGGGGCCTGACGGACATATTTCGAGATATTTCTTCTTCTTGTTGTTCTTCTTCTGCACAGCTAAGCTGGAAGTGGCATTTGCGGCTCGCACTAGTGCAGAGTTATCTCAACGAAAGGGGCCACGGTGTTTCTGTATCTCTATTATGTTGTTGCGGCTTCGGAACTTTTAAATATCTCGATATATCTCGAAAACTACGCTTCTGATCAAAAAATATCATAGAACATAAAAAGTAGGAAACCTAATTCTCTACAAAAAAGGTCTCTTAACATTTTGCCATAGCTCTCTTCGTTTCCGAGATATTTGCAGATTTATCTCAAGGGAAGGGGCCTGACGGACATATTTCGAGATATTCCTTCTTCTTGTTGTTCTTCTTCTGCACAGCTAAGCTGAAAGTGGCATTTGCAGCTCGCAATAGTGCAGAGTTATCTCAAAGAAAGGGGCCACGGTGTTTCTGTATCTCTATTATGTTGGTGCGGCTTCGGAACTTTTAAATATCTTGATATATCTCGAGAACTAGGCATCTGATCAGAAAATATCATAGAAGATAAAAAGTAGGAAACTTAATTCTCTACAAAAAAGGTCTCTTAACATTTTGCCATAGCTCGCTTCGTTTCCGAGATATTTGCAGATTTATCTCAAGGGAAGGTGCCTGACGGACATATTTCGAGATATTTCTTCTTCTTGTTGTTCTTGTTCTGCACAGCTAAGCTGGAAGTGGCATTTGCGGCTCGCACTAGTGCAGAGTTATCTCAAAGAAAGGGGCCACGGTGTTTCTGTATCCCTATTATGTTGGTGCGGCTTCGGAACTTTTAAATATCTCGATATATCTCGAAAACTACGCTTCTGATCAAAAAATATCATAGAACATAAATTGTAGGAAACATAATTCTCTACAAAAAACGTGTCTTAACATTTTGCCATAGCTCGCTTCGTTTCCGAGATATTTGCAGATTCAGCTCAATGGAACTGGCCTGACGGACATATTTCGAGATATTTCTTCTTCTTGTTGTTCTTCCTCTGCACAGCTAAGCTGGAAGTGGCATTTGCAGCTCGCAATAGTGCAGAGTTATCTCAAAGAAAGGGGCCACGGTGTTTCTGTATCTCTATTATGTTGGTGCGGCTTCGGAACTTTTAAATATCTCGATATATCTCGAAAACTACGCTTCTGATCAAAAAATATCATAGAACATAAATTGTAGGAAACATAATTCTCTACAAAAAAGGTCTCTTAACATTTTGCCATAGCTCGCTTCGTTTCCGAGATATTTGCAGATTTATCTCAAGGGAAGGGGCCTGACGGACATATTTCGAGATATTTCTTCTTCTTGTTGTTCTTCTTCTGCACAGCTAAGCTGGAAGTGGCATTTGCGGCTCGCACTAGTGCAGAGTTATCTCAAAGAAAGGGGCCACGGTGTTTCTGTATCCCTATTATGTTGGTGCGGCTTCGGAACTTTTAAATATCTCGATATATCTCGAAAACTACGCTTCTGATCAAAAAATATCATAGAACATAAATTGTAGGAAACTTAAGTCTCTACAAAAAAGGTCTCTTAACATTTTGCCATAGCTCTCTTCGTTTCCGAGATATTTGCAGATTTATCTCAAGGGAAGGGGCCTGACGGACATATTTCGAGATATTTCTTCTTCTTGTTGTTCTTCTTCTGCACAGCTAAGCTGGAAGTGGCATTTCCAGCTCGCAATAGTGCAGAGTTATCTCAAAGAGAGGGGCCACGGTGTTTCTGTATCTCTATTATGTTGGTGCGGCTTCGGAACTTTTAAATATCTTGATATATCTCGAGAACTACGCATCTGATCAAAAAATATCATAGAACATAAAAAGTAGGAAACTTAATTCTCTACAAAAAAGGTCTCCCAACATTTTGCCATAGCTCGCTTCGTTTCCGAGATATTTGCAGATTTATCTCAAGGGAAGGGGCCTGACGGACATATTTCGAGATATTTCTTCTTCTTGTTGTTCTTCTTCTGCACAGCTAAGCTGGAAGTGGCATTTGCGGCTCGCACTAGTGCAGAGTTATCTCAAAGAAAGGGGCCACGGTGTTTCTGTATCCATATTATGTTGGTGCGGCTTCGGAACTTTCAAATATCTCGATATATCTCGAAAACTACGCTTCTGATCAAAAAATATCATAGAACATAAATTGTAGGAAACATAATTCTCTACAAAAAACGTCTCTTAACATTTTGCCATAGCTCGCTTCGTTTCCGAGATATTTGCAGATTCAGCTCAATGGAACTGGCCTGACGGACATATTTCGAGATATTTCTTCTTCTTGTTGTTCTTCCTCTGCACAGCTAAGCTGGAAGTGGCATTTGCAGCTCGCAATAGTGCAGAGTTATCTCAAAGAAAGGGGCCACGGTGTTTCTGTATCTCTATTATTTTGGTGCGGCTTCGGAACTTTTAAATATCTTGATATATCTCGAGAACTACGCATCTGATCAAAAAATATCATAGAACATAAAAAGTAGGAAACTTAATTCTCTACAAAAAAGTCTCGTAAGATTTTGCCATAGCTCGCTTCGTTTCCGAGATATTTGCAGATTTATCTCAAGGGAAGGGGCCTAACGGACATATTTCGAGATATTTCTTCTTCTTGTTGTTCTTCTTCTGCACAGCTAAACTGGAAGTGGCATTTCCAGCTCGCAATAGTGCTGAGTTATCTCAAAGAGAGGGGCCACGGTGTTTCTGTATCTCTATTATGTTGGTGCGGCTTCGGAACTTTTAAATATCTTGATATATCTCGAGAACTACGCATCTGATCAAAAAATATCATACAACATAAAACGTAGGAAACTTAATTCTCTACAAAAAAGGTCTCTTAACATTTTGCCATAGCTCGCTTCGTTTCCGAGATATTTGCAGATTTATCTCAAGGGAAGGGGCCTAACGGACATATTTCGAGATATTTCTTCTTCTTGTTGTTCTTCTTCTGCACAGCTAAACTGGAAGTGGCATTTCCAGCTCGCAATAGTGCAGAGTTATCTCAAAGAGAGGGGCCACGGTGTTTCTGTATCGCTATTATGTTGGTGCGGCTTCGGAACTTTTAAATATCTTGATATATCTCGAGAGCTACGCGTCTGTTCAAAAAATATCATAGAACATAAAAAGTAGGAAACATAATTCTCTACAAAAAAGGTCTCTTAACATTTTGCCATAGCTCGCATCGTTTCCGAGATATTTGCAGATTTATCTCAAGGGAAGTGGCCTGACGGACATATTTCGAGATATTTGTTCTTCTTGTTGTTCTTCTTCTGCACAGCTAAGCTGGAAGTGGCATTTGCGGCTCGCACTAGTGCAGAGTTATCTCAAACAAAGGGGCCACGGTGTTTCTGTATCTCTATTATGTTGGTGCGGCTTCGGAACTTTTAAATATCTTGATATATCTCGAGAACTACGCATCTGATCAAAAAATATCATACAACATAAAACGTAGGACACTTAATTCTCTACAAAAAAGGTCTCTTAACATTTTGCCATAGCTCGCTTTGTTTCCGAGATATTTGCAGATTCAGCTCAAAGGAACTGGCCTGACGGACATATTTCGAGATATTTCTTCTTCTTGTTGTTCTTCCTCTGCACAGCTAAGCTGGAAGTGGCATTTGCAGCTCGCAATAGTGCAGAGTTATCTCAAAGAAAGGGGCCACGGTGTTTCTGTATCTCTATTATGTTGGTGCGGCTTCGGAACTTTTAAATATCTTGATATATCTCGAGAACTACGCATCTGATCAAAAAATATCATACAACATAAAACGTAGGACACTTAATTCTCTACAAAAAAGGTCTCTTAACATTTTGCCATAGCTCGCTTCGTTTCCGAGATATTTGCAGATTTATCTCAAGGGAAGGGGCCTGACGGACATATTTCGAGATATTTCTTCTTCTTGTTGTTCTTCTTCTGCACAGCTAAGCTGGAAGTGGCATTTGCGGCTCGCACTAGTGCAGAGTTATCTCAAAGAAAGGGGCCACGGTGTTTCTGTATCCCTATTATGTTGGTGCGGCTTCGGAACTTTTAAATATCTCGATATATCTCGAAAACTACGCTTCTGATCAAAAAATATCATAGAACATAAATTGTAGGAAACATAATTCTCTACAAAAAAGGTCTCTTAACATTTTGCCATAGCTCTCTTCGTTTCCGAGATATTTGCAGATTTATCTCAAGGGAAGGGGCCTGACGGACATATTTCGAGATATTTCTTCTTCTTGTTGTTCTTCTTCTGCACAGCTAAGCTGGAAGTGGCATTTCCAGCTCGCAATAGTGCAGAGTTATCTCAAAGAGAGGGGCCACGGTGTTTCTGTATCTCTATTATGTTGGTGCGGCTTCGGAACTTTTAAATATCTTGATATATCTCGAGAACTACGCATCTGATCAAAAAATATCATAGAACATAAAAAGTATGAAACTTAATTCTCTACAAAAAAGGTCTCCCAACATTTTGCCATAGCTCGCTTCGTTTCCGAGATATTTGCAGATTTATCTCAAGGGAAGGGGCCTGACGGACATATTTCGAGATATTTCTTCTTCTTGTTGTTCTTCTTCTGCACAGCTAAGCTGGAAGTGGCATTTGCGGCTCGCACTAGTGCAGAGTTATCTCAAAGAAAGGGGCCACGGTGTTTCTGTATCCATATTATGTTGGTGCGGCTTCGGAACGTTCAAATATCTCGATATATCTCGAAAACTACGCTTCTGATCAAAAAATATCATAGAACATAAATTGTAGGAAACATAATTCTCTACAAAAAACGTCTCTTAACATTTTGCCATAGCTCGCTTCGTTTCCGAGATATTTGCAGATTCAGCTCAATGGAACTGGCCTGACGGACATATTTCGAGATATTTCTTCTTCTTGTTGTTCTTCCTCTGCACAGCTAAGCTGGAAGTGGCATTTGCAGCTCGCAATAGTGCAGAGTTATCTCAAAGAAAGGGGCCACGGTGTTTCTGTATCTCTATTATTTTGGTGCGGCTTCGGAACTTTTAAATATCTTGATATATCTCGAGAACTACGCATCTGATCAAAAAATATCATAGAACATAAAAAGTAGGAAACTTAATTCTCTACAAAAAAGTCTCGTAAGATTTTGCCATAGCTCGCTTCGTTTCCGAGATATTTGCAGATTTATCTCAAGGGAAGGGGCCTAACGGACATATTTCGAGATATTTCTTCTTCTTGTTGTTCTTCTTCTGCACAGCTAAACTGGAAGTGGCATTTCCAGCTCGCAATAGTGCTGAGTTATCTCAAAGAGAGGGGCCACGGTGTTTCTGTATCTCTATTATGTTGGTGCGGCTTCGGAACTTTTAAATATCTTGATATATCTCGAGAACTACGCATCTGATCAAAAAATATCATACAACATAAAACGTAGGAAACTTAATTCTCTACAAAAAAGGTCTCTTAACATTTTGCCATAGCTCGCTTCGTTTCCGAGATATTTGCAGATTTATCTCAAGGGAAGGGGCCTAACGGACATATTTCGAGATATTTCTTCTTCTTGTTGTTCTTCTTCTGCACAGCTAAACTGGAAGTGGCATTTCCAGCTCGCAATAGTGCAGAGTTATCTCAAAGAGAGGGGCCACGGTGTTTCTGTATCGCTATTATGTTGGTGCGGCTTCGGAACTTTTAAATATCTTGATATATCTCGAGAGCTACGCGTCTGTTCAAAAAATATCATAGAACATAAAAAGTAGGAAACATAATTCTCTACAAAAAAGGTCTCTTAACATTTTGCCATAGCTCGCATCGTTTCCGAGATATTTGCAGATTTATCTCAAGGGAAGTGGCCTGACGGACATATTTCGAGATATTTGTTCTTCTTGTTGTTCTTCTTCTGCACAGCTAAGCTGGAAGTGGCATTTGCGGCTCGCACTAGTGCAGAGTTATCTCAAACAAAGGGGCCACGGTGTTTCTGTATCTCTATTATGTTGGTGCGGCTTCGGAACTTTTAAATATCTTGATATATCTCGAGAACTACGCATCTGATCAAAAAATATCATACAACATAAAACGTAGGACACTTAATTCTCTACAAAAAAGGTCTCTTAACATTTTGCCATAGCTCGCTTCGTTTCCGAGATATTTGCAGATTCAGCTCAAAGGAACTGGCCTGACGGACATATTTCGAGATATTTCTTCTTCTTGTTGTTCTTCCTCTGCACAGCTAAGCTGGAAGTGGCATTTGCAGCTCGCAATAGTGCAGAGTTATCTCAAAGAAAGGGGCCACGGTGTTTCTGTATCTCTATTATGTTGGTGCGGCTTCGGAACTTTTAAATATCTTGATATATCTCGAGAACTACGCATCTGATCAAAAAATTTCATACAACATAAATTGTAGGAAACATAATTCTCTACAAAAAACGTCTCTTAACATTTTGCCATAGCTCGCTTCGTTTCCGAGATATTTGCAGATTCAGCTCAAAGGAACTGGCCTGACGGACATATTTCGAGATATTCCTTCTTCTTGTTGTTCTTCCTCTGCACAGCTAAGCTGGAAGTGGCATTTGCAGCTCGCAATAGTGCAGAGTTATCTCAAAGAAAGGGGCCACGGTGTTTCTGTATCTCTATTATGTTGGTGCGGCTTCGGAACTTCTGAATATCTTGATATATCTCGAGAACTACGCATCTGATCAAAAAATATCATAGAACATAAATTGTAGGAAACATAATTCTCTACAAAAAAGGTCTCTTAACATTTTGCCATAGCTCGCTTCGTTTCCGAGATATTTGCAGATATATCTCAAGGGAAGGGGCCTGACGGACATATTTCGAGATATTTCTTCTTCTTGTTGTTCTTCTTCTGCGCAGCTAAGCTGGAAGTGGCATTTGCAGCTCGCAATAGTGCAGAGATATCTCAAAGAAAGGGGCCACGGTGTTTCTGTATCTCTATTATGTTGGTGCGGCTTCGGAACTTTTAAATATCTTGATATATCTCTAGAACTACGCATCTGATCAAAAAATATCATAGAACATAAAAAGTAGGAAACTTAATTCTCTACAAAAAAGGTCGCTTAACATTTTGCCATAGCTCGCTTCGTTTCCGAGATATTTGCATATTTATCTCAAGGGAAGGGGCCTGACGGACATATTTCGAGATATTTCTTCTTCTTGTTGTTCTTCTTCTGCACAGCTAAGCTGGAAGTGGCATTTGCGGCTCGCACTAGTGCAGAGTTATCTCAAAGAACGGGGCCACGGTGTTTCTGTATCCCTATTATGTTGGTGCGGCTTCGGAACTTTTAAATATCTTGATATATCTCGAGAACTACGCTTCTGATCAAAAAATATCATAGAACATAAATTGTAGGAAACATAATTCTCTACAAAAAACGTCTCTTAACATTTTGCCATAGCTCGCTTGGTTTCCGAGATATTTGCAGATTCAGCTCAAAGGAACTGGCCTGACGGACATATTTCGAGATATTTCTTCTTCTTGTTGTTCTTCCGCTGCACAGCTAAGCTGGAAGTGGCATTTGCAGCTCGCAATAGTGCAGAGTTATCTCAAAGAAAGGGGCCACGGTGTTTCTGTATCTCTATTATGTTGGTGCGGCTTCGGAACTTTTGAATATCTTGATATATCTCGAGAACTACGCATCTGATCAAAAAATATCATAGAACATAAAAAGTAGGAAACTTAATTCTCTACAAAAAAGGTCTCTTAACATTTTGCCATAGCTCGCTTCTTTTCCGAGATATTTGCAGATTTATCTCAAGGGAAGGGGCCTGACGGACATATTTCGAGATATTTCTTCTTCTTGTTGTTCTTCTTCTGCACAGCTAAGCTGGAAGTGGCATTTGCGGCTCGCACTAGTGCAGAGTTATCTCAACGAAAGGGGCCACGGTGTTTCTGTATCTCTATTATGTTGGTGCGGCTTCGGAACTTTTAAATATCTCGATATATCTCGAAAACTACGCTTCTGATCAAAAAATATCATAGAACATAAATTGTAGGAAACATAATTCTCTACAAAAAAGGTCTCTTAACATTTTGCCATAGCTCGCTTCGTTTCCGAGATATTTGCAGATTTATCTCAAGGGAAGGGGCCTGACGGACATATTTCGAGATATTTCTTCTTCTTGTTGTTCTTCTTCTGCACAGCTAAGCTGAAAGTGGCATTTGCAGCTCGCAATAGTGCAGAGTTATCTCAAAGAAAGGGGCCACGGTGTTTCTGTATCTCTATTATGTTGGTGCGGCTTCGGAACTTTTAAATATCTTGATATATCTCGAGAACTACGCATCTGATCAAAAAATATCATAGAACATAAAAAGTAGGAAACCTAATTCTCTACAAAAAAGGTCTCTTAACATTTTGCCATAGCTCTCTTCGTTTCCGAGATATTTGCAGATTTATCTCAAGGGAAGGGGCCTGACGGACATATTTCGAGATATTTCTTCATCTTGTTGTTCTTCTTCTGCACAGCTAAGTTGAAAGTGGCATTTGCAGCTCGCAATAGTGCAGAGTTATCTCAAAGAAAGGGGCCACGGTGTTTCTGTATCTCTATTCTGTTGGTGCGGCTTCGGAACTTTTAAATATCTTGATATATCTCGAGAACTACGCATCTGATCAAAAAATATCATAGAACATAAAAAGTAGGAAACTCAATTCTCTACAAAAAAGGTCTCTTAACATTTTGCAATAGCTCGCTTCGTTTCCGAGATATTTGCAGATTTATCTCAAGGGAAGGTGCCTGACGGACATATTTCGAGATATTTCTTCTTCTTGTTGTTCTTGTTCTGCACAGCTAAGTTGGAAGTGGCATTTGCGGCTCGCACTAGTGCAGAGTTATCTCAAAGAAAGGGGCCACGGTGTTTCTGTATCTCTATTATGTTGGTGCGGCTTCGGAACTTTTAAATATCTCGATATATCTCGAAAACTACGCTTCTGATCAAAAAATATCATAGAACATAAATTGTAGGAAACATAATTCTCTACAAAAAACGTCTCTTAACATTTTGCCATAGCTCGCTTCGTTTCCGAGATATTTGCAGATTCAGCTCAAAGGAACTGGCCTGACGGACATATTTCGAGATATTCCTTCTTCTTGTTGTCCTTCCTCTGCACAGCTAAGCTGGAAGTGGCATTTGCAGCTCGCAATAGTGCAGAGTTATCTCAAAGAAAGGGGCCACGGTGTTTCTGTATCTCTATTATGTTGGTGCGGCTTCGGAACTTTTGAATATCTTGATATATCTCGAGAACTACGCATCTGATCAAAAAATATCATAGAACATAAAAAGTAGGAAACTTAATTCTCTACAAAAAAGGTCTCTCAACATTTTGCCATAGCTCGCTTCGTTTCCGAGATATTTGCAGATTTATCTCATGGTAAGGGGCCTGACGGACATATTTCGAGATATTTCTTCTTCTTGTTGTTCTTCTTCTGCACAGCTAAGCTGGAAGTGGCATTTGCGGCTCGCACTAGTGCAGAGTTATCTCAACGAAAGGGGCCACGGTGTTTCTGTATCTCTATTATGTTGGTGCGGCTTCGGAACTTTTAAATATCTCGATATATCTCGAAAACTACGCTTCTGATCGAAAAATATCATAGAACATAAATTGTAGGAAACATAATTCTCTACAAAAAAGGTCTCTTAACATTTTGCCATAGCTCGCTTAGTTTCCGAGATATTTGCAGATTTATCTCAAGGGAAGGGGCCTGACGGACATATTTCGAGATATTCCTTCTTCTTGTTGTTCTTCTTCTGCACAGCTAAGCTGAAAGTGGCATTTGCAGCTCGCAATAGTGCAGAGTTATCTCAAAGAAAGGGGCCACGGTGTTTCTGTATCTCTATTATGTTGGTGCGGCTTCGGAACTTTTAAATATCTTGATATATCTCGAGAACTAGGCATCTGATCAGAAAATATCATAGAAGATAAAAAGTAGGAAACTTAATTCTCTACAAAAAAGGTCTCTTAACATTTTGCCATAGCTCGCTTCGTTTCCGAGATATTTGCAGATTTATCTCAAGGGAAGGTGCCTGACGGACATATTTCGAGATATTTCTTCTTCTTGTTGTTCTTGTTCTGCACAGCTAAGCTGGAAGTGGCATTTGCGGCTCGCACTAGTGCAGAGTTATCTCAAAGAAAGGGGCCACGGTGTTTCTGTATCCCTATTATGTTGGTGCGGCTTCGGAACTT
This sequence comes from Osmia lignaria lignaria, assembly GCF_051020975.1. Classification (NCBI taxonomy): domain Eukaryota; kingdom Metazoa; phylum Arthropoda; class Insecta; order Hymenoptera; family Megachilidae; genus Osmia; species Osmia lignaria. Next base: position 13,905,302 of record NW_027478161.1, read on the forward strand.
TTAAATATCTCGATATATCTCGAAAACTACGCTTCTGATCAAAAAATATCATAGAACATAAATTGTAGGAAACATAATTCTCTACAAAAAACGTCTCTTAACATTTTGCCATAGCTCGCTTCGTTTCCGAGATATTTGCAGATTCAGCTCAAAGGAACTGGCCTGACGGACATATTTCGAGATATTTCTTCTTCTTGTTGTTCTTCCTCTGCACAGCTAAGCTGGAAGTGGCATTTGCAGCTCGCAATAGTGCAGAGTTATCTCAAAGAAAGGGGCCACGGTGTTTCTGTATCTCTATTATGTTGGTGCGGCTTCGGAACTTTTAAATATCTCGATATATCTCGAAAACTACGCTTCTGATCAAAAAATATCATAGAACATAAATTGTAGGAAACATAATTCTCTACAAAAAAGGTCTCTTAACATTTTGCCATAGCTCGCTTCGTTTCCGAGATATTTGCAGATTTATCTCAAGGGAAGGGGCCTGACGGACATATTTCGAGATATTTCTTCTTCTTGTTGTTCTTCTTCTGCACAGCTAAGCTGGAAGTGGCATTTGCGGCTCGCACTAGTGCAGAGTTATCTCAAAGAAAGGGGCCACGGTGTTTCTGTATCCCTATTATGTTGGTGCGGCTTCGGAACTTTTAAATATCTCGATATATCTCGAAAACTACGCTTCTGATCAAAAAATATCATAGAACATAAATTGTAGGAAACTTAAGTCTCTACAAAAAAGGTCTCTTAACATTTTGCCATAGCTCTCTTCGTTTCCGAGATATTTGCAGATTTATCTCAAGGGAAGGGGCCTGACGGACATATTTCGAGATATTTCTTCTTCTTGTTGTTCTTCTTCTGCACAGCTAAGCTGGAAGTGGCATTTCCAGCTCGCAATAGTGCAGAGTTATCTCAAAGAGAGGGGCCACGGTGTTTCTGTATCTCTATTATGTTGGTGCGGCTTCGGAACTTTTAAATATCTTGATATATCTCGAGAACTACGCTTCTGATCAAAAAATATCATAGAACATAAATTGTAGGAAACATAATTCTCTACAAAAAACGTCTCTTAACATTTTGCCATAGCTCGCTTCGTTTCCGAGATATTTGCAGATTCAGCTCAATGGAACTGGCCTGACGGACATATTTCGAGATATTTCTTCTTCTTGTTGTTCTTCCTCTGCACAGCTAAGCTGGAAGTGGCATTTGCAGCTCGCAATAGTGCAGAGTTATCTCAAAGAAAGGGGCCACGGTGTTTCTGTATCTCTATTATTTTGGTGCGGCTTCGGAACTTTTAAATATCTTGATATATCTCGAGAACTACGCATCTGATCAAAAAATATCATAGAACATAAAAAGTAGGAAACTTAATTCTCTACAAAAAAGTCTCGTAAGATTTTGCCATAGCTCGCTTCGTTTCCGAGATATTTGCAGATTTATCTCAAGGGAAGGGGCCTAACGGACATATTTCGAGATATTTCTTCTTCTTGTTGTTCTTCTTCTGCACAGCTAAACTGGAAGTGGCATTTCCAGCTCGCAATAGTGCTGAGTTATCTCAAAGAGAGGGGCCACGGTGTTTCTGTATCTCTATTATGTTGGTGCGGCTTCGGAACTTTTAAATATCTTGATATATCTCGAGAACTACGCATCTGATCAAAAAATATCATACAACATAAAACGTAGGAAACTTAATTCTCTACAAAAAAGGTCTCTTAACATTTTGCCATAGCTCGCTTCGTTTCCGAGATATTTGCAGATTTATCTCAAGGGAAGGGGCCTAACGGACATATTTCGAGATATTTCTTCTTCTTGTTGTTCTTCTTCTGCACAGCTAAACTGGAAGTGGCATTTCCAGCTCGCAATAGTGCAGAGTTATCTCAAAGAGAGGGGCCACGGTGTTTCTGTATCGCTATTATGTTGGTGCGGCTTCGGAACTTTTAAATATCTTGATATATCTCGAGAGCTACGCGTCTGTTCAAAAAATATCATAGAACATAAAAAGTAGGAAACATAATTCTCTACAAAAAAGGTCTCTTAACATTTTGCCATAGCTCGCATCGTTTCCGAGATATTTGCAGATTTATCTCAAGGGAAGTGGCCTGACGGACATATTTCGAGATATTTGTTCTTCTTGTTGTTCTTCTTCTGCACAGCTAAGCTGGAAGTGGCATTTGCGGCTCGCACTAGTGCAGAGTTATCTCAAACAAAGGGGCCACGGTGTTTCTGTATCTCTATTATGTTGGTGCGGCTTCGGAACTTTTAAATATCTTGATATATCTCGAGAACTACGCATCTGATCAAAAAATATCATACAACATAAAACGTAGGACACTTAATTCTCTACAAAAAAGGTCTCTTAACATTTTGCCATAGCTCGCTTCGTTTCCGAGATATTTGTAGATTTATCTCAAGGGAAGGGGCCTAACGGACATATTTCGAGATATTTCTTCTTCTTGTTGTTCTTCTTCTGCACAGCTAAACTGGAAGTGGCATTTCCAGCTCGCAATAGTGCAGAGTTATCTCAAAGAAAGGGGCCACGGTGTTTCTGTATCTCTATTATGTTGGTGCGGCTTCTTAACTTTTAAATATCTTGATATATCTCGAGAACTACGCATCTGATCAAAAAATATCATAGAACATAAAAAGTAGGAAACTCAATTCTCTACAAAAAAGGTCTCTTAACATTTTGCCATAGCTCGCTTCGTTTCCGAGATATTTGCAGATTCAGCTCAAAGGAACTGGCCTGACGGACATATTTCGAGATATTTCTTCTTCTTGTTGTTCTTCCTCTGCACAGCTAAGCTGGAAGTGGCATTTGCAGCTCGCAATAGTGCAGAGTTATCTCAAAGAAAGGGGCCACGGTGTTTCTGTATCTCTATTATGTTGGTGCGGCTTCGGAACTTTTAAATATCTCGATATATCTCGAAAACTACGCTTGTGATCAAAAAATATCATAGAACATAAATTGTAGGAAACATAATTCTCTACAAAAAAGGTCTCTTAACATTTTGCCATAGCTCGCTTCGTTTCCGAGATCTTTGCAGATTTATCTCAAGGGAAGGGGCCTGACGGACATATTTCGAGATATTTCTTCTTCTTGTTGTTCTTCTTCTGCACAGCTAAACTGGAACTGGCATTTCCAGCTCGCACTAGTGCAGAGTTATCTCAAAGAGAGGGGCCACGGTGTTTCTGTATCTCTATTATGTTGGTGCGGCTTCGGAACTTTTAAATATCTTGATATATCTCGAGAACTACGCATCTGATCAAAAAATATCATAGAACATAAAAAGTAGGAAACTTAATTCTCTACACAAAAGGTCTCTTAACATTTTGCCATAGCTCGCATCGTTTCCGAGATATTTGCAGATTTATCTCAAGGGAAGGGGCCTGACGGACATATTTCGAGATATTTCTTCTTCTTGTTGTTCTTCTTCTGCACAGCTAAGCTGGAAGTGGCATTTGCGGCTCGCACTAGTGCAGAGTTATCTCAAAGAAAGGGGCCACGGTGTTTCTGTATCTCTATTATGTTGGTGCGGCTTCGGAACTTTTAAATATCCTGATATATCTCGAAAACTACGCTTCTGATCAAAAAATATCATAGAACATAAATTATAGGAAACATAATTCTCTACAAAAAAGGTCTCTTAACATTTTGCCATAGCTCGCATCGTTTCCGAGATATTTGCAGATTTATCTCAAGGGAAGTGGCCTGACGGACATATTTCGAGATATTTGTTCTTCTTGTTGTTCTTCTTCTGCACAGCTAAGCTGGAAGTGGCATTTGCGGCTCGCACTAGTGCAGAGTTATCTCAAACAAAGGGGCCACGGTGTTTCTGTATCTCTATTATGTTGGTGCGGCTTCGGAACTTTTAAATATCTTGATATATCTCGAGAACTACGCATCTGATCAAAAAATATCATACAACATAAAACGTAGGACACTTAATTCTCTACAAAAAAGGTCTCTTAACATTTTGCCATAGCTCGCTTCGTTTCCGAGATATTTGCAGATTTATCTCAAGGGAAGGGGCCTAACGGACATATTTCGAGATATTTCTTCTTCTTGTTGTTCTTCTTCTGCACAGCTAAACTGGAAGTGGCATTTCCAGCTCGCAATAGTGCAGAGTTATCTCAAAGAAAGGGGCCACGGTGTTTCTGTATCTCTATTATGTTGGTGCGGCTTCTTAACTTTTAAATATCTTGATATATCTCGAGAACTACGCATCTGATCAAAAAATATCATAGAACATAAAAAGTAGGAAACTCAATTCTCTACAAAAAAGGTCTCTTAACATTTTGCTATAGCTCGCTTCGTTTCCGAGATATTTGCAGATTCAGCTCAAAGGAACTGGCCTGACGGACATATTTCGAGATATTTCTTCTTCTTGTTGTTCTTCCTCTGCACAGCTAAGCTGGAAGTGGCATTTGCAGCTCGCAATAGTGCAGAGTTATCTCAAAGAAAGGGGCCACGGTGTTTCTGTATCTCTATTATGTTGGTGCGGCTTCGGAACTTTTAAATATCTCGATATATCTCGAAAACTACGCTTGTGATCAAAAAATATCATAGAACATAAATTGTAGGAAACATAATTCTCTACAAAAAAGGTCTCTTAACATTTTGCCATAGCTCGCTTCGTTTCCTAGATATTTGCAGATTTATCTCAAGGGAAGGGGCCTAACGGACATATTTCGAGATATTTCTTCTTCTTGTTGTTCTTCTTCTGCACAGCTAAACTGGAAGTGGCATTTCCAGCTCGCAATAGTACAGAGTTATCTCAAAGAAAGGGGCCACGGTGTTTCTGTATCTCTATTATGTTGGTGCGGCTTCGGAACTTTTAAATATCTTGATATATCTCGAGAACTACGCATCTGATCGAAAAATATCATAGAACATAAAAAGTAGAAAACTTAATTCTCTACAAAAAAGTCTCGTAAGATTTTGCCATAGCTCGCTTCGTTTCCGAGATATTTGCAGATTTATCTCAAGGTAAGGGGCCTGACGGACATATTTCGAGATATTTCTTCTTCTTGTTGTTCTTCTTCTGCACAGCTAAGCTGGAAGTGGCATTTACAGCTCGCAATAGTGCATAGTTATCTGAAAGAAAGGGGCCACGGTGTTTCTGTATCTCTATTATGTTGGTGCGGCTTCGGAACTTTTAAACATCTTGATATATCTCGAGAACTACGCATCTGATCAAAAAATATCATAGAACATAAAAAGTAGGAAACTTAATTCTCTACAAAAAAGTCTGGTAAGATTTTGCCATAGCTCGCTTCGTTTCCGAGATATTTGCAGATTTATCTCAAGGGAAGGGGCCTAACGGACATATTTCGAGATATTTCTTCTTCTTATTGTTCTTCTTCTGCACAGCTAAACTGGAAGTGGCATTTCCAGCTCGCAATAGTGCAGAGTTATCTCAAAGAGAGAGGCCACGGTGTTTCTGTATCTCTATTATGTTGGTGCGGCTTCGGAACTTTTAAATATCTTGATATATCTCGAGAACTACGCATCTGATCAAAAAATATCATACAACATAAAACGTAGGAAACTTAATTCTCTACAAAAAAGGTCTCTTAACATTTTGCCATAGCTCGCTTCGTTTCCGAGATATTTGCAGATTTATCTCAAGGGAAGGGGCCTAACGGACATATTTCGAGATATTTCTGCTTCTTGTTGTTCTTCTTCTGCACAGCTAAACTGGAAGTGGCATTTCCAGCTCGCAATAGTGCAGAGTTATCTCAAAGAAAGGGGCCACGGTGTTTCTGTATCTCTATTATGTTGGTGCGGCTTCTTAACTTTTAAATATCTTGATATATCTCGAGAACTACGCATCTGATCAAAAAATATCATAGAACATAAAAAGTAGGAAACTCAATTCTCTACAAAAAAGGTCTCCTAACATTTTGCAATAGCTCGCTTCGTTTCCGAGATATTTGCAGATTTATCTCAAGGGAAGGGGCCTGACGGACATATTTCGAGATATTTCTTCTTCTTGTTGTTCTTCTTCTGCACAGCTAAACTGGAAGTGGCATTTCCAGCTCGCAATAGTGCAGAGTTATCTCAAAGAGAGGGGCCACGGTGTTTCTGTATCTCTATTATGTTGGTGCTGCTTCGGAACTTTTAAATATCTCGATATATCTCGAAAACTACGCTTCTGATCAAAAAATATCATAGAACATAAAAAGTAGGAAACTTAATTCTCTACAAAAAAGGTCTCTCAACATTTTGCCATAGCTCGCTTCGTTTCCGAGATACTTGCCGATTTATCTCAAGGGAAGGGGCCTGACGGACATATTTCGAGATATTTCTTCTTCTTGTTGTTCTTCTTCTGCACAGCTAAGCTGGAAGTGGCATTTGCAGCTCGCAATTGTGCAGAGTTATCTCAAAGAGAGGGGCCACGTTGTTTCTGTATCTCTATTATGTTGGTGCGGCTTCGGAACTTTTAAATATCTTGATATATCTCGAGAACTACGAATCTGATCAGAAAATATCATAGAAGATAAAAAGTAGGAAACTTAATTCTCTACAAAAAAGGTCTCTTAACATTTTGCCATAGCTCGCTTCGTTTCCGAGATATTTGCAGATTTATCTCAAGGGAAGGGGCCTGACGGACATATTTCGAGATATTTCTTCTTCTTGTTGTTCTTCTTCTGCACAGCTAAGCTGGAAGTGGCATTTGCGGCTCGCACTAGTGCAGAGTTATCTCAAAGAAAGGGGCCACGGTGTTTCTGTATCTCTATTATGTTGGTGCGGCTTCGGAACTTTTAAATATCTTGATATATCCCGAGAACTACGCATCTGATCAAAAAATATCATACAACATAAAACGTAGGAAACTTAATTCTCTACAAAAAAGGTCTCTTAACATTTTGCCATAGCTCGCTTCGTTTCCGAGATATTTGCAGATATATCTCAAGGGAAGGGGCCTAACGGACTTATTTCGAGATATTTCTTCTTCTTGTTGTTCTTCTTCTGCACAGCTAAACTGGAAGTGGCATTTCCAGGTCGCAATAGTGCAGAGTTATCTAAAAGAAAGGAGCCACGGTGTTTCTGTATCTCTATTATGTTGGTGCGGCTTCGGAACTTCTAAATATCTTGATATATCTCGAGAACTACGCGTCTGATCAAAAAATATCATAGAACATAAAAAGTAGGAAACATAATTGCATACAAAAAAGGTCTCTTAACATTTTGCCATAGCTCGCTTCATTTCCGAGATATTTGCAGATTTATCTCAAGGGAAGGGGCCTGACGGACATATTTCGAGATATTTCTTCTTCTTGTTGTTCTTCTTCTGCACAGCTAAGCTGGAAGTGGCATTTGCGGCTCGCACTAGTGCAGAGTTATCTCAAAGAAAGGGGCCACGGTGTTTCTGTATCTCTATTATGTTGGTGCGGCTTCGGAACTTTTAAATATCTTGATATATCCCGAGAACTACGCATCTGATCAAAAAATATCATAGAACATAAAAAGTAGGAAACATAATTCCATACAAAAAAGGTCTCTTAACATTTTGCCATAGCTCGCTTCGTTTCCGAGATATTTGCAGATTTATCTCAAGGGAAGGGGCCTGACGGACATATTTCGAGATATTTCTTCTTCTTGTTGTTCTTCTTCTGCACAGCTAAGCTGGAAGTGGCATTTGTAGCTCGCAATAGTGCAGAGTTATCTCAAAGAAAGGGACCACGGTGTTTCTGTACCTCTATTATGTTGGTGCAGCTTCGGAGCTTTTAAATATCTTGATATATCTCGAGAACTACGCATCTGATCAAAAAATATCATAGAACATAAAAAGTAGGAAACTTAATTTTCTACAAAAAAGGTCTCTTAACGTTGTGCAATAGCTCGCTTCGTTTCCGAGATATTTGCAGATTTATCTCAAGGGAAGGGTCCTGATGGACATATTTCGAGATATTTCTTCTTCTTGTTGTTCTTCTTCTGCACAGCTAAACTGGAAGTGGCATTTCCAGCTCGCAATCGTGCAGAGTTATCTCAAAGAAAGGGGCCACGGTGTTTCTGTATCTCTATTATGTTGGTGCGGCTTCGGAACTTTTAAATATCTTGATATATCTCGAGAACTACGCCTCTGATCGAAAAATATCATAGAACATAAAAAGTAGGAAACTTAATTCTCTACAAAAAAGGTCTCTTAACATTTTGCCATAGCTCGCTTCGTTTCCGAGATATTTGCAGATTTATCTCAAGGGAAGGGGCCTGACGGACATATTTCGAGATATTTCTTCTTCTTGTTGTTCTTCTTCTGCACAGCTAAGCTGGAAGTGGCATTTGCAGCTCGCAATAGTGCAGAGTTATCGCAAAGAAAGGGGCCACGGTGTTTCTGTATCTCTATTATGTTGGTGCGGCTTCGGAGCTTTTAAATATCTTGATATATCTCGAGAACTACGCATCTGATCAAAAAATATCATAGAACATAAAAAGTAGGAAACCTAATTTTCTACAAAAAAGGTCTCTTAACATTTTGCCGTAGCTCGCTTCGTTTCCGAGATATTTGCAGATTAATCTCAAGGGAAGGGGTCTGACGGACATATTTCGAGATATTTCTTCTTCTTGTTGTTCTTCTTCTGCACAGCTAAGCTGGAAGTGGCATTTGCAGCTCGCAATAGTGCAGAGTTATCTCAAAGAAAGGGGCCACGGTGTTTCTGTATCTCTATTATGTTGGTGCGGCTTCGGAACTTTTAAATATCTTGATATATCTCGAGAACTACGCATCTGATCGAAAAATATCATAGAACATAAAAAGTAGGAAACTTAATTCTCTACAAAACAGGTCTCTTAACATTTTGCCATAGCTCGCTTCGTTTCCGAGATATTTGCAGATTTATCTCAAGGGAAGGGGCCTGACGGACATATTTCGAGATATTTCTTCTTCTTGCTGTTCTTCTTCTGCACAGCTAAGCTGGAAGTGGCATTTGCAGCTCGCAATAGTGCAGAGTTATCTCAAAGAAAGGGGCCACGGTGTGTCTGTATCTCTATTATGTTGGTGCGGCTTCGGAACTTTTAAATATCTTGATATATATCGAGAACTACGCATCTGATCAAATAATATCATAGAACATAAAAAGTAGGAAACTTAATTCTCCACAAATAAGGTCTCTTAACATTTTGCCATAGCTCGCTTCGTTTCCGAGATATTTGCAGATTTATCTCAAGGGAAGGGGCCTGACGGACATATTTCGAGATATTTCTTCTTCTTGTTGGTCTTCTTCTGCACAGCTAAGCTGGAAGTGGCATTTGCAGCTCGCAATAGTGCAGAGTTATCTCGAAGAAAGGGGCCACGGTGTTTCTGTATCTCTATTATGTTGGTGCGGCTTCGGATCTTTTAAATATCTCGATATATCTCGAAAACTACGCTTCTGATCAAAAAATATCATAGAACGTAAATTGTGGGAAACATAATTCTCTACAAAAAAGGTCTCTTAACATTTTGCCATAGCTCGCTTCGTTTCCGAGATATTTGCAGATTTATCTCAAGGGAAGGGGTCTGACGGACATATTTCGAGATGTTTCTTCTTCTTGTTGTTCTTCTTCTGCACAGCTAAGCTGGAAGTGGCATTTGCAGCTCGCAGTAGTGCAGAGTTATCTCAAGGAAAGGGGCCACGGTGTTTCTGTATCTCTATTATGTTGGTGCGGCTTCGGAACTTTTAAATATCTTGATATATCTCGAGAGCTACGCATCCGATCAAAAAATATTATAGAACATAAAAAGTAGGAAACTTAATTCTCTACAAAAAAGGTCTCTTAACATTTTGCCATAACTCGCTTCGTTTCCGAGATATTTGCAGATTTATCTCGAGGGAAGGGGCCTGACGGACATATTTCGAGATATTTCTTCTTCTTGTTGTTCTTCTTCTGCACAGCTAAGCTGGACGTGGCATTTACAGCTCGCAATAGTGCAGAGTTATCTCAAAGAAAGGGGCAACGGTGTTTCTGTATCTCTATTATGTTGGTGCGGCTTCGGAACTTTTAAATATCTTGATATATCTCGAGAACTACGCATCTGATCAAAAAACATCATAGAACATATAAAGTAGGAAACTTAATTCTCTACAAAAAAGGTCTCTTAACATTTTGCCATAACTCGCTTCGTTTCCGAGATATTTGCAGATTTATCTCGAGGGAAGGGGCCTGACGGACATATTTCGAGATATTTCTTCTTCTTGTTGTTCTTCTTCTGCACAGCTAAGCTGGACGTGGCATTTACAGCTCGCAATAGTGCAGAGTTATCTCAAAGAAAGGGGCAACGGTGTTTCTGTATCTCTATTATGTTGGTGCGGCTTCGGAACTTTTAAATATCTTGATATATCTCGAGAACTACGCATCTGATCAAAAAATATCATAGAACATAAAAAGTAGGAAACTTAATTCTCTACAAATAAGGTCTCTTAACATTTTGCCATAGCTCGCTTCGTTTCCGAGATATTTGCAGATTTATCTCAAGGGAAGGGGCCTGACGGACATTTTTCGAGATATTTCTTCTTCTTGTTGTTCTTCTTCTGCACAGCTAAGCTGGAAGTGGCATTTGCAGCTCGCAATAGTGCAGAGTTATCTCGAAGAAAGGGGCCACGGTGTTTCTGTATCTCTATTATGTTGGTGCGGCTTCGGAACTTTTAAATATCTTGATATATCTCGAGAGCTACGCATCCGATCAGAAAATATCATAGAACATAAAAAGTAGGAAACTTAATTCTCTACAAAAAAGGTCTCTTAACATTTTGCCATAGCTCGCTTCGTTTCCGAGATATTTGCAGATTTATCTCGAGGGAAGGGGCCTGACGGACATATTTCGAGATATTTCTTCTTCTTGTTGTTCTTCTTCTGCACAGCTAAGCTGGACGTGGCATTTACAGCTCGCAATAGTGCAGAGTTATCTCAAAGAAAGGGGCCACGGTGTTTCTGTATCTCTATTATGTTGGTGCGGCTTCGGAACTTTTAAATATCTTGATATATCTCGAGAACTACGCATCTGATCAAAAAATATCATAGAACATAAAAAGTAGGAAACTTAATTCTCTACAAATAAGGTCTCTTAACATTTTGCCATAGCTCGCTTCGTTTCCGAGATATTTGCAGATTTATCTCGAGGGAAGGGGCCTGACGGACATATTTCGAGATATTTCTTCTTCTTGTTGTTCTTCTTCTGCACAGCTAAGCTGGAAGTGGCATTTGCAGCTCGCAATAGTGCAGAGTTATCTCAAAGAAAGGGGCCACGGTGTTTCTGTATCTCTATTATGTTGGTGCGGCTTCGGAACTTTCAAATATCTTGATATATCTCGAGAGCTACGCATCCGATCAAAAAATATCATAGAACATAAAAAGTAGGAAACTTAATTCTCTACAAAAAAGGTCTCTTAACATTTCGCCATAGCTCGCATCGTTTCCGAGATATTTGCAGATTTATCTCGAGGGAAGGGGCCTGACGGACATATTTCGAGATATTTCTTCTTCTTGTTGTTCTTCTTCTGCACAGCTAAGCTGGACGTGGCATTTACAGCTCGCAATAGTGCAGAGTTATCTCAAAGAAAGGGGCCACGGTGTTTCTGTATCTCTATTATGTTGGTGCGGCTTCGGAACTTTTAAATATCTTGATATATCTCGAGAACTACGCATCTGATCAAAAAATATCATAGAACATAAAAAGTAGGAAACTTAATTCTCTACAAATAAGGTCTCTTAACATTTTGCCATAGCTCGCTTCGTTTCCGAGATATTTGCAGATTTATCTCAAGGGAAGGGGCCTGACGGACATTTTTCGAGATATTTCTTCTTCTTGTTGTTCTTCTTCTGCACAGCTAAGCTGGAAGTGGCATTTGCAGCTCGCAATAGTGCAGAGTTATCTCAAAGAAAGGGGCCACGGTGTTTCTGTATCTCTATTATGTTGGTGCGGCTTCGGAACTTTTAAATATCTTGATATATCTCGAGAACTACGCATCTGATCAAATAATATCATAGAACATAAAAAGTAGGAAACTTAATTCTCCACAAATAAGGTCTCTTAACATTTTGCCATAGCTCGCTTCGTTTCCGAGATATTTGCAGATTTATCTCAAGGGAAGGGGCCTGACGGACATATTTCGACATATTTCTTCTTCTTGTTGGTCTTCTTCTGCACAGCTAAGCTGGAAGTGGCATTTGCAGCTCGCAATAGTGCAGAGTTATCTCGAAGAAAGGGGCCACGGTGTTTCTGTATCTCTATTATGTTGGTGCGGCTTCGGATCTTTTAAATATCTCGATATATCTCGAAAACTACGCTTCTGATCAAAAAATATCATAGAACGTAAATTGTGGGAAACTTAATTCTCTACAAAAAAGGTCTCTTAACATTTTGCCATAGCTCGCTTCGTTTCCGAGATATATGCAGATTTATCTCAAGGGAAGGGGCCTGACGGACATTTTTCGAGATATTTCTTCTTCTTGTTGTTCTTCTTCTGCACAGCTAAGCTGGAAGTGGCATTTGCAGCTCGCAATAGTGCAGAGTTATCTCGAAGAAAGGGGCCACGGTGTTTCTGTATCTCTATTATGTTGGTGCGGCTTCGGAACTTTTAGATATCTTGATATATCTCGAGAACTACGCATCTGATCAAAAAATATCATAGAACATAAAAAGTAGGAAACTTAATTCTCTACAAAAAAGGTCTCTTAACATTTTGCCATAGCTCGCTTCGTTTCCGAGATATATGCAGATTTATCTCAAGGGAAGGGGCCTGACGGACATATTTCGGGATATTTCTTCTTCTTGTTGTTCTTCTTCTGCACAGCTAAACTGGAAGTGGCATTTCCAGCTCGCAATAGTGCAGAGTTATCTGAAAGAAAGGGGCCACGGTGTTTCTGTATCTCTATTATGTTGGTGCGGCTTCGGAACTTTTAAATATCTTGATATATCTCGAGAACTACGCATCTGATCAAATAATATCATAGAACATAAAAAGTAGGAAACTTAATTCTCTACAAATAAGGTCTCTTAACATTTTGCCATAGCTCGCTTCGTTTCCGAGATATTTGCAGATTTATCTCAAGGGAAGGGGCCTGACGGACATATTTCGAGATATTTCTTCTTCTTGTTGGTCTTCTTCTGCACAGCTAAGCTGGAAGTGGCATTTGCAGCTCGCAATGGTGCAGAGTTATCTCAAAGAAAGGGGCCACGGTGTTTCTGTATCTCTATTATGTTGGTGCGGCTTCGGATCTTTTAAATATCTCGATATATCTCGAAAACTACGCTTCTGATCAAAAAATATCATAGAACCTAAATTGTGGGAAATATAATTCTCTACAAAAAAGGTCTCTTAACATTTTGCCGTAGCTCGCTTCGTTTCCGAGATATTTGCAGATTTATCTCAAGGGAAGGGGCCTGACGGACATATTTCCAGATATTTCTTCTTCTTGTTGTTCTTCTTCTGCACAGCTAAGCTGGAAGTGGCATTTGCAGCTCGCAATAGTGCAGAGTTATCTCAAAGAAAGGGGCCACGGTGTTTCTGTATCTCTATTATGTTGGTGCGGCTTCGGAACTTTTAAATATGTTGATATATCTCGAGAACTACGCGTCTGATCAAAAAATATCATAGAACATACAAAGTAGGAAACTTAATTCTCTACAAAAAAGGTCTCTTAACATTTTGCCATAGCTCGCTTCGTTTCCGAGATATTTGCAGATTTATCTCAAGGGAAGGGGCCTGACGGACATATTTCGAGATATTTCTTCTTCTTGTTGTTCTTCTTCTGCACAGCTAAGCTGGAAGTGGCATTTGCGGCTCGCACTAGTGCAGAGTTATCTCAACGAAAGGGGCCACGGTGTTTCTGTACCTCTATTATGTTGGTGCGGCTTTGGAACTTTTAAATATCTCGATATATCTCGAAAACTACGCTTCTGAACAAAAAATATCATAGAACATAAATTGTAGGAAACATAATTCTCTACAAAAAAGGTCTCTTAACATTTTGCCATAGCTCGCTTCGTTTCCGAGATATTTGCAGATATATCTCAAGGGAAGGGGCCTGACGGACATATTTCGAGATATTTCTTCTTCTTGTTGTTCTTCTTCTGCACAGCTTAACTGGAAGTCGCATTTACAGCTCGCAATAGTGCAGAGTTATCTCAAAGAAAGGGGCCACGGTGTTTCTGTATCTCTATTATGTTGGTGCGGCTTCGGAACTTTTAAATATCTTGATATATCTCGAGAACTACGTGTCTGATTAAAAAATATCATAGAACATAAAAAGTAGGAAACATAATTCTCTACAAAAAAGGTCTCTTAACATTTTGCCATAGCTCTCTTCGTTTCCGAGATATTTGCAGATTTATCTCAAGGGAAGGGGCCTGACGGACATATTTCGAGATATTTCTTCTTCTTGTTGTTCTTCTTCTGCACAGCTAAGCTGAAAGTGGCATTTGCAGCTCGCAATAGTGCAGAGTTATCTCAAAGAAAGGGGCCACGGTGTTTCTGTATCTCTATTCTGTTGGTGCGGCTTCGGAACTTTTAAATATCTTGATATATCTCGAGAACTACGCATCTGATCAAAAAATATCATAGAACATAAAAAGTAGGAAACTTAATTCTCTACAAAAAAGGTCGCTTAACATTTTGCCATAGCTCGCTTCGTTTCCGAGATATTTGCATATTTATCTCAAGGGAAGGGGCCTGACGGACATATTTCGAGATATTTCTTCTTCTTGTTGTTCTTCTTCTGCACAGCTAAGCTGGAAGTGGCATTTGCGGCTCGCACTAGTGCAGAGTTATCTCAAAGAAAGGGGCCACGGTGTTTCTGTATCTCTATTATGTTGGTGCGGCTTCGGAACTTTTAAATATCTTGATATATCTCGAGAACTACGTGTCTGATTAAAAAATATCATAGAACATAAAAAGTAGGAAACATAATTCTCTACAAAAAAGGTCTCTTAACATTTTGCCATAGCTCGCTTCGTTTCCGAGATATTTGCAGATTTATCTCAAGGGAAGGGGCCTGACGGACATATTTCGAGATATTTCTTCTTCTTGTTGTTCTTCTTCTGCGCAGCTAAGCTGGAAGTGGCATTTGCAGCTCGCAATAGTGCAGAGATATCTCAAAGAAAGGGGCCACGGTGTTTCTGTATCTCTATTATGCTGGTGCGGCTTCGGAACTTTTAAATATCTTGATATATCTCGAGAACTACGCATCTGATCCAAAAATATCATAGAACATAAATAGTAGGAAACTTAATTTTCTACAAAAAAGGTCGCTCAACATTTTGCCATAGCTCGCTTCGTTTCCGAGATATTTGCAGATTTATCTCAAGGGAAGGGGCCTAACGGACATATTTCCAGATATTTCTTCTTCTTGTTGTTCTTCTTCTGCACAGCTAAGCTGGAAGTGGCATTTGCGGCTCGCACTAGTGCAGAGTTATCTCAAAGAAAGGGGCCACGGTGTTTCTGTATCTCTATTATGTTGGTGCAGCTTCAGAACTTTTAAATATCTTGATGTATCTCGAGAACTACGCATCTGATCAAAAAATATCATGGAACATAAAAAGTAGAAAACTTAATTCTCTACAGAAAAGGTCTCTTAACATTTTGCCATAGCTCACTTCGTTTCCGAGATATTTGCAGATTTATCTCAAGGGAAGGGGCCTGACGGACATATTTCGAGATATTTCTTCTTCTTGTTGTTCTTCTTCTGCACAGCTAAACTGGACGTGGCATTTCCAGCTCGCAATAGTGCAGAGTTATCTCAAAGAGAGGGGCCACGGTGTTTCTGTATCTCTATTATGTTGGTGCGGCTTCGGAACTTTTAAATATCTTGATATATCTCGAGAACTACGCATCTGATCAAAAAATATCATAGAACATAAATTGTAGGAAACATAATTGTCTACAAAAAAGGTCTCTTAACATTTTGCCATAGCTCGCTTCGTTTCCGAGATACTTGCTGATTTATCTCGAGGGAAGGGGCCTGACGGACATATTTCGAGATATTTCTTCTTCTTGTTGTTCTTCTTCTGCACAGCTAAGCTGGAAGCGGCATTTGCGGCTCGCACTAGTGCAGAGTTATATCAAAGAAAGGGGCCACGGTGTTTCTGTATCTCTATTATGTTGGTGCGGCTTCGGATCTTTTAAATATCTCGATATATCTCGAAAACTACGCATCTGATCAAAAAATATTATAGAACATAAATTGTAGGAAACATAATTGTCTACAAAAAAGGTCTCTTAACATTTTGCCATAGCTCGCTTCGTTTCCGAGATATTTGCAGATATATCTCAAGGGAAGGGGCCTGACGGACATATTTCGAGATCTTTCTTCTTCTTGTTGTTCTTCTTCTGCACAGCTAAGCTGGAAGTGGCATTTGCAGCTCGCAATAGTGCAGAGTTATCTCAAAGAAAGGGGCCACGGTGTTTCTGTATCTCTATTATGTTGGTGCGGCTTCGGAACTTTTAAATATCTTGATATATCTCGAGAACTACGCGTCTGATCAAAAAATATCATAGAACATAAAAAGTGGGAAACTTAATTCTCTACAAAAAGGGTCTCTTAACATTTTGCCATAGCTCGCTTCGTTTCCGAGATATTTGCAGATTTATCTCAAGGGAAGGGGCCTGACGGACATATTTCGAGATATTTCTTCTTCTTGTTGTTCCTCTTCTGCACAGGTAAGCTGGAAGTGGCATTTGCAGCTCGCAATAGTGCAGAGTTATCTCAAAGAAAGGGGCCACGGTGTTTCTGTATCTCTATTATGTTGGTGCGGCTTCGGAACTTTTAAATATCTGGATATATCTCGAGAACTACGCATCTGATCAAAAAATATCATAGAACGTAAAAAGCAGGAAACTTAATTCTCTACAAAAAAGGTCTCTTAACATTTTGCCATAGCTCGCTTCGTTTCCGAGATATTTGCAGATTTATCTCAAGGGAAGGGGCCTGACGGACATATTTCGAGATATTTCTTCTTCTTGTTGTTCTTCTTCTGCACAGCTAAGCTGGAAGCGGCATTTGCAGCGCGCAATAGTGCAGAGTTATCTCAAAGAAGTGGGCCACGGTGTTTCTGTATCTCTATTATGTTGGTGCGGCTTCGGAACTTTTAAATATCTTGATATATCTCGAGAACTACGCATCTGATCAAAAAATATCATAGAACATGAAAAGTAGGAAACTTAATTCTCTACAAAAAAGGTCTCTTAACATTTTGCCATAGCTCTCTTCGTTTCCGAGATATTTGCAGATTTATCTCGAGGGAAGGGGTCTGACGGACATATTTCGAGATATTTCTTCTTCTTGTTGTTCTTCTTCTGCACAGCTAAGCTGGAAGTGGCATTTGCAGCTCGCAATAGTGCAGAGTTATCTCAAAGAAAGGGGCCACGGTGTTTCTGTATCTCTATTATGTTGGTGCGGCTTCGGAACTTTTAAATATCTTGATATGTCTCGAGAACTACGCATCTGATCAAAAAATATCATAGAACATGAAAAGTCGGAAACTTAATTCTCTACAAAAAAGGTCTCTTAACATTTTGCCATAGCTCTCTTCGTTTCCGAGATATTTGCAGATTTATCTCAAGGGAAGGGGCCTGACGGACATATTTCGAGATATTTCTTCTTCTTGTTGTTCTTCTTCTGCACAGCTAAACTGGAAGTGGCATTTCCAGCTCGCAATAGTGCAGAGTCATCTCAAAGAAAGGGGCCACGGTGTTTCTGTATCTCTATTATGTTGGTGCGGCTTCGGAACTTTTAAATATCTCGATATATCTCGAGAACTACGCGTCTGATCAAAAAATATCATAGAACATACAAAGTAGGAAACTTAATTCTCTACAAAAAAGGTCTCTTAACATTTTGCCATAGCTCGCTTCGTTTCCGAGATATTTGCAGATTTATCTCAAGGGAAGGGGCCTGACGGACATATTTCGAGATATTTCTTCTTCTTGTTGTTCTTCTTCTGCACAGCTAAGCTGGAAGTGGCATTTGCGGCTCGCACTAGTGCAGAGTTATCTCAACGAAAGGGGCCACGGTGTTTCTGTATCTCTATTATGTTGGTGCGGCTTTGGAACTTTTAAATATCTCGATATATCTCGAAACCTACGCTTCTGAACAAAAAATATCATAGAACATAAATTGTAGGAAACATAATTCTCTACAAAAAAGGTCTCTTAACATTTTGCCATAGCTCGCTTCGTTTCCGAGATATTTGCAGATATATCTCAAGGGAAGGGGCCTGACGGACATATTTCGAGATATTTCTTCTTCTTGTTGTTCTTCTTCTGCACAGCTTAACTGGAAGTCGCATTTACAGCTCGCAATAGTGCAGAGTTATCTCAAAGAAAGGGGCCACGGTGTTTCTGTATCTCTATTATGTTGGTGCGGCTTCGGAACTTTTAAATATCTTGATATATCTCGAGAACTACGCATCTGATCAAAAAATATCATAGAACATAGAAAGTAGGAAACCTAATTCTCTACAAAAAAGGTCTCTTAACATTTTGCCATAGCTCTCTTCGTTTCCGAGATATTTGCAGATTTATCTCAAGGGAAGGGGCCTGACGGACATATTTCGAGATATTTCTTCTTCTTGTTGTTCTTCTTCTGCACAGCTAAGCTGAAAGTGGCATTTGCAGCTCGCAATAGTGCAGAGTTATCTCAAAGAAAGGAGCCACGGTGTTTCTGTATCTCTATTCTGTTGGTGCGGCTTCGGAACTTTTAAATATCTTGATATATCTCGAGAACTACGCATCTGATCAAAAAATATCATAGAACATAAAAAGTAGGAAACTTAATTCTCTACAAAAAAGGTCGCTTAACATTTTGCCATAGCTCGCTTCGTTTCCGAGATATTTGCATATTTATCTCAAGGGAAGGGGCCTGACGGACATATTTCGAGATATTTCTTCTTCTTGTTGTTCTTCTTCTGCACAGCTAAGCTGGAAGTGGCATTTGCGGCTCGCACTAGTGCAGAGTTATCTCAAAGAAAGGGGCCACGGTGTTTCTGTATCTCTATTATGTTGGTGCGGCTTCGGAACTTTTAAATATCTTGATATATCTCGAGAACTACGTGTCTGATTAAAAAATATCATAGAACATAAAAAGTAGGAAACATAATTCTCTACAAAAAAGGTCTCTTAACATTTTGCCATAGCTCGCTTCGTTTCCGAGATATTTGCAGATTTATCTCAAGGGAAGGGGCCTGACGGACATATTTCGAGATATTTCTTCTTCTTGTTGTTCTTCTTCTGCGCAGCTAAGCTGGAAGTGGCATTTGCAGCTCGCAATAGTGCAGAGATATCTCAAAGAAAGGGGCCACGGTGTTTCTGTATCTCTATTATGCTGGTGCGGCTTCGGAACTTTTAAATATCTTGATATATCTCGAGAACTACGCATCTGATCCAAAAATATCATAGAACATAAATAGTAGGAAACTTAATTTTCTACAAAAAAGGTCGCTCAACATTTTGCCATAGCTCGCTTCGTTTCCGAGATATTTGCAGATTTATCTCAAGGGAAGGGGCCTGACGGACATATTTCGAGATATTTCTTCTTCTTGTTGTTCTTCTTCTGCACAGCTAAGCTGGAAGTGGCATTTGCGGCTCGCACTAGTGCACAGTTATCTCAAAGAAAGGGGCCACGGTGTTTCTGTATCTCTATTATGTTGGTGCGGCTTCGGAACTCCTAAATATCTTGATATATCTCTAGAACTACGCATCTGATCAAAAAATATCATAGAAGATAAAAAGTAGGAAACTTAATTCTCTACAAAAAAGGTCTCTTAACATTTTCCCATAGCTGGCATCGTTTCCGAGATATTTGCAGATTTATCTCAAGGGAAGGGGCCTGACGGACATATTCCGAGATATTTCTTCTTCTTGTTGTTCCTCTTCTGCACAGGTAAGCTGGAAGTGGCATTTGCAGCTCGCAATAGTGCAGAGTTATCTCAAAGAAAGGGGCCACGGTGTTTCTGTATCTCTATTATGTTGGTGCGGCTTCGGAACTTTTAAATATCTGGATATATCTCGAGAACTACGCATCTGATCAAAAAATATCATAGAACGTAAAAAGCAGGAAACTTAATTCTCTACAAAAAAGGTCTCTTAACATTTTGCCATAGCTCGCTTCGTTTCCGAGATATTTGCAGATTTATCTCAAGGGAAGGGGCCTGACGGACATATTTCGAGATATTTCTTCTTCTTGTTGTTCTTCTTCTGCACAGCTAAGCTGGAAGTGGCATTTGCAGCGCGCAATAGTGCAGAGTTATCTCAAAGAAGTGGGCCACGGTGTTTCTGTATCTCTATTATGTTGGTGCGGCTTCGGAACTTTTAAATATCTTGATATATCTCGAGAACTACGCATCTGATCAAAAAATATCATAGAACATGAAAAGTAGGAAACTTAATTCTCTACAAAAAAGGTCTCTTAACATTTTGCCATAGCTCTCTTCGTTTCCGAGATATTTGCAGATTTATCTCGAGGGAAGGGGTCTGACGGACATATTTCGAGATATTTCTTCTTCTTGTTGTTCTTCTTCTGCACAGCTAAGCTGGAAGTGGCATTTGCAGCTCGCAATAGTGCAGAGTTATCTCAAAGAAAGGGGCCACGGTGTTTCTGTATCTCTATTATGTTGGTGCGGCTTCGGAACTTTTAAATATCTTGATATGTCTCGAGAACTACGCATCTGATCAAAAAATATCATAGAACATGAAAAGTCGGAAACTTAATTCTCTACAAAAAAGGTCTCTTAACATTTTGCCATAGCTCTCTTCGTTTCCGAGATATTTGCAGATTTATCTCAAGGGAAGGGGCCTGACGGACATATTTCGAGATATTTCTTCTTCTTGTTGTTCTTCTTCTGCACAGCTAAACTGGAAGTGGCATTTCCAGCTCGCAATAGTGCAGAGTCATCTCAAAGAAAGGGGCCACGGTGTTTCTGTATCTCTATTATGTTGGTGCGGCTTCGGAACTTTTAAATATCTCGATATATCTCGAAAACTACGCTTCTGATCAAAAAATATCATAGAACATAAATTGTAGGAAACATAATTCTCGACAAAAAAGGTCTCTTAACATTTTGCCATAGCTCGCTTCGTTTCCGAGATATTTGCAGATATATCTCAAGGGAAGGGGCCTGACGGACATATTTCAAGATATTTCTTCTTCTTGTTGTTCTTCTTCTGCACAGCTAAGCTGGAAGTGGCATTTACAGCTCGCAATAGTGCAGAGTTATCTCAAAGAAAGGGGCCACGGTGTTTCTGTATCTCTATTATGTTGGTGCGGCTTCGGAACTTTTAAATATCTTGATATATCTCGAGAACTACGCATCTGATCAAAAAATGTCATAGAACGTAAAAAGTAGGAAACTTAATTCTCTACAAAAAAGGTCTCTTAACATTTTGCCATAGCTCTCTTCGTTTCCGAGATATTTCCAGATTTATCTCAAGGGAAGGGGCCTGACGGACATATTTCGAGATATTTCTTCTTCTTGTTGTTCTTCTTCTGCACAGCTAAGCTGGAAGTGGCATTTGCAGCTCGCAATAGTGCAGAGTTATCTCAAAGAAAGGGGCCACGGTGTTTCTGTATCTCTATTATGTTGGTGCGGCTTCGGAACTTTTAAATATCTTGATATATCTCGAGAACTACGCATCTGATCAAAAAATATCATAGAACATGAAAAGTAGGAAACTTAATTCTCTACAAAAAAGGTGTCTTAACATTTTGCCATAGCTCTCTTCGTTTCCGAGATATTTGCAGATTTATCTCAAGGGAAGGGGCCTGACGGACATATTTCGAGATATTTCTTCTTCTTGTTGTTCTTCTTCTGCACAGCTAAGCTGGAAGTGGCATTTGCAGCTCGCAATAGTGCAGAGTTATCTCAAAGAAAGGGGCCACGGTGTTTCTGTATCTCTCTTATGTTGGTGCGGCTTCGGAACTTTTAAATATCTTGATATATCTCGAGAACTACGCATCTGATCAAAAAATATCATAGAACATGAAAAGTAGGAAACTTAATTCTCTACAAAAAAGGTCTCTTAACATTTTGCCATAGCTCTCTTCGTTTCCGAGATATTTGCAGATTTATCTCAAGGGAAGGGGCCTGACGGACATATTTCGAGATATTTCTTCTTCTTGTTGTTCTTCTTCTGCACAGCTAAGCTGGAAGTGGCATTTGCAGCTCGCAATAGTGCAGAGTTATCTCAAAGAAAGGGGCCACGGTGTTTCTGTATCTCTATTATGTTGGTGCGGCTTCGGAACTTTTAAATATCTTGATATATCTCGAGAACTACGCATCTGATCAAAAAATATCATAGAACATAAAAAGTAGGAAACTTAATTCTCTACAAAAAAGGTCTCTCAACATTTTGCCATAGCTCTCTTCGTTTCCGAGATATTTGCAGATTTATCTCAAGGGAAGGGGCCTGACGGACATATTTCGAGATACTTCTTCTTCTTGTTGTTCTTCTTCTGCACAGCTAAGCTGGAAGTGGCATTTGCAGCTCGCAATAGTGCAGAGTTATCTCAAAGAAAGGGGCCACGGTGTTTCTGTATCTCTATTATGTTGGTGCGGCTTCGGAACTTTTAAATATCTTAATATATCTCGAGAACTACGCATCTGATCAAAAAATATCATAGAAAATAAAAAGTAGGAAACTTAATTCTCTACAAAAAAGGTCTCTTAACATTTTGCCATAGCTCGCTTCGTTTCCGAGATATTTGCAGATTTATCTCAAGGGAAGGGGCCTGACGGACATATTTCGAGATACTTCTTCTTCTTGTTGTTCTTCTTCTGCACAGCTAAGCTGGAAGTGGCATTTGCAGCTCGCAATAGTGCAGAGTTATCTCAAAGAAAGGGGCCACGGTGTTTCTGTATCTCTATTATGTTGGTGCGGCTTCGGAACTTTTAAATATCTTAATATATCTCGAGAACTACGCATCTGATCAAAAAATATCATAGAACATAAAATGTAGGAAACTTAATTCTCTACAAAAAAGGTCTCTTAACATTTTGCCATAGCTCGCTTCGTTTCCGAGATATTTGCAGATTTATCTCAAGGGAAGGGGCCTAACGGACATATTTCGAGATATTTCTTCTTCTTGTTGTTCTTCTTCTGCACAGCTAAGCTGGAAGCGGCATTTGCGGCTCGCACTAGTGCGGAGTTATCTCAAAGAAAGGGGCCACGGTGTTTCTGTATCTCTGTTATGCTGGTGCGGTTTCGGAACTTTAAAATATCTTGATATATCTCGAGAACTACGCATCTGATCAAAAAATATCATAGAACATAAATTGTAGGAAACCTAATTTTCTACAAAAAAGGTCTCTTAACATTTTGCCATAGCTCGCTTCGTTTCCGAGATATTTGCAGATTTATCTCAAGGGATGGCGCCTGACGGACATATTTCGAGATATTTCTTCTTCTTGATGTTCTTCTTCTGCACAGCTAAGCTGGAAGTGGCATTTGCGGCTCGCACTAGTGCAGAGTTATCTCAAAGAAAGGGGCCACGGTGTTTCTGTATCCCTATTATGTTGGTGCGGCTTCGGAACTTTTAAATATCTCGATATATCTCGAAAACTACGCTTCTGATCAAAAAATATCATAGAACATAAATTGTAGGAAACATAATTCTCTACAAAAAACGTCTCTTAACATTTTGCCATAGCTCGCTTCGTTTCCGAGATATTTGCAGATTCAGCTCAAAGGAACTGGCCTGACGGACATATTTCGAGATATTTCTTCTTCTTGTTGTTCTTCTTCTGCACAGCTAAGATGGAAGTGGCATTTACAGCTCGCAATAGTGCAGAGTTATCTCCAAGAAAGGGGCCACGGTGTTTCTGTATCTCTATTATGTTGGTGCGGCTTCGGAACTTTTAAATATCTTGATATATCTCGAGAACTACGCATCTGATCAAAAAATATCATAGAACATAAAAAGTAGGAAACCTAATTTTCTACAAAAAAGGTCTCCTAACATTTTGCCATAGCTCGCTTCGTTTCCGAGATATTTGCAGATTTATCTCAAGGGAAGGCGCCTGACGGACATATTTCGAGATAATTCTTCTTCTTGTTGTTCTTCTTCTGCACAGCTAAGCTGGAAGTGGCATTTGCGGCTCGCACTAGTGCAGACTTATCTCAAAGAAAGGAGCCACGGTGTTTCTGTATCTCTATTATGTTGGTGCGGCTTCGGAACTTTTAAATATCTTGATATATCTCGAGAACTACGCATCTGATCAAAAAATATCATAGAACATAAAAAGTAGGAAACTTAATTCTCTACAAAAACGGTCTCTTAACATTTTGCCATAGCTCGCTTCGTTTCCGAGATATTTGCAGATTCAGCTCAAAGGAACGGGCCTGACGGACATATTTCGAGATACTTCTTCTTCTTGTTGTTCTTCCTCTGCACAGCTAAGCTGGAAGTGGCATTTGCAGCTCGCAATAGTGCAGAGTTATCTCAAAGAAAGGGGCCACGGTGTTTCTGTATCTCTATTATGTTGGTGCGGCTTCGCAACTTTTAAATATCTTGATATATCTCGAGAACTACGCATCTGATCAAAAAATATCATAGAACATAAAAAGTAGGAAACTTAATTTTCTACAAAAAAGGTCTCTTAACATTTTGCCATAGCTCGCTTCGTTTCCGAGATATTTGCAGATTTATCTCAAGGGAAGGGGCCTGACGGACATATTTCGAGATATTTCTTCTTCTTGTTGTTCTTCTTCTGCACAGCTAAACTGGAAGTGGCAATTGCAGCTCGCAATAGTGCAGAGTTATCTCAAAGAAAGGGGCCACGGTGTTTCTGTATCTCTATTATGTTGGTGCGGCTTCGGAACTTTTAAATATCTTGATATATCTCGAGAACTACGCATCTGATCAAAAAATATCATAGAAGATAAAAAGTAGGAAACTTAATTCTCTACAAAAAAGGTCTCTTAACATTTTCCCATAGCTGGCATCGTTTCCGAGATATTTGCAGATTTATCTCAAGGGAAGGGGCCTGACGGACATATTCCGAGATATTTCTTCTTCTTGTTGTTCCTCTTCTGCACAGCTAAGCTGGAAGTGGCAATTGCAGCTCGCAATAGCGCAGAGTTATCTCAAAGAAAGGGGCCACGGTGTTTCTGTATCTCTATTATGTTGGTGCGGCTTCGGAACTTTTAAATATCTTGATATATCTCGAGAACTACGCATCTGATCAAAAAATATCATAGAACATAAAAAGCAGGAAACTTAATTCTCTACAAAAAAGGTCTCTTAACATTTTGCCATAGCTCGCTTCGTTTCCGAGATATTTGCAGATTTATCTCAAGGGAAGGGGCCTGACGGACATATTTCGAGATATTTCTTCTTCTTGTTGTTCTTCTTCTGCACAGCTAAGCTGGAAGTGGCATTTGCAGCGCGCAATAGTGCAGAGTTATCTCAAAGAAAGGGGCCACGGTGTTTCTGTATCTCTATTATGTTGGTGCGGCTTCGGAACTTTTAAATATCTTGATATATCTCGAGAACTACGCATCTGATCAAAACATATCATAGAACATGAAAAGTCGGAAACTTAATTCTCTACAAAAAAGGTCTCTTAACATTTTGCCATAGCTCTCTTCGTTTCCGAGATATTTGCAGATTTATCTCAAGGGAAGGGGCCTGACGGACATATTTCGTGATATTTCTTCTTCTTGTTGTTCTTCTTCTGCACAGCTAAACTGGAAGTGGCATTTCCAGCTCGCAATAGTGCAGAGTCATCTCAAAGAAAGGGGCCACGGTGTTTCTGTATCTCTATTATGTTGGTGCGGCTTCGGAACTTTTAAATATCTCGATATATCTCGAAAACTACGCTTCTGATCAAAAAATATCATAGAACATAAATTGTAGGAAACATAATTCTCGACAAAAAAGGTCTCTTAACATTTTGCCATAGCTCGCTTCGTTTCCGAGATATTTGCAGATATATCTCAAGGGAAGGGGCCTGACGGACATATTTCAAGATATTTCTTCTTCATGTTGTTCTTCTTCTGCACAGCTAAGCTGGAAGTGGCATTTACAGCTCGCAATAGTGCAGAATTATCTCAAAGAAAGGGGCCACGGTGTTTCTGTATCTCTATTATGTTGGTGCGGCTTCGGAACTTTTAAATATCTTGATATATCTCGAGAACTACGCATCTGATCAAAAAATGTCATAGAACGTAAAAAGTAGGAAACTTAATTCTATACAAAAAAGGTCTCTTAACATTTTGCCATAGCTCTCTTCGTTTCCGAGATATTTCCAGATTTATCTCAAGGGAAGGGGCCTGACGGACATATTTCGAGATATTTCTTCTTCTTGTTGTTCTTCTTCTGCACAGCTAAGCTGGAAGTGGCATTTGCAGCTCGCAATAGTGCAGAGTTATCTCAAAGAAAGGGGCCACGGTGTTTCTGTATCTCTATTATGTTGGTGCGGCTTCGGAACTTTTAAATATCTTGATATATCTCGAGAACTACGCATCTGATCAAAAAATATCATAGAACATGAAAAGTAGGAAACTTAATTCTCTACAAAAAAGGTCTCTTAACATTTTGCCATAGCTCTCTTCGTTTCCGAGATATTTGCAGATTTATCTCAAGGGAAGGGGCCTAACGGACATATTTCGAGATATTTCTTCTTCTTGTTGTTCTTCTTCTGCACAGCTAAACTGGAAGTGGCATTTCCAGCTCGCAATAGTGCAGAGTCATCTCAAAGAAAGGGGCCACGGTGTTTCTGTATCTCTATTATGTTGGTGCGGCTTCGGAACTTTTAAATATCTCGATATATCTCGAAAACTACGCTTCTGATCAAAAAATATCATAGAACATAAATTGTAGGAAACATAATTCTCGACAAAAACGGTCTCTTAACATTTTGCCATAGCTCGCTTCGTTTCCGAGATATTTGCAGATATATGTCAAGGGAAGGGGCCTGACGGACATATTTCGAGATATTTCTTCTTCTTGTTGTTCTTCTTCTGCACAGCTAAGCTGGAAGTGGCATTTGCAGCTCGCAATAGTGCAGAGTTATCTCAAAGAAAGGGGCCACGGTGTTTCTGTATCTCTATTATGTTGGTGCGGCTTCGGAACTTTTAAATATCTTGATATATCTCGAGAACTACGCATCTGATCAAAAAATATCATAGAACATGAAAAGTAGGAAACTTAATTCTCTACAAAAAAGGTCTCTTAACATTTTGCCATAGCTCTCTTCGTTTCCGAGATATTTGCAGATTTATCTCAAGGGAAGGGGCCTGACGGACATATTTCGAGATATTTCTTCTTCTTGTTGTTCTTCTTCTGCACAGCTAAGCTGGAAGTGGCATTTGCAGCGCGCAATAGTGCAGAGTTATCTCAAAGAAACGGGCCACGGTGTTTCTGTATCTCTATTATGTTGGTGCGGCTTCGGAACTTTTAAATATCTTGATATATCTCGAGAACTACGCATCTGATCAAAAAATATCATAGAACATGAAAAGTAGGAAACTTAATTCTCTACAAAAAAGGTCTCTTAACATTTTGCCATAGCTCTCTTCGTTTCCGAGATATTTGCAGATTTATCTCAAGGGAAGGGGCCTGACGGACATATTTGGAGATATTTCTTCTTCTTGTTGTTCTTCTTCTGCACAGCTAAGCTGGAAGTGGCATTTGCAGCTCGCAATAGTGCAGAGTTATCTCAAAGAAAGGGGCCACGGTGTTTCTGTATCTCTATTATGTTGGTGCGGCTTCGGAACTTTTAAATATCTTGATATATCTCGAGAACTACGCATCTGATCAAAAAATATCATAGAACATGAAAAGTAGGAAACTTAATTCTCTACAAAAAAGGTCTCTTAACATTTTGCCATAGCTCTCTTCGTTTCCGAGATATTTGCAGATTTATCTCAAGGGAAGGGGCCTGACGGACATATTTCGAGATATTTCTTCTTCTTGTTGTTCTTCTTCTGCACAGCTAAGCTGGAAGTGGCATTTACAGCTCGCAATAGTGCAGAGTTATCTCAAAGAAAGGGGCCACGGTGTTTCTGTATCTCTCTTATGTTGGTGCGGCTTCGGAACTTTTAAATATCTTGATATATCTCGAGAACTACGCATCTGATCAAAAAATATCATAGAACATAAAAAGTAGGAAACTTAATTCTCTACAAAAAAGGTCTCTTAACATTTTGCCATAGCTAGCTTCGTTTCCGAGATATTTGCAGATTTATCTCAAGGGAAGGCGCCTGACGGACATATTTCGAGATATTTCTTCTTCTTGTTGTTCTTCTTCTGCACAGCTAAGCTGGAAGTGGCATTTGCGGCTGGCACTAGTGCAGAGTTATCTCAAAGAAAGGGGCCACGGTGTTTCTGTATCCCTATTATGTTGGTGCGGCTTCGGAACTTTTAAATATCTCGATATATCTCGAAAACTACGCTTCTGATCAAAAAATATCATAGAACATAAATTGTAGGAAACATAATTCTCTACAAAAAACGTCTCTTAACATTTTGCAATAGCTCGCTTCGTTTCCGAGATATTTGCAGATTCAGCTCAAAGGAACTGGCCTGACGGACATATTTCGAGATATTTCTTCTTCTTGTTGTTCTTCTTCTGCACAGCTAAACTGGAAGTGGCATTTCCAGCTCGCAATCGTGCAGAGTTATCTCAAAGAAAGGGGCCACGGTGTTTCTGTATCTCTATTATGTTGGTGCGGCTTCGGAACTTTTAAATATCTTGATATATCTCGAGAACTACGCCTCTGGTCGAAAAATATCATAGAACATAAAAAGTAGGAAACTTAATTCTCTACAAAAAAGGTCTCTTAACATTTTGCCATTGCTCGCTTCGTTTCCGAGATATTTGCAGATTTATCTCAAGGGAAGGGGCCTGACGGACATATTTCGAGATATTTCTTCTTCTTGTTGTTCTTCTTCTGCACAGCTAAGCTGGAAGTGGCATTTGCGGCTCGCAATAGTGCAGAGTTATCTCAAAGAAAGGGGCCACGGTGTTTCTGTATCTCTATTATGTTGGTGCGGCTTCGGAACTTTTAAATATCTTGATATATCTCGAGAACTACGCATCTGATCAAAAAATGTCATAGAACGTAAAAAGTAGGAAACTTAATTCTCTACAAAAAAGGTCTCTTAACATTTTGCCATAGCTCTCTTCGTTTCCGAGATATTTCCAGATTTATCTCAAGGGAAGGGGCCTGACGGACATATTTCGAGATATTTCTTCTTCTTGTTGTTCTTCTTCTGCACAGCTAAGCTGGAAGTGGCATTTGCAGCTCGCAATAGTGCAGAGTTATCTCAAAGAAAGGGGCCACGGTGTTTCTGTATCTCTATTATGTTGGTGCGGCTTCGGAACTTTTAAATATCTTGATATATCTCGAGAACTACGCATCTGATCAAAGAATATCATAGAACATGAAAAGTAGGAAACTTAATTCTCTACAAAAAAGGTCTCTTAACATTTTGCCATAGCTCTCTTCGTTTCCGAGATATTTGCAGATTTATCTCAAGGGAAGGGGCCTGACGGACATATTTGGAGATATTTCTTCTTCTTGTTGTTCTTCTTCTGCACAGCTAAGCTGGAAGTGGCATTTGCAGCTCGCAATAGTGCAGAGTTATCTCAAAGAAAGGGGCCACGGTGTTTCTGTATCTCTATTATGTTGGTGCGGCTTCGGAACTTTTAAATATCTTGATATATCTCGAGAACTACGCATCTGATCAAAAAATATCATAGAACATGAAAAGTAGGAAACTTAATTCTCTACAAAAAAGGTCTCTTAACATTTTGCCATAGCTCTCTTCGTTTCCGAGATATTTGCAGATTTATCTCAAGGGAAGGGGCCTGACGGACATATTTCGAGATATTTCTTCTTCTTGTTGTTCTTCTTCTGCACAGCTAAGCTGGAAGTGGCATTTGCAGCTCGCAATAGTGCAGAGTTATCTCAAAGAAAGGGGCCACGGTGTTTCTGTATCTCTATTATGTTGGTGCGGCTTCGGAACTTTTAAATATCTTGATATATCTCGAGAACTACGCATCTGATCAAAAAATATCATAGAACATGAAAAGTAGGAAACTTAATTCTCTACAAAAAAGGTCTCTTAACATTTTGCCATAGCTCTCTTCGTTTCCGAGATATTTGCAGATTTATCTCAAGGGAAGGGGCCCGACGGACATATTTCGAGATATTTCTTCTTCTTGTTGTTCTTCTTCTGCACAGCTAAGCTGGAAGTGGCATTTACAGCTCGCAATAGTGCAGAGTTATCTCAAAGAAAGGGGCCACGGTGTTTCTGTATCTCTCTTATGTTGGTGCGGCTTCGGAACTTTTAAATATCTTGATATATCTCGAGAACTACGCATCTGATCAAAAAATATCATAGAACATAAAAAGTAGGAAACTTAATTCTCTACAAAAAAGGTCTCTTAACATTTTGCCATAGCTAGCTTCGTTTCCGAGATATTTGCAGATTTATCTCAAGGGAAGGCGCCTGACGGACATATTTCGAGATATTTCTTCTTCTTGTTGTTCTTCTTCTGCACAGCTAAGCTGGAAGTGGCATTTGCGGCTCGCACTAGTGCAGAGTTATCTCAAAGAAAGGGGCCACGGTGTTTCTGTATCCCTATTATGTTGGTGCGGCTTCGGAACTTTTAAATATCTCGATATATCTCGAAAACTACGCTTCTGATCAAAAAATATCATAGAACATAAATTGTAGGAAACATAATTCTCTACAAAAAACGTCTCTTAACATTTTGCAATAGCTCGCTTCGTTTCCGAGATATTTGCAGATTCAGCTCAAAGGAACTGGCCTGACGGACATATTTCGAGATATTTCTTCTTCTTGTTGTTCTTCTTCTGCACAGCTAAACTGGAAGTGGCATTTCCAGCTCGCAATCGTGCAGAGTTATCTCAAAGAAAGGGGCCACGGTGTTTCTGTATCTCTATTATGTTGGTGCGGCTTCGGAACTTTTAAATATCTTGATATATCTCGAGAACTACGCCTCTGATCGAAAAATATCATAGAACATAAAAAGTAGGAAACTTAATTCTCTACAAAAAAGGTCTCTTAACATTTTGCCATTGCTCGCTTCGTTTCCGAGATATTTGCAGATTTATCTCAAGGGAAGGGGCCTGACGGACATATTTCGAGATATTTCTTCTTCTTGTTGTTCTTCTTCTGCACAGCTAAGCTGGAAGTGGCATTTGCGGCTCGCAATAGTGCAGAGTTATCTCAAAGAAAGGGGCCACGGTGTTTCTGTATCTCTATTATGTTGGTGCGGCTTCGGAACTTTTAAATATCTTGATATATCTCGAGAACTACGCATCTGATCAAAAAATGTCATAGAACGTAAAAAGTAGGAAACTTAATTCTCTACAAAAAAGGTCTCTTAACATTTTGCCATAGCTCTCTTCGTTTCCGAGATATTTCCAGATTTATCTCAAGGGAAGGGGCCTGACGGACATATTTCGAGATATTTCTTCTTCTTGTTGTTCTTCTTCTGCACAGCTAAGCTGGAAGTGGCATTTGCAGCTCGCAATAGTGCAGAGTTATCTCAAAGAAAGGGGCCACGGTGTTTCTGTATCTCTATTATGTTGGTGCGGCTTCGGAACTTTTAAATATCTTGATATATCTCGAGAACTACGCATCTGATCAAAGAATATCATAGAACATGAAAAGTAGGAAACTTAATTCTCTACAAAAAAGGTCTCTTAACATTTTGCCATAGCTCTCTTCGTTTCCGAGATATTTGCAGATTTATCTCAAGGGAAGGGGCCTGACGGACATATTTGGAGATATTTCTTCTTCTTGTTGTTCTTCTTCTGCACAGCTAAGCTGGAAGTGGCATTTGCAGCTCGTAATAGTGCAGAGTTATCTCAAAGAAAGGGGCCACGGTGTTTCTGTATCTCTATTATGTTGGTGCGGCTTCGGAACTTTTAAATATCTTGATATATCTCGAGAACTACGCATCTGATCAAAAAATATCATAGAACATGAAAAGTAGGAAACTTAATTCTCTACAAAAAAGGTCTCTTAACATTTTGCCATAGCTCTCTTCGTTTCCGAGATATTTGCAGATTTATCTCAAGGGAAGGGGCCTGACGGACATATTTGGAGATATTTCTTCTTCTTGTTGTTCTTCTTCTGCACAGCTAAGCTGGAAGTGGCATTTGCAGCTCGCAATAGTGCAGAGTTATCTCAAAGAAAGGGGCCACGGTGTTTCTGTATCTCTATTATGTTGGTGCGGCTTCGGAACTTTTAAATATCTTGATATATCTCGAGAACTACGCATCTGATCAAAAAATATCATAGAACATGAAAAGTAGGAAACTTAATTCTCTACAAAAAAGGTCTCTTAACATTTTGCCATAGCTCTCTTCGTTTCCGAGATATTTGCAGATTTATCTCAAGGGAAGGGGCCTGACGGACATATTTCGAGATATTTCTTCTTCTTGTTGTTCTTCTTCTGCACAGCTAAGCTGGAAGTGGCATTTACAGCTCGCAATAGTGCAGAGTTATCTCAAAGAAAGGGGCCACGGTGTTTCTGTATCTCTCTTATGTTGGTGCGGCTTCGGAACTTTTAAATATCTTGATATATCTCGAGAACTACGCATCTGATCAAAAAATATCATAGAACATAAAAAGTAGGAAACTTAATTCTCTACAAAAAAGGTCTCTTAACATTTTGCCATAGCTAGCTTCGTTTCCGAGATATTTGCAGATTTATCTCAAGGGAAGGCGCCTGACGGACATATTTCGAGATATTTCTTCTTCTTGTTGTTCTTCTTCTGCACAGCTAAGCTGGAAGTGGCATTTGCGGCTCGCACTAGTGCAGAGTTATCTCAAAGAAAGGGGCCACGGTGTTTCTGTATCCCTATTATGTTGGTGCGGCTTCGGAACTTTTAAATATCTCGATATATCTCGAAAACTACGCTTCTGATCAA
Source organism: Osmia lignaria lignaria (assembly GCF_051020975.1). Lineage (NCBI taxonomy): Eukaryota > Metazoa > Arthropoda > Insecta > Hymenoptera > Megachilidae > Osmia > Osmia lignaria. Next base: position 13,938,185 of record NW_027478161.1, read on the forward strand.
AAAATATCATAGAACATAAATTGTAGGAAACATAATTCTCTACAAAAAACGTCTCTTAACATTTTGCAATAGCTCGCTTCGTTTCCGAGATATTTGCAGATTCAGCTCAAAGGAACTGGCCTGACGGACATATTTCGAGATATTTCTTCTTCTTGTTGTTCTTCTTCTGCACAGCTAAACTGGAAGTGGCATTTCCAGCTCGCAATCGTGCAGAGTTATCTCAAAGAAAGGGGCCACGGTGTTTCTGTATCTCTATTATGTTGGTGCGGCTTCGGAACTTTTAAATATCTTGATATATCTCGAGAACTACGCCTCTGATCGAAAAATATCATAGAACATAAAAAGTAGGAAACTTAATTCTCTACAAAAAAGGTCTCTTAACATTTTGCCATTGCTCGCTTCGTTTCCGAGATATTTGCAGATTTATCTCAAGGGAAGGGGCCTGACGGACATATTTCGAGATATTTCTTCTTCTTGTTGTTCTTCTTCTGCACAGCTAAGCTGGAAGTGGCATTTGCGGCTCGCAATAGTGCAGAGTTATCTCAAAGAAAGGGGCCACGGTGTTTCTGTATCTCTATTATGTTGGTGCGGCTTCGGAACTTTTAAATATCTTGATATATCTCGAGAACTACGCATCTGATCAAAAAATGTCATAGAACGTAAAAAGTAGGAAACTTAATTCTCTACAAAAAAGGTCTCTTAACATTTTGCCATAGCTCTCTTCGTTTCCGAGATATTTCCAGATTTATCTCAAGGGAAGGGGCCTGACGGACATATTTCGAGATATTTCTTCTTCTTGTTGTTCTTCTTCTGCACAGCTAAGCTGGAAGTGGCATTTGCAGCTCGCAATAGTGCAGAGTTATCTCAAAGAAAGGGGCCACGGTGTTTCTGTATCTCTATTATGTTGGTGCGGCTTCGGAACTTTTAAATATCTTGATATATCTCGAGAACTACGCATCTGATCAAAGAATATCATAGAACATGAAAAGTAGGAAACTTAATTCTCTACAAAAAAGGTCTCTTAACATTTTGCCATAGCTCTCTTCGTTTCCGAGATATTTGCAGATTTATCTCAAGGGAAGGGGCCTGACGGACATATTTGGAGATATTTCTTCTTCTTGTTGTTCTTCTTCTGCACAGCTAAGCTGGAAGTGGCATTTGCAGCTCGCAATAGTGCAGAGTTATCTCAAAGAAAGGGGCCACGGTGTT